>NC_069690.1:36966999-37268063 GCF_023699985.2 Odocoileus virginianus | reverse complement strand
AATCCTGCAAACCCATTACTGGGAAACTGGGAGGCCAGTGAACTAATCCGCTCCACAGTAACACTGACTGCATGCTTGTTCCTGAGCTGAACCAAAGCCAAGGCGAGCCCTGCAGCCTGCTGGGAAGTAGAGCGGGTTTGGGCATTTGCTGCTCTTCAGGGCACATGTGTCTGAAGCTATACATCCAGGGATGCATAAAGGCTCCCATTGTCCAGTGCACTTTTAAACCCAGCCACATTCATGTCTCTGGGTATGCATTTGTCTGATGGTGCAGACTATGGCAGGAACAGTGTGTTTTCTAGCAATCTCAGCAGAGGGGAAAGTTGGGCCACAATTTCAGAAGCACCTTTTAGGTGAAGTCAGGGACTGGATATGGAATCTTCCTTCCTTCACCCCACTGCTCTCTGTTCCTGGCCACTCCCTACAGTAGATCTGACCTCCTCCACATGCTTATCTTCCCTGCCTGGCTCTGTGGTCTGCTCTGTCTCCTGCTGGGCAAACATCAGAGGGTGGAGTTGGAATAAAGAGCTGGCCTTGGCATCCCACCAGCCTGGCATTAGCCTGGCATTAGGACTGGGGAGAGCAGCCTACACCAAAGGCAGATGGCCCTAATAGAGGAAGCTGCTCCCCCACGCAAGCCTTTTCAACCCACCTGTGTGCCAAAGAGGGAGGCTGATGTTGATCCTTTGAAGCAGGATGTAGGCACACAGGTGTGGTTGATCTCAGAGTTCTCTCTGCTTCCACCACCCCAACACCTTGCTCTAGCAACAGCTGGGGATTGGGAAATAGGACGTATGAGGCTTCTGTCACAGCTAGTCTGGATAAAAGGCTGATCCATCTCCAAACTCTGTGTTTGGAGGTCTCTTTGATAAGAGAGAAAATGGTGGGGTCAGGGTAGGGTCTTCAGGGAGGGAAGGCTTCCCCAGGACTGGGACTCCCCAGTGTAGACCCAGGGGCTGTGGATAGGAGGGTAAATGATCTTCCAACTCTTCCCCGGCGGGAAAGCCCCGTATAAATACCTATGGTGTTTGTCGTCCCCACAGTGTGTCCCCCTGGAGAATCAGGGCTTTGTTCTTGGCCACTACCTCTGCCGCTGCCGACCTGGCTTCTATGGGGCAAGCAACTCCTTGGGTATGTAACTATGGTGAGGGCCAGGTAGATGTTTTACAGGCTGGGCTGATTGGAGGTGAGTGTCTGGGGAAGAAAGGCAGGTTGCGGTGAGATACTGGGAGAAAAGCTTGTGGGGCCAGGGCAGAATGTCAAGAAAAGCAGGAGATGCAGGCAGGGTCCAATTTGGGGGTGTCTATGCCTTCTGAGAATGAGCCTAAAACATGGCAATTTGATGCAAGCTGACCTTATAGTGAGTCCTAGCCTGGTATCACCTCTCCTGCCTTCTCCTGCAAGTACTCACTTCCTCATTCCTTCCCCCAGGGGCCACAGACCCTAAGAGGGCAGGATAAGAACTGTGCCAACCATGAGGAGGGAAGGCTGGGGTCTCAGGATGCCCTGGCCACGCCCCTCTTCCTCTACTTATCTTGTTCATTACAGGCTCAGAGGAGGGTGCTGACCAGCCTCCTGGGCAATTTGGGTCCCCTCAAGGCAGCCCTGGGAAGCTGCTGCGCTGCCAGCCATGTGCCGAGGGCTGTGCCAGCTGCCTGGATGCCACGCCGTGCCTGGTGGAGGAAGCCCCCACACTGAGGGCAGCGGTGCTGGCCTGTCAGACGTGCTGCATGCTGGTCGTCTTCCTGAGCATGCTGGTCTCCTATCGCTGCCGCCAGAGCAAGGCAAGCAAGGCCCCACATCTCTCTTCTCTGCACACGTCCTACCCATCGTGAATCTCTAGCATCAGGGGCAGACCAAAGACTACCTGAGGCTAGAACTTGGAAAATATAAGTTTGATCCTTAATCTAACTCACTCTGTGACATCAGGCAAGTGACCTCACCACCGGAGACCTGTTTCCTCACCTGGGCAATGAAGTCATTGGAAGTGATTCAAAACACCTTGTAGGCACTAGCAGAAGTGATCTGGTCCCTTGTGGAGCTCCCAGTTGAGTGGAAGACCCAGACGTGTAAATAGAATGACGGCACAGTAAGACAGGGGCCAGGATGCAGGTGTCAGTTGCTGTGGCAGGTCAGAGAGGGGACCCAGTCATCCCGCCTGAGATGGCGTGGGATGACTTTCTGGAGAACATGCCACTTGAGACAAGCTTGAAGGTCCATTGACAGAGAAGGGAGTTTCTAGGCAAGGAAGCTGTCTGACCCAAAGCTTGGGGGAAAGCCTGAGATCCCTTCCAGTTCCAGCAGCCTCTGATTCTAGCCCAGGTCTGCAGCAAGGCCCAAGGTGAGATTGGGAGGGGCGTGGGCTGCAGGGGCTATGTGAAACCTTGGCTTCAGCCAGGCTTAGTGCCAGTGGAGCAAAGAGCCTGTGGATGAAGAAGGCAGAGCTGAAGTTATAGGGGGAGGCTTTAGCTCAGGGCCACAGAGTGACCCCTCAAACAGACCTGAGACCCTCCTGCACCATCCTCCAGGTTCTATCCTCTCACTGTCCTGCTTACATGCATCTTTCTTCCCTGGGTTCACAGAGGATCCGGGCATCTGGAGTGGTACTGCTGGAAGCCATCCTTTTCGGATCCCTGCTGCTCTACTTCCCTGTAAGTTTGTGGCTAGAGCCTGACCCCACCTCCTGGGATCCCCCCCAAGTCCCAACCTGGCACCCTCCACACCCCAGAATCTGTCCTCTGTATCCTGTGGGGGGATTCAGAGACCTCAAAATCCCCCTGCTCATACCTACAGGTGACAGGCTGGCCTAGTGAGGCTTAAAAGAGCTCTATGACTTGTTGCGTAACTTAGGACAAGTTATCTAACCTGATAACAAAGCTGCTCCTCTGCAGAATGGAGGTGATGATGTCTCTGAGGAAGCTGTTAGAAGGATCAGCAAGGTGCTTAGCATAGGTAGGCCTGGCACACAGTGCAAGTGCAATGGAGAGCAATTGTTTTTACCCTCTCCCCACCAGGTCTTCATCCTGTACTTCAAGCCCAGTGTCTTTCGCTGCATTGCCCTCCGCTGGGTCCGGCTGCTGGGCTTTGCCACTGTCTACGGCACCATTATACTCAAGCTTTATAGGTAGGGTCTGGGTTGGGCCTTGTTCTCATGCTGCTCCCTCCAGGCCACCCCAACTCATTTATGGGATGGAGTTTTTCACCGCCAGACCGCTCACCCACTCTACTCTTCTGGGCCCCCAAGGCCTGTTCCCATCACTGTAGCCCTCCCCACCATGTAACTTTTTTTTTTGGGGGGGGGGGTGTAAGACGAGGCAGTGACCCATGGAAGGGATGGGAGAACAGGGATGTGTGGAGGGGAGGGAAGCAATGGCCAGAGGCACCCCCCACCCCGCCCTGCGTCTACCAGCCACACCCTGACTCTTGTAGAGTGCTCCAGCTCTTTCTGTCTCGAACGGCCCAGCGGGGCCCCCATCTGAGCAGCGGGCGGCTGCTGCGGCGTCTGGGGCTGCTCCTGCTGCTGGTGCTGGGCTTCCTGGCTGTATGGACGGCAGGGGTCCTGGAGCCAGGCATTCAGCACACGTCACTGGTAACACGAGGCCACACACACACGGGACGCCACTTCTACCTCTGCCACCACGACCGCTGGGACTACATCATGGTGGTGGGTGAGTTATTCCCACAGAGTGCAGCCTCACTCCAGTCCCCCGCCCTGTACCTCCAAGGGTTCTTCTGCCGGTACCTGGACCAGGCTTCCCCCAGAAACCCCTACAGAGAAAGGGGTGGCGTGGCTGCTGAGGTGGTACCTGGCTCTGTCCCTCCTTGTTTCCCTACAGCTGAGATGCTGCTCCTGTGCTGGGGCAGCTTCCTCTGCTACGCCACCCGGGCTGTCCCCTCAGCCTTCCATGAGCCGCGGTACATGGGCATCGCCCTGCACAACGAGCTGCTGCTTTCTGCCGCCTTTCACGCAGCCAGGTGAGGACAGGCCCTCCTACCCACCACGCCTTCCACCCTAACACCATTCCTCACCTCTCCCAGGTGAGGGTACCCCCATCCCACAACTTTACTGGCAACACCTGCAAGGTGAGGAAAGTCCCTCATGTAGAGCTCTCCCCCTACCCTACAGACATTCTTCCTGTTCCCTATGTCTCACCCAACACCCTAAGTGCTCTCCCATTCCACCCCCCACTGCTCTCCTCCCCACACGGGCTCCATTCTCCCTGCCTTCTTCCCCTCACACCTCAGCCGTCCCAGCAGCAGACCTGCTGAGTGTCCACAAGGATCTGGCCCCATGGTGAAGGTAGAACCAATCCATGGGGTGGGTCATAACAGCACTATAAGCAGCCAGAGAAGGCAAGCTGGAGTAGTCTGGGAAGGCTTCTCGGAAGTGGGGATTAACATGAGCCCTGAGGTGGGAGGGCAGGAAGAAGGAAGAGTGCCCTCCTCACTCCACTGAGCACCTGTGGGAGGGCAGGGCTGGGGTTGGGAGGAGAGCCACTGGGACAGGTGAGAGGGAAGAGGCCGCTCCCACCGCAGCTAACCATCACCCCACCGCCACCACCTCCTCACCCCCAGGTTTCTGCTGGTTCCCTCCCTGCACCCGGACTGGACGCTCCTCCTCTTCTTCTTTCACACCCACAGCACAGTCACCGCCACACTGGCTCTGATCTTCATCCCTAAGGTGAGGGCTTCTCCGGCCTCCAAGTGAGGTGACCCCGGCCCTTTTGCCAGGGGCAGTGGGCCTGCTGTGCCCACAGTGCCCTCTTCAGGTCAGGGCGAGAATGACACCTGGGCCCAGAGGGATTTGGAGCCCACTTAGGAGTTGGCTCAGGGCTTCCCTGGTGGCTCAGATGGTAAAGAATCCCCCTGCAATGCAGAAACCCAAGTTTGATCCCTGAGTGGGGAAGATCCCCTGGAGAAGGGAATGGCAACACCCTCCAGTATTCTTGCCTGGAGGATCCCATGGACAGAGGAGCCGAGCAGGCTACAGTCCTTGGGGTTGCAAAAAACCAGACAAGACTGAAGTGACTTAGCATGCATATGGGAGTTGGGGAAGGACGCTCTGTCTCCAATCCCTGGACAAGGGAAATAAGAGCTGGAGCTGAAGGGGGTCCTTGGAACACAACTGGAAGGTTGGCAGACTCTGAAAATCAACTTGGAAGCAGTTACAGAAGATAGGTGAGGGGGGCTGAAGGACATGGCTAGGAATTGTGGGTGCAGGGCATTAGAGACCCCCTGGTCTCTAAGTTAGAGAAAATCAGGAAGGATGAGATGGAACAATACTCTTTGGACCTCCAGAATCCCAAATCAGAGAAGGGGTGGAGGATTTGTGGAGTAACTATGTATGCCACAGGATAGGGAGCCAACATGAGTCTTCTTCCTGGTCATGCCTGCCCTGGCCAGTTCTGGAAGCCGGGGGCTCCTCCCCGAGAGGAGATCTTGGATGAGGTGTATGAGGATGAGCTGGACCTGCAGCGCTCAGGCTCCTACCTCAACAGCAGCATTGCCTCAGCCTGGAGCGAGCGCAGCCTGGACCCTGGAGACATTCGGGTAGGTGCTGCCCTCCTGACCTCCTCCCGATGCTACTTAGGGACTGGGCAGCGAGCAGTGATGCCCTGCCACTCGCGCTGCGTGCCACTGCAGGCCCCCTGTCCTCTCCCTAGCTCTTCCTCTAAGACTCGCCTCCCTTTCTTCTCCACCATTGCCCCAAGCTGCTTCTCCTGCTTCTACACAAAGGAGACCACACACGTGAAAAGATCCCCCCAAATACCAAAACTCACATTCCTGAGGCCCAGTTGGCAAGGTAGAGGCAGAACCATGAGTGGAGCTCAAATCGCCTGTGTCCTCCACTCAACAGGGCCACCATGAGTGGCAGACTAAGAAGCCCCACAGCCCCCAGCACACCCAGCAGTTAGTGCTCCTAGGGCCATTAGGGTTGGGTAATTCAGCCAGTGAGTGGCTACCAAGGATTTCCATACCAGGATCCTCTCCCTGGACTCAGCAGTGTTAGAGAAAGGAAGTGCTTCCTGAGTCTTACATCAGCAGAGCATCCTCACCTTATTTTTCTGCTTAAGAATATCATAATGGTGATAGGAACCCTGATGAGAGGCCCAGAGTAGGAAATAGAGACTGGCAGTAAAGCCCATTGTTTTATAGAATCTACAGTGGGAACAGTCCCAGGAAGCCATTGGGTCCATCCCTCCACCTTCCCTGAAGCCCCCTCCACATCTGACATGTTTACATCCCCCAATTCCTTCCTTGTCTCAACTGCCCCGGTGTCCTCCTCACCCTAGGCCTAAGTGGAGGCAGGTGACCACTGCCACGCCATCCTTGACTCTCCAGCTTGGGGATCAGCAGTGGGTGTGCTCTCCCTATGTTCGCTGTGGGGAGAGCCCCAAAGCAGAAACAGCAAAGCCCCATCCTGTCACTTACACCCGAATATGGCCGTTTTCACACCCACTGGTTGCACCACTTCTCTTAAGGCAGTGAACACTAGGCAGTCAGACTTCCTTCCTTTATTGAAATAGAGACTCAGAGAGGGCAAGAAAAGAGCCTTGAGGCATACCATAGGTCAGCAGCCTCAAACCCAGGTTTCCTGTGCGCAGAGCTGGGACCGCCCACCGGACCACAGTGCCGGGTAGAAGGCAGGGCCCTGCGTCCTCAGTGGGTCGAGCTCAGAACTAGGTTGGTGTTGGCCCTGCAGAAACAGGTGAATTTTCTAAGTGTTTTAAAAGCCAGGAAAGGACACGGCTTGGTGGGAAAGCGTTCCCCCAGAGAAAAGGGTCTCAGCACCAGCTGAGGGGCAGAGCAGCCCCGCCAGGGGATGGAGAGGATGGTCCTCACGCCGGCTCTGCTCTCCGGCCCCCAGGACGAGCTGAAGAAGCTCTACGCCCAGCTCGAGGTTCACAAGACCAAGGAAATGGCCGCGAACAACCCCCACCTGCCTAAGAAGCGGGCCAGCTGGCGCCAGGGCCTGGGCCGCTCTTTCATGAGGTACCTGGCCGAGTTCCCCGAGGCGCTGGCCCGCCAGCACTCCCGGGACTCGGGCTCCGCAGGCCGCGGCAGCCTGCCCGGCTCCTCCCGCCGCCGGCTGCTCAGCGCCAGCCTCCGGGAGCCCGCCGCGTCTCCCGGCCTGCGAAAGTCCCGCAGCACCTACGAGCAAGACTGTGACCCCCACCGGGACCACAGCCCGCCTCTGGTCGACTCGCTGCTGCGGAGGAAGCTGGCCCGCAAGGGGCCGCGATCCGACAGCCGCGAGTCCCGCGAGTCGGCGGCCGGGCCCCCAGCGCTGGGCTTCAGGTCGGCCAGCGCCCACAACCTGACGGTGGGCGAGCGGTTGCCCGGCGCCCGGCCCGCCTCGCTGCACAAGTCGCTGAGCGTCGTGGCCGGCGCCAGGGAAAAGGCTCTGCTCGTGGCCAGCCAGGCCTACCTGGAGGAGACCTACCGGCAGGCAAAGGAGCGGGAGGAAAGAAGGAAGGCAGAGGCCGCCCTGGCCAGCCCGGCGCGGAGGCCCTCGGCCCGGAGGCTGGAGCGAGTCCGAGCGGCCCCCGTGTCGGCCCCACCTTCCCCGGCCAAGAGCCGCAGCGTGGACAGCGCCCACGTCTCCGGGAGGCTGCAGGAGGAGGCCGCCAGAAGGCTGCCGCACCCGCCCATCCGGCACCAGATCTCCACACCCATCATGGCCACGTCCGGGGTGGGCCTGGGGGAGCCGGGGATGCTGTCTCCCACCTCCACTTTGGCCCCAGCTCTGATGCCGGCTCCTGCCCCTGCCCTGGCACCCATCCCAATACCCCCACAAAGTCCCAAGCTACTTACCTACATCTGCCCCTGGGAGAATGCAGAACTGCCGGTGAAGAAAGAAAATGTGTCTCAGGAAGGCCCCTCGGGGCCAGAGCAAGGCAACCTGTCTCATGTTCCAGCTCCGGCCCGTCTCTGGAGGGCCCTCTCTGTGGCGGTAGACAAGAGGGGGCCTGGGGAGAATGGGATGGACACAGAGGACGGGCGTCTCCAAGGGGAAACTGAGGAGGATGAGGACAGGCCGAAGGTCTTCTCTAAATCCCACAGCCTCAAGACCCCTGTCCAGCAGGGTTCCATGCGCAGCCTGGGCCTGGCTATCAAAGCTCTGACCCGTTCTCGGAGCACATACAGAGAGAAGGAGAGCGGGGAAGGGAGTCCTAAGAAGGAGGAGAAGGGCCGAACGTCTGGAGAGGGTGTGGGGGCATGCCCCAGATCTCCCAGGCCAGGCCGGCCCAAGGGGGTGAGTAAGCAGGCGGCACTTGCCCCCTGTGATGACGAAGAGTCCCTTCAGAACCAACAGAACGCTCACACCAGCAGGATGCTCCAAGTCTGTCACCAGGAAGGCAGCAGGGAACAAGAAGACAGAGGCAGGAGGACTTCCCAGTGTCTAGGGGAGGGGAAGGTTGAGAGAGCAGGTAAAACAGGCCCTGCCACACTGAGGCAACTCAGGCAGGGCACAGCTGGGGACAAAAATGCTAAGCAAGCAAAAGAAGCTCCAGTGGGGTGGCGGGAACTACCCAAAGCTGGCCTCCAGCCCCTGGGAAGTGCTGACCACAGGGTGACAGAAGTATGCCCCTGGGAAATCACCGAGTCAGAACTGTGTCAGCCTGATGGCAGCAACAAAGCTGAAATCTGCCCCTGGGAGGTGGGTGGAGTCCCTGAGAAGGAGGCCCTAAGGCAATATCTAGATGCCTCCCAAGGTGAGAAGGGGAAAGCCTCAGAAAAATCAGAGCCCAAAGATGTGGTTGCTGTGGCTCGGAAAAAGCCAGAGAGGTTGGTCAGGGGTCAGGAGGCAGTTTGTCCTTGGGAGAGTGCCGATCCTGGGGGTCTGTCTCCTGGGTCAGCCCCTCAGGACTCGGACAGAACCAGAGGCAGGTCTGAGGCAGTGGGCAGTGTGGAGCCTAGAGAGGTGGAGACGCATCGGTGGGAAGCCACTGGCCCAGGACCTTGTACATCTGATATCACCACGGCAGAGCGGTGTCCCTGGGAGGCAAGTGAAGGAGAAGAGACAGGGAAACCATCCCAGGAGGGAATAAAGAAACTCCCCCAGGAAAAGCAGAAAACTCCCAAGAAAACAACCTTCTGGAAAGAACAGAAAGTGGGTGAAGGCTTGGAGTCTCTTTGTCAGTGGGAAAGGACAGATTTCCGGGGCCCCTCAGCGGTCTCCACTCAGGCCCCAGGAACCCCTGGTTGCTCGGGGAGTTTGGGCAGTAGCATCACTGAAGTCTGTCCATGGGAGGCGGGAGATACTCCTGCTATCGGCAAAGCAGAGATCTGTCCCTGGGAGCTGGATGATGAGGTAGTGGGGAAGGAAATGCTGAGTCAGGGGCCAGGTGGAAAATCTCCCCAGGAAAAGTGGGAAACCTCCAGAACAGGGAGCTTTGGAGAGATGGGGGGATGGACTGGGAAAGCAGTGCAGAAACTTAGCCAACAGCAGGAGTCAGTGTGTCCATGGGAAAGCACAGCTGCTGGGCACTCTGGCTCACATCTAGACAATTCCTCATCCAAAGCTGATGGCCAACTCCTCAGCAATGAAGGAAGTAGAGCAGCTCAGGTCTGCCCACCAGATCGCAGGTCAGAGGGAGAGGAAGCAACAGCTGCCAAGGCAGAAGTCTGTCCCTGGGAGGTGAATGAGAGAACGACAGAGGACTGGACATCAGGACAGGCACCAGAAGGAAGAGAATCTCAAAAGGACAAGGAGAAGATGCTTGCAACATCAGGCATCAAAGCTAGCCCAAGCTGGGCAAAGCCTGAGGGACAGATGCCAACACAGGAAGCAGTCTGTCCCTGGGAGAGTGTGGACCCTGGCAGCTTCACCCCACAACCTGGTCTTCAAGACACAGGTGGACCCAAAGCCAGTTTCCAGATGTCCGGCAGTGTGGAAAGCAAAACTGCTGAGATTTGTCCTTGGGACGCGGAGGAAACCCTGCCTGCTGAGAAGGCAGAGGTCTGTCCCTGGGAGGTGAGTGCTAGAGCTGGGGAGAGAAGGACTTTGGGCATGGAGGCCATTGGGCAGTTTTCAAGCAAAACAAGAAAGCCTTCTGCAGATTCTGGACCTGGCGAGAGAGCTGTTGCTACTCCAGAGAGGCAGGCCCAGGAGCGCGAACAGGCTTGCCCCTGGGAGAGCATGGATCCAGGGGGCTCCTCTTGGCATTCAGACACTCTGGGCACTGACAGCCCAAAACCTGAGCTCCAGGAGCTGGACCGTGTGGGGTACAGACCAGTGGAGGTATGTCCCTGGGAAGCGGAGGGAGCACCTACTAGTGAAAAAGTCAAGGTCTGTCCCTGGGAGGTGGATGAAGGAGCCCCTGGGAAGGAATTAGAACAAGAGATGAGAATTGATTCAGTGGGGCAGAGGGAGAAAATGCTAGAAAAGGGGAGACTCACCTCCCTGGGAGAAGACAGATCGAAATGGGAAACACAACTGAGTCAAGAGCAGGAAGCCGTGTGTCCCTGGGAGAAGGACTTGAGGGCACCCTCTGCTCAGGCCCCTGAGGTCTCAGACGTGTCCAGCAGAGGGGTAGAGGGGCCCTCCCTGGAAATGAGCGATGAGGCAGCAGAGAAAGGGGGCCTGACACAAGACCCACAGATGAACTCCTCCCCAGAACCTGTAGCCCCAGGAAAAGCAGAAGTCACTGCTGAAGATGGGGAAAAAACGAGCAGTGAACTACAACCTATCCATTTACAGGAGAGCATGGCTCCTATGGACTCTTTCTCCCATCCACACAATCAGTACCCTGACCAACCTAAAGCCGGCTCTCAGACACTGCCCAGCGCCGGGGACAGGCTCGCTGAGGTCTGCCTGTGGGATGCTCCCGCCATGGACACTCCCAAACCTGATAGCGGCACCAAAGCTGAGACCTGTCCCTGGGAAGTGACTGAAAGAACCCCTGAGGAAGGGGTGTCAAGACAGGATGGAGATGAGGAAGCTCAAGAGGAGAAGGGGAAAGCCCCAGAAAAACCAGAGCACAAAGCTGTGGCCCTTCAGGAAAAGCCCGAGAGGGCAGATGGAAAGCAGGAGGCTGTGCGTCCCCGGGAGAGTCAAGATTGTCTGTCTCCACAACCAGACCCACAACCTTCTGACAGTAGCAAAGAAAGTCCCGAGCGAGCAGGCAGTGTGGGAGCCAGGGTAGCGGAAGTGTGTCCACAGCAAGCACAAGAAGCTCCCCCTGATAAGAAAACAGAAATCTGCCCTTGGGAGGTGAGCCAAGAAACAGCAGAGAATGGGGGATGTGAACCAGAGGTAGACAGAGAATCTCAAGGGCAAGGAGAAATGTTCCTGCAAAAGGCAGAATCTGGAGGGACTGAAGAACACTCTTCAGAAGAAGTAAAAGTCAGCAGAGAGACAGAGATGATCCGCCCTTGGGAAGGCACAAGGTCAGAAGGACTCTCTCCCCAGCCAGATGCTCCAGCCATGGACCAACCCAAAGTCATTCCCCATGGAGCAAGCAGGATGGGAAGCCAGGTGGCAGAGCTGTGTCAATGGGAAGTCACAGATCCCGAAGGAAATAAAGTAACGGGCACCATGGCAGACATTGACTCATGTCTTTGGGAGGGAACTGGAGCCCCATCTGAGGAATCTGGTCTTCTGGCTTTAACAGCAACTCAGAAGCAAATGCTCTGCCCCACAGTCCCCGAGAACCCACCATGCCTTTTAGTCCAGAGACCTTTGGGTAGCTTCCTTCCAGACAGCAAAAGCCCCCGCCCCAAAGCGAACAAGCCAGCCAGTACCTTTACTCTGGAGGGTGTCAGAGAACTCCAAGTCCCTTCAGAACTTGAGCCGAGGACCAGCTTAGCCCCAGAGCCAACCCTCCAAGAAGCTGAGACTCAAAAGTCTTCCTCCTTAACTGAAGACCAGGAAATAGCTTCTGAAGCTCAACTTGAAGAACTCATCCCTCCAACTGTCTATCCTTGGGACTGGGAGTAACAACTCCATCGGTGAGGTCATACACTGGGTGGCTAGCTTTCAGAACAGTCAAGGTTCTTTCCAAGTTCTAGGTGTTTCCAAAAACCTGAATCAAACAAACTTGGCCACTTTCCCTCTCCAAGAAGGCCAGAAGTCAACTCATTCCAAGACAAAACTGTACAAAAAGGGTGCAGCTCAGACTCCAAAAGGAAGTACCATCCTCTCTTTACTTCCTCTCTTTTCTTCCTGCTCCAGAGCACAAGGGCCAGACCTTCGCTTCTAATTAATGCTCCCATTCAGCTACAGTACTCAACAGAAGCCATCTATGACATCACTTGTAGAGCTAATGTTAATGACAAAAGGGAGTCAGCTGTACCCGGCCCACACTTTCTCAAAGGTAGACCCAATCTTCTCTGAAATCTCCCAAGGATATTTTTTAAGAAAGTAAACCACTCAAGGCATTGGCAACATAGGGGCTGAAGATTATAAAAGGTCACCACAGGAAGTTTAGAAGCTACTTAATTCAAGTTCAAAAGCAAATCAGGAGGAAAACTTAAATGGTTCAAAAGAGGTCCCTGTAATGCCTTAAAGATCTTGTCATTTTGACTTTGGATCTCCAGTTTCTGCTTTATTGATCCTCTTACCTGCCCTGCTTGATTGAAGTAGAGCCAATCAAGCGAATTTACATCCATATCAACATCTAGCATCCAAAGCAACAAAGAAACAGAGAGCATAAAGGGAAAGGCAACAGCTCCAGATCCTGCCCACGCAGTCCGAGGGACAGTTGTCCCTTCCAGACACTGTCTCACAGTTGAAGAAGCAAGCCTCTTGCTAGCCTTCTCAGATGGCCTTCCCTTCTTCCTGCCCCATCTTTGGACAGTCTGCAGAGTTCACCCCACTGCCTCATTCTCCTAGCCTTTCAGTACTGTCATTAAAGGGACTCCTCTGTGTTGTCAAACGCAACAGGAGCCTGGGGAATTTTTGGTTCCGAGGCAAGAACCACTTCAGCTCACTTGCTCAGTAACAAGAGGCCCACATCAGTCTCTTTCCCAAGAAGCTCGAGAAAGAAAGGAGGTCCTGTTTACAGCCAGCATTGTAATTGCCCTCAGAAAGAGTAGTGGTTGGGGCAGGTTAGAGCCCAACGGCCAGGGAAAGGGCATCCTTAAGTACAAAGCCTCCTTTCTTAGGGAGCTCTTTCTTGTTCTATTCCTTCAAGCCAATTCAGGCTACTTTTACTTAAGCGGTCCTAGATAACAGAGTGCTGGAAATAGGTGATACTACCAAAGGGAAATGAGAAAGGAGAAAAACACTGGTCACAGACATCCCAGGTCTGGCAGAGGTGAGGGGGTGGAAACAGGCAGACTAAACACGGCAGAGCTGGGCAGGGACCCACCTTCTAACTGGACAGATACTGATGCCATTCACAAGGAGGAAAAAAAGACAAAAGGAAACCAAATACCCAATGGGAAAAAAAAGTTTGCATGTAAATATTCTGGGCAGCTACAGGGCTTCACAGAAAGTAGCAAAAGTGCTCCATTTCCAAAAAGGAAGAGAAAGCATGGAATAACCCACTTTTAGAGACCAGACATCCTTGTTCCCTGTCTAAGCTCTCCCTCTTACCTAGGTGCCCTCCCCCAGGCTTCCAGAGCAGTAACTAAAGTGTGGTCTTGCTCCAGGCTGCATTCTCAGCCTCACAGCTTGTGTGTGTGTGTGTGTACTCAGTTACATCCGACTCTTCGTGACCCCGTGAACTGTAGCCCACCAGGTCCTCTGTCCATGGTATTTTCCAGGCAAGAATACTGGAGTGGGTCCATTTCCTACTCGAGAATCTTCCCAACCCAGGGATCGAACCCGCATCTCTGTGTCTTCTGCATTGGCAAGGAGAATTCTTTTCCCCTAAGCCACCTGAGAAGCCCTCATAGCTTCTCAACCAATGCAAATGCTGCACCTCTGAGAATCCCACTGAGAATGGACTAGCTGGAACAGAAAAGTTGTCCCTGTAATCACAGCTATGAAATAAGCCATGGAGAAAAAATAAAGAATGCTTTCTTGACCATTGTAGTTGCTTCAAACTTGTTATGGTAAATTTATTTTTTCAACATTTCTAAACAGTAATAGTAGACAGGTAAGGAAAAGACAGTGCCTGCTCTAAAGTCCAAGGTAGCCACACTGCAGCCTTAGAGACTATGGGGTGGTCTGGCTAATTCTCAGCCAGTGCCCAGCTACATGGCTGGCATTGCAGATGGTCTCTGCCCGGCCCTTCGAGCCAATCCTGTACATCTGGGCCATCCGCTCAGCTGGATTTGACCCCAAAGGGAAATGAAAACTGCACTTATCCTCTGGCTCCCTGGTGGCAGCTATTGCTTAGCTGCTATTTAGGATTATCTACAGACCCCTGAGACAGATCTAGGGAAGTGGGGTGAAATAGCTTATTTGAAAATTTTATATATATATATTTTTTTTCATAGAAATCAAAATGCTGTTTGGTCATTAAGTGTGCTTTCTCTGCTCCCTGTCCCACCCAGGACTGCCTCCCCCTTACTCCACACCCACCCAGCTCTGGATCCTACTGAAAGCACTTTCCTTCTCATTTTGCCTTAATCTGGGGCTCAGGCAAATAGGATACAACCAAACCTCACTTGGGCAGCAATGCTGGAGACTGATGTACATTTTTAAGCCCAAAGGGTTGAGACTAAGTAGCATGATGAGAGTGGCTGCTTTGGATTAACCCGCTAGTGCTGCCTCTCCCCTAAGCATACACATCTCGTTTCTGTGTTGGCAGCTGTTGTTAAAACCTTAGTTCTCCCCAGTGAGGCCTGGTCTGTTTGCTGCTTTGTTGAGATGGTCGCTTTACAGAGAGGAGTCAGGTTATTTTCAACCTGATTGGTTTCTTTGGACTCTACTCTCAAGGTAAAGTCAGAACAGATTAATCCTTAGCCAAGTGATAAACTCCTTAAAAGAAAATTCTAGACTTAAAACATAGAAATATGAGAATTAAGGTTCTAATTTTTAAGGGGAGACCTCATGGGCTATCAGTGTAATAGTGCTACAAGCCAAGCTTGCTGCTGGGACAGTGACTTCCCTGTCACACCTCAGATGACCCAGGACATGAGCATGTGAAGTCCTACATCCTCCTCCAGCTGGAGCTAAGGCACAAGTAGGAGCTGGGCTGTTTCACACTCCACAGGTTCATATCCTGGAATCTTTGCCTCCAAATTTGGGCTGGAAAAACAGTCACCATCTCCAAAAGGTGCTAGAAACCAGGGAACCAAGTCTTACTGATGAATTTCCCAAATGTATCCACACTTCCATGGCCCCTGCCTCCACCAACGCCTCCTGGGATTACACCAGTTGATAATTAAAAACAAAATCTAAAAGCTGAGGGCTAAATGATTTCTTTGGATTTACATTCATTTGTGAAATACAGATACTGATTTAGTGAATCAGTGTATGAGAAGAGACCCCCTTAAATGACATCACTTTTATAAATACTAATTATTTTTCTCAAGTCTGGGTTTCCTATAAGTCACATCAGTCACAGTTAACTTCCACTTCTACCATCTGAAGGCTTGTCCACTTCCAGCCTGAACCAGGAGAAATGTAGAGAACCCACCACAATTTGTCTAATACTTGATAGTGTTTTATTTCCAACTCTGATCCCTGCCCTGTAATTAGAAAGTCCTGCCAGTTTGCTCCTGACAGTTTTTGCTATGGGAAAGCTGGTATCATGTTCTTTGAAACATACCGCCTTTCATCTAGAGTTAGAAACAAGATATAAGATGGAAAAAAAGAAGTGAAGCCACTGCTGTGCATAGACCCAACCCACCAGGGCCCAACCAGCAGCAGCTGTTATTGAGGCTAAGACTGCTTAAAAGACCCACGCAGGGCAAGAGCGAACAAAGGCAGTTCTTCCCACAGTGAGAAGAAGACAGGTGACGTCACAGCTTCCAGCTGCCTCATCATCCATGCTTCACCCCAGGAATCATTCTTGCCGTCACGCTAGCTGAGGCTTATGGGCCTCTCTTTGCAGCTCTTCATACTCTTCCCCAGGTTTCAGCTGGGGGCCAGGGATCATCACCGTCTGAAACAGCAGGAAGCTGTGTTATCTACTGTCCGAGTCCAGGGTTTACCCAAGAGATCCATGCCTGCCTCCAGGCCCATCCCCAAAGGATTCCTCTTCCTGGGGCTGCATCACCTTCCCTCTCCACTAGGAGGTGCCCAACAGGAGTGGCTGAGGATGCCATGTCTTAAACCAGGTGGCCCTAGGGGTAAAGAACCCATCTGCCAATACAAGAGACGTAAGATGCGGGGGGTTCAATTCCTGGGTGGGGAAAATCCCCTGGAGGAGGACATGGCAACCCACTCCAGTATTCTTCCCAGGATAATCCCATGGACAGAGGATCCTGGTGGGCTACAATACATGGGGTTGCAAAGAGGTGGACATAAGACTCAAGCAACTTAGCACACCTTAAACCATGCAAGCTGCTTTACCTTAAGGATGGGCTGCTTAGGGGGTGCCCATGGGGGAATGATCTTGCCATGCATTCTCCAGCTGCCATAGGGATTTGCCAGATGCTTTTCAAAGACAACATACTCCAGGACATCCCTGGGCACATCTTCCTGTCCATACATCAACCGGCCAAACCGGTCATAGATGGCCAGAGTCTGCAAAGATGAAAGCACATCAAGTTGGTTAGTCCTCAGAGTTGTTTAATTCTGAATCCAGACTAACCGATCAACCACTGACACTTTACTCTTAGAGGGTTTTTGACTGAGGGGGGAGAGCGGTCAGGGTGGAGGGAGTGGAAGGATTCCAGAAAGGGGAGGAAATAATATCCCCACACCTGTGTTCACAGCTAACATACAGCAGTGGGAAGGGTAGAGTGACAAGGCAAGAAAGACCATGGTGAGCCTTTCCTTAGAACTCACAGTCCTGGGTAGCTATACCCAGGACTCAGAGGTAGGTGCTCAACCTGAGAGTGAAGAAAAGCTGGGAGGAAAGCAGACTGGTGCCTCTACCTGCCGGGTGTGCATGCGGACGGTGACCTGGCCATACGCGTTGCTTTGGGTCACCAGACTCGAACAGCGAACCTGCACCACCTGGGGTGGCTCTAAAGATTCTACGAAGCTCCAGCGGACAGTCTTGTATTTGATGTCCCAGACCATGTCCTGAGGGCAGAGAAGAGTTCAACTGGATTCCGGCCTGCACACCCCGCCCCCTTAGGGAAGTGGGTGCTTATTTCCATGCTTCCTCTTCTTGCAATGCCACAGTCAACATGCAACGTTTCCCAGCAAATGTGCACTGGTGCTTATTTTCTGCCTCACTTTTCTAAACTTTGCTTAAGCTACTGCTCAAGCTCACCTTACAACAACTTGCTTTTCGTTTCTAAATCATGACTCAAGAGCCAATTACCATCTGGAGGACCCTTCTCCAAATCAATGAAGACCTCATTCCAAACTGCCAGCTTACCTAATATGTTATCCCTCCCACACACTTTCATAATCTGCTCATTATTGCATGCATTTCTGTTGGCCGCATGTTTTTTTTCTTCTTACCTTTCGGCAGTTTTTATAGGAATTTGATAGACTTTTATAAAGGTTAATAACCTGCTTAGACTAGGATAGCTATACTTGTGCCTGGGGGGATGAGGCAGAACTGAGAGCAACTGAAATTCTTACTCTTGAACTTCTAACTAAACCACAAAGTCCTCAATTGGCAGGAGTCTCCCAGAGTACCTAGGACCCTTGTTACCACACAGTGTAAGCCTCATGCACACTGGTTAAGTCCTTTATTGTAGCACAGGCCTAAAGTGACCATCCCCTCCCCTCAGGATCTGTAGTCTCAGTACTGCTTGCTCAGGGACCTCTATCTGCAGCTGCAAGGCCTTTACCAGACTCCACAGCAAGTCATTACCACGCAGCCAAACATAAGGAACTTCAGCCTTGTGCCTTAAACTTCCTGTACTCTCAAAACTGATCCTTAAGAAAACTCCGGTGCTATCTAGAATCTGTCGACTCAGGCATCCCACAACTCTAAGGAAGGTGAGAACCTACCGGAAAACAGTTTTCGGTTACCAAGGTATGAAGTCGGTCATGGTCTGAGCTAAAAAGGAAAGAAATTTGTATCATTGACTACTGCTTTTATGATATTCTATATGAAAGTTGAAAATGGCCCTGAAAATGGAAAACCATTCCCTTCATTTTTACAAATATTTTCTGCACACCTACTATAAACCAGGTAATATACTAAGTCCTAGAGACACAAAGATGAAGAATAACATGATTTCTCGGAAAACCATGAACTCTAAAAGCAGTGCAAAGTTATGTTTGAATCTCAGGAGCAGAAAGAAATTTCTCTGAAATTACTATCCATCCTTGAGATGGGTAAAAGACCTTCACTGGGACATGGGGACTGATTTCTGTTCTAAGCTGGAACAAGATTCAACACAAACAACAATCAAAAGCTCAACTTATCTCCTCTTACCATGGATATATCATCACTACCAACTGCTTAGCCTTATTTCTTATACTTTCATCCTTGAAACTAGCCAAGAGATAACCAGTATGGTTGAGTCCATTCACTGTTAATCTGAAACTACAACACTGTCAAACAGCTATAGAAAGAAAGTGAAGTCACTCAGTCATGTCTGACTCTTTGCGACATGATGGACTATAGCCTACCAGGCTTCTCTGTCCATGGGATTTTCCAGGCAAGAGTACTGGAGTGGTTTGCCATTTCCTTCTCCAGGGGACCTTCCTGACCCAGGGATCGAACCCGGGTCTCCTGCATTGTAGGCAGACGCTTTCTGTCTGAGCTACCAGGGAAGTCAACGGCTTCCATTAAATAGCTATACCCCAATACAAAATAAAAAGCTTAAGGTTTGGAAAAAATAAAAGGTAACCACTTGTCATTTCTGGTCCTTTCCACACAAACTATCCCTCCATCCCATCTTTGGGGCTGCCAGAGTGACCAAGTTATGCTGATTCTATTTGGTAAGAAAATGAGACAACAAACCCAAGCTCCTGAACATGTAAGATTTTAGGAGGGTTCCTCACTGAAGTAGGCTTCAAGTAAACCTAAGACCACAGATTAGTTTCTTTTAGATACACATTCATGACTTTCTCCTGCAATTTATTTTTTTTGTTGCTTTTTTTTGTTTTTTGTTTTTTATCTTCTGCAATTTAACACTTCCTGAGTGGTTTAAGTCTTGCTCTTTGAAAAACTGTGTCTCTAATGCCAGGGTGGGTGATAGGTTAGTTCTATTCATTTCACTTCCACTTCTGTTCCAAATAAAAAAGACTGAGTCATTTCCCCTCACTGTAGCTCTAGACTGACCAAGTTGTGGTGATAGGTGCCACAACCACCACGCCTGGCACCTCTCAATGAATTCTTCCTCATCACTATCTTGGCCTAGAAATCTTCAGTAGAGAATAAACTCCCCCTTTTATGAGCTGACTCAGTATTTTGTAAGAGAACTTATCCTATAAGTAAGTTTGCAATAAAACTTACCCTCCCACTGTAAACATCCAGAAAGGTTGGAGAGAATATAATAAACACAGACACACACACATTTTTAAATCTCTAGCCTAGTACACAAGAAAGGAAGCTAAGTCCATGGGTGCCAGAGAGGAAGAGGGAATTAAAAGTAGAATGGAAAGAACATAACCTGATACCACAACCAGGTAAGAGATGACTTAGGGATCCAGAAATAGGATCTGATGACTAGAGCTTGACATCTCCTAAAACCCAGGACGTTGGAAGGACAGGGAGTTGAAATTGAAATCCCTGTATAAAGCTATGACCCTCAAAAAAGTCTGGCACCTGCAGGAAAAGGAAACTAGAAAAATAGTCCACCAACCTAGAGACAAAGCTTCCCTCTGTCTAGAGCTCTGAGCAGGGGGGAAAATCTAAATAACAAACAACAAAAAAACCCCACGAAAACTGAAAAATTAAAGCGCTAAGTACACATTATACTCAAATGTGGACACAAAATTTACAGTTATCTCTATGATGCAAGAATTCCTAAACTAAGAAATTAACATAAAAACTAACACTTTGCCAACACTATCCCTAGAGGATCTGGCAGAAACACACAGAGAAAACCTCTCTAGGAGCATATTCATAACTTAGGTTGTCTGGAATTCCCTCAGAAGAAACACACTCCATCATCAACACTACAAAACAGACCTGGAATCAAGTTAGCAAAATCAACAGACACAGACATCAAACAAAACGACACACCAGGAAGCACTAGGGGTGGGTCCCTTCACTGAAATAACTGATAAATAAGAAAAACAAAATCTCAGAACTCTGGATATTTATAACAACCAGGGGAGTGCCTGATGAAGGGAGAAGCCAGTGAGCTTGGATTTAAGAACATGTACAAACCACATACCCTCCTCTTTCCCTCAGGCCTGCCATGACTGTGGGACAGTGGTCTGAGCTCTGGAGTGGATGGCGGGTACTTGGGCAGGCAGCAAGGACCTTCCCCTCCAAAATTTGAGTGTGCACATTCTGGTCAATCTGGTGGACGGCAGAGAGACCCACACAAACCATGCCATGGTTTCAGCCCTGCTGGCTGCAGCAGCTTTTCCCAGCAACAGATACAAAGGGATAAAGGGGAAAGAACACCTATTTTGTTTTTATTCAGTCAGACAATTTAGGAAATCTTTGTCAGGTCACTGGCTGACTGCAGAGATAATGGAACGGAAACTTCAATGACTACTACCCACAACAAAGAACACACACTTAGCAGTATTAGTTTGGAAAAGTCACAAATGGATGGCAGTGGCACTAATCAACAAAGTCAGCAATTCCTGAGGAGCAGAGCAATCTGATTTTCAGAGTTACCACATAATAATACTCAGAATGTCCAATTCTCAACAAAAAATTACAAAGTATACCAAGAAACATGAAAGTATGGCCCACTTACAGGAAAAAATTTTTGACAGAAGCCATCCCTGAGGAAGCCCAGACATTAGAATTACTAGCCAAAGACATTAAATCAATTGTCCTACATGTTCATTGAGATAAAGGCAACCAGGGAAAAAGGACTAAAGGAAATTCGAAAACAATCTACAAAATAAGTATATCAGTAAAGAGATAAAAATTATGAAAATGAACCAAACAAATTCTAGAACTGCAAAATACAGTGAAAGAAATTAAAAATTCACTACAGGGGTTAGGGACTTCCCTGGCAGTGCAGTGGTTAGGATTTCGCCTTCCAGTGCAGGGGGTGCAGGTTCAATTCCTGGTCGGGGAGCTAAGATCCCACGTATCTCCTGGGCAAAAAGCCAACACATTTAAAAAAAAAAAAGCAGCAGGGACTCCCCTAGTGGTCCAGTGGTTAAGAATTCGCCTTCCACTGCAAGGGGCGTGAGTTCAATCCCTGGTCAGGGAGCTAAGATTCCACATACCGTGTGGCCAAAAAAGCAAAAGCAATATGTAATAAATTCAATAAAGACTTTTAAAAATGGTTTAGATTAAAAAAAAAAATCTTAAAAAAAAAAAAAGCAATATTGTAACAAATTCAATAAAGACTTAAAAAAATTCACTACAGGGGTTGAACAGCAGATCTGAGCAGGCAGAAACAATGGATCAGTTATCCGGAGGATAAAACTACTGAAAGTGTCCAATCTAAGGAGCAAGTGAAAGTTGCTCAGTTGTGTCCGACTCTTTGCGACCCCATGGACTATACAGTCCATGGAATTCTCTAGGCCAGAATACTGGAGTGGGTAGTCTTTCCCTTCTCCAGGGGATCTTCCCAACCCAGGAATCGAATCCAGGTCTCCCGCATTGCAGGTGGATTCTTTACCAGCTGAGCCACATAACTTAAGGATAAAACTATTGAAAGTATCCAATCTAAGGAGCAAAGAGAAGAAAAAAATGAAGAAAAATGAGTAGAGACTGAGGTACCTATAGGACAGTGTCAAGTGCATCAACACCCATATCATAGGAGTCCAAGAAGGAGAAGAGAGGAGGCAAAAAAAAAAAAACATTTGAAGAAATAATGGCTGAAGGAACTTCCCTAAGGGTCTAGGGGTTAAGAGTCTGTGCTTCCACTTCAGGGGGCACAGGTTCAATCCCTGATCAGGGAAGTTCCCACATAATGCATAGTGTAGCCAAAACAAGAAAGAATAGAAAGAATGGCTGAAAACATTCCAAATCTGGTAAAAGAAATGAATGTTCATATCCAAGAAACTCCACAAACTCCAAGCAGAGAGAACTCAAAGAAATCCACACTGAGACAAGGTACAAGTGTCAAAACCAAAAGACAAAGAGAGAATTTTAAAAGCAACAAAAGAGAAGTTATTTGTCACATACAAGGGACCTTAAAAAGGTTACAGTTGATTTCTTATGAGAAACTGTGGAGGCCAAAAGGGAGTGGGATGATATATTTAAAGGCTTAAAAGAAAATCTGTCAACTAAGAATTCTAGACAGTAAGGATGAAGGAAAGGGCTTCCTTGGTGGCTCAGTGGTTAAGATTCTGCACTTCCACTTCAGGGGACATGGGTTAAATCCCTGGTCTGGGAAGTTCCACATGCCATGAGGTATCGTAAGAGATAAAAAAAAAAAAGAATGAAAGAGAATTGTAGATATTTTCAGATAAATAAAAATTGAGAGGGTTTATTACCAGGAGATCTGTCCTATTAGATATACTAAAGGAGTTTTCAGACCTAAATGAAAGGACACTAGACAGTAACTTAAAGCAATAAGAAGAAATAATTAGCACTGGTACAGGTTACTATATAGGTAAACATAAAAGCCAGTATTCTTGTACTTCTGATCTGTAATTCCTGCTTTTTCCTATTTGATTTAAAAGGCACATGCATAAAACATCAGTTACAAATCTATGTTATGGGCACATAATGTATAAACATATAATCAGTGGCAGTAACGATGCAAAGGGGAAGGGACAGAGAT
Source organism: Odocoileus virginianus (assembly GCF_023699985.2). NCBI lineage: Eukaryota > Metazoa > Chordata > Mammalia > Artiodactyla > Cervidae > Odocoileus > Odocoileus virginianus. The sequence continues at coordinate 37,245,215 of NC_069690.1, read as the reverse complement.
ACATAGGAGCAGACTGCTAGTACACTGTTGAAACTTTGATATTATCCACACTAGACTGTTAAGATACTAATTCTAATCCCCAAAGTAACCATTAAGAAAATATTTTTTTTTTAATCTATAGAAAAGGAAAGAAGGGAATCAGAAAGGTATACCACTGGGACTTCCCTGGTGGTCCAGTGGTTAAGAATCCGCCTGCCTATTCAGGGAACGCTGGTTCAATCCCTGGTTCCAGAAGGTCCCACACACCTGGGACCAATGAATCTCGTGCGCCACGACGACTGAGCCCACGCTCTACGGCCCTCAAGCCCCAGCTATTGAAGCCGGGGTGCCTAGAGCCCTTGCTCTGCAACAGAAGACGCCACTGCAATGAGAGGCTCATGTACCACAATAAAGAACAGCCCTGGCTTGGTGCAACTAGAGAAAGTCTGAGCACAGCAACAGAAGATCCAGCACAGCCAAAAATAAACAAATAAATACATGTCATATTATTAAAAAAATGAAGTTGGATGCTTACTTTACAGCATACACAAAATTAACTCAAAAGGGATCAAAGACCAAAATGTGAGAACCAAATCTAAAACTCTTAGAAGAAAACATAGGGGAAAAATTCCATGACACTGGATTTGGCAATGATTTGTAGATTTGACACTAAAAACTCACACAACAAAAGAAAAAACATGTAACTTGGACTTAATCAAAATTAAAATGTTCTTATATCAAAGTACACTACCAAGAAAGTCAAAACCCATGAAATGGGAGAAAATATTTACAAAGCATATATCAGATATGGGATTACTATCCAGAACACATAAAGAGCTCCTGCAACCCAATAACAAAATAGCAACCCAACTGTGGCTACTGCTGAGTTTTCCAAATTGCTGACTTGAACAGCATCATCTTTTAAGATTTTAAATAGCTCAGCTGGAATTCCATCACCTCCACTAGCTTTGTTTGAAGTAATGCTTCCTAAGGCCCACTTGACTTCACACTCTAGGATATCTGGCTCTAGCTGAGTGACCACACTATCATGGTTATCTCGATCACTAACTTTTTAAAATATAGTTCTTCTGTCTATTCTTGACACCTCTTCTTAATCTCTTCTGCTTGTTAGGTCCGTATGATCTCTATTCTTTATTGTGCCCATACTTGCATGAAATGTTCCCTTGATATCTCCAATTTTCTTGAAGAGATCGCTAGTCTTTCCCATTCTGTTGTTTTCCTCTATTTCTTTGCATTGTTCATTTAAAAAGGCCTTCTCTCTCCTTGCTATTCTCTTTAACTCTGTATTCAATTGGGTATATCTTTCCCTTTCTCGCTTGCCTTTCACTCTTCTTCTTTCCTCAGCTATTTGTAAAGCCTACTCAGACAACCACTTTGCCTTCTTGAATTTCTTTTTCTTGGGGATGGTCTTCACCACCGTCCCCTGTACAATGTTTCAAATCTCCATCCATAGTTCTTCAGGCACCGTTGTCTACCAGATCTAATCCTTTGAATCTATTTGTCACCTCCACTGTATAATTCATAAGGGATCGATTCAGGTCATATCTGAGTGACCTAGTGGTTTTCCCTACTTTCTTCAATTTAAGCCTGAATTTTGCAATTCATTATCTGAGCCACAGTCAGCTCCAGATCTTGTTTTTGCTGACTGTATTGAGCCTCTCCATCTTCAGCTACAAAGAATATAGTCAATCTGCTTTCAGTTTTGCAAAGCTAGTGTAGGTGATGGAATTCCAGCTGAGCTATTTCAAATCCTAAAAGATGATGCTGTTCAAGCGCTGCACTCAATATGTCAGCAATTTGGAAAACTCAGCAGTGGCCACAATGGGAAAAGATGTTTCCATTCCAATCCCAAAGAAGGGCAATGCCAAAGAATGTCCAAGCTATCAAACAATTGTGCTCATTTCACGTGCTAGTAAGGTTATGCTCAAAGTCTTCAAGCTAGGCTTCAGCAATATGTGAACTGAGAACTTACAGATGTACAAGCTGGGTTTAGAAAAAGCAGAGGAAACAGAGATCAAATTGCCAGCATTTGCTGGATTATAGAGAGAGCAAGGGAATTCCAGAAAAACATCTACTTCTCCTTCATTGACTAAGCTAAAGCCTTTGACTGTGTGGATCCCAACAAACTGGAAAATTCTTAGAGGTGGGAATAGCAGACCACCTTACCTGTCTCCTGAGAAACCTGTATGCAGGTCAAGAAGAAACAGACTGGACATGAAATAACTGACTGGTTCAAAACTAGAAAAAGAATACAATAAGGCTGTATATTGTCACCTGCTTATTTATGTACTTCTATGCAGAGTACATCACGCAAAATGCTGGGCTGGATGAATCACAGCAGGAATCAAGACTGCTGGGAGAAATATCAACAACCTCAGATATGCAAATGATACCACTCTAATGGCTGAAAGTGAAGAGGAACTAAAGAGCCTCTTGATGAGGATGAAAGAGGAGAGTCAAAAGGCTGACTTAAAACTCAATATCCAAGAAACTAAGATCATGGCATCCAGTCCCATTGCTTCATGGCAAACAGAAGGGGAAAAAGTGGAAGCAGTGACAGATTTTACTTTCTTGGGCTCCAAAATCACTGTAGACAGTGACTGTAGCCATGAAATTAAAAGATGTCTGCTCTCTGGAAGAAAAGCTATGACAAATCTAGACAGCATATTATAAAGCAGAGACATCACTTTTCTGACAAAGGTACGTAGAGTCAAAGCTATGGTTTCTCCAGTAGTCAGACATGAATGTGAGAGTTGGACCATAAAGAAGGGTGAGTGCTGAAGAATTGATGCTTTCAAATTGTGATGCTGGAAAAGACTCTTGAGAGTCCCCTAGACTGCAAGGACATTACACCTGTCAATTCTACAGAAAATCAACCTTGAGTAATCAGAGACTGGAAGGTCTGATCAATCAGACATTGGAAGGTCTGATGCCAAAGCTCCATCATGTTGGCCACCTGATGAGAAGAGCCAACTCATTGGAAAAGACCCTGATACTGGGAAAGATTGAAGGCAAAAGGAGAAGCGGACAACAGAGGATGAGATGGTTAGACAGCATTATTGACTCAAGGGACATGAATCTGACCAAACTCCGAGAGACAGTATAACACAGCGAAGCCTGGCGGGCTAGAGTCCGTGGGGTTGCAAAGGGTTGGACGTGATTTAGTGACTAAAAGACAAACACGCAGAAAGGATCAGGATGAGTTAGGGATGAGGTAGGGTGAAAACAGCTGCCATTAAGCAGAGTCCTAACACTTGCCAGTGGAGCTAAGCCAGACCAAATGGTGAAAATTCCCAGACGTAGTGAAAGAAGTCAAAGGTAGCTCCAGGCTCCAATTATTTCCCAAAGAGGAAGCTCTCTCACTCTAGAATTCTTACCTGAAGAAAGAAAAAAAACAAACCTAGAATAATAGCTGCTGAGAACATAACAGGTATAAGACAGGTAGTTCACGTACTTGTTTAGACACAGGTGAGCTTCAATGAAGATATCCTGGGCTTTTTCAGGGAAGTCCTTTACTTTAAAACTAGGATCACTTTCTTTTATCCTCCGGATCCTGTAAAATTAAGCATGAGAATCATTTTAATAACAGCTTACTTTACCTCCATTAATGTCTGTCCATTTATTCAGTAATTGTTTTTTGAATGTGCCAAGTCCTATAAATACAGCCTTCTAACTTACACTTAAATCAATTATTCTAAAGAAAAACCAAAGCTTCTCATAGTGAATTTCCGGAATTTTGACATCAAAGAAAATATCCTACAAGCACTAAGGAAGAAAAAACAGGTTTCATACAGAGGCTCAAGAGTCAGAAAGACATTGGGCTTCTAACTAGCAACATCAGAAGTTAGAAGATTAGAAAGACAATGGAGGAGTATTTTTGATGGGGAAAATAATTACTCCCAGTCCAGAATTCTGTATCTGGGCAAATTATTTATTTTTTTGGCCACACTGCACAGCATGATAGGTTCTTAGTTCCCCAACCAGGGACTGAACTTATGCCCCCTGCAGGAGAAGCGTGAAGTCTTAACAAGTGGACCACCAGGGAAGCCCTATGGGCAAATTATAAATGAAGTGGGAGACTAAAAGAAAGACTTTTTCTTAGCCTTGCAACATTTCATTTATTTACCTTCCACTCTTTCTCAGGAAGCTGCGAGAGAATGTGTACCACCAAAATAACTGAATGTACATGAAGGAGAAAGACATAAAATCCAGGAAACAGGGAATATATATAAGAGCAAGGCCAATGGATTAGCAGGATGATGATAAAAGTAGACCCCACAATGTACAGTGAGCCTGAAGAGTGACCAATCAAGACCAAAAAAGGTAAGAAGGCTCCAAAAGGGCTTTCTTCTTTATGATGAGATTGATAAAATAATGTTTTCTACACAGTGAGAGAAAATTAACACAACCAGGGATTCTATAAGGAAATGAGAAAAAAAAGACACAATGCCAGGAATTAAAAAAAAAAACTATTATGCAGGAAAGGAAATGTAATAATAATGTACTGCATGACTCAGCTGTCAATAGCGTTTTCATAGTTATAATAATGTAAACAGGGAATTCTGATCTAATCAGTACTACCAGAAATGTATTAAGAGGATGAGGGACACCATAACCCAGAGGAATTTATCCCAGGAATGCAGGGTTGGCTTAACACTAAAAAATCAATTAATGTAATATACCATATCAATACAATAAAGGACAAATGTCACATTATCACGTCAATGATCAGAAAAAAAGCATTTGACAAAATCAACTCCTTTACACTCTTTTCACCTCAAAGCCTTATTTTGTTTCCCTGGAACGCTATTCCTCACCACATTTCTCTACTCAGCTAACTCCAAGCAACCCTTTAGATCCCAGCTTTAATGTCATTTTCTTAGAGAAGCCTACTCTGAACTCCCAGAAGGGAAAGTTATCTTTCCCCGTCCTGTGTTTCCATAGCACTCATACTTCACCGTACCTGTAATTATGTGTGTACAATCAGTAACTGGTCTCCGCCCCTAGACAATAAGTGTTGTGTTCGTCAACATCATGAACTCTTCTACCAAAGAGTTCACGAGCCAGGAGAGAAATACATGAGAGGAAATCATCACAATACAAAGTTATCAGAGATAGTAAAAATAAGCATACAGTTATAACAAAGGCAACTCCAAAAAAAGTCAGGGAAGGCTAGAAGCAGACACAGAAATTAAAAGCAGACCTAGAGATTATCATACGTTACAAAGTTAAGTCAGAAAGAGAAAAACAAACAACATACAATGTCACTTATATGTGGAGTCTAAAGTACAACACAGGGATGTCCAGTGGTTAAGACCCTGAGTTTCCACTGCAGCAAGTGCAGGTTTAATCCCTCTGGTCGGTATACTAAGATCCCATATGCTGAATGGTGCAGCCAAAAAAAAACACAGAAAGAAACATATCTATTAAACACAAACATAATCAAAGCTATGGTTCTTCCAGTAATCATGTACGGATGTGAGAGGTGGATCATAAAGAATGTTGAGCACTGAAGAAATGATGCTTTTGATTGTGGACAAGACTCTTGAGAATCCCCTGGACAGCAAGGAAATCAAACCAGTCAATCCAAAAGGAAATCAACCCTGAAAATTCACTGGAAGGACTAATGCTGAAGTTGAAACTCCAATATTTTGGCCACCTGATGCGAAGAGCTGACTCACTGGAAAAGACCCTGCTGCTCAAAAAGATTGAGGGCAGGAAAAGGGGAAGATAGAGGATGAGACGGTTGGATGGCATCTCTGACCCAATGGACATGAGCAAACTCCAGGAGATAGTGAAAGACAGGGAAGCCTGGTGTGCTGCAGTTCATGGGGACACAAAGAATTGGACACAACTTAGCAGCTGAACAACAACAAAGAAACAAAGAGAACAGACTTGTGGTTGTCAAGGGGGAGGGCAGGGGAGAAGGAAGAACTGGGGGTATGATTATAAAAAAAAAAGCAGGGCTTGCCTGGTGGTCCAGTAGTTAAGAATCTGCCTTGCAATGCAAGGGACACCAGTTCAATTCCGGATTGGGAAGATCCAACATGTTGAGGGCAACTAGGCCTCTGTGCCACAGCTACGGTGCTATGGAGCCCAGCAGCCGTAACTACTGAGCCCGCACACAACAACTACTGAAGCCCACATGTAGTGTGGGGTGTAGAGCCGAGTGTAGGGCCGTGCTCCACAAGAGAAGCCACTGCAGCCAAAAATAAATAAGTATTAAAAAAAAACAAAAACCAGCAGACACAATGCTTGAGGAAAAAAGACATCTTTCAGACAGAGGAAAGGATGTGCAGAGAGACGCAGCACAGCAATTGTCAAGGAACCAGCAATTAGTTTGGAAATGTTAACGTTTAGGATGAGAAAAATGAAATAGACAATGGTGGAGAGAAAGGTAAGAGCCAAATTCTTTTTTAAAAAGCCCTGAATACCACTGAAGAAATCTATATTTTATTCTTCAGATAATAAGGAGCCACAAGGAGTCTGAGGCAGATGTGTTGATATGATAAGATCTGTATTTAGAGGAATGTTGTAGCCACATGAAGAATTGACACTAACTCAATACACTTGTGCATAGAAATCTATATATGACCTTAAAGAGCCTATAATTTAGATACAGTCAGAGCCAGAGTGACAGATACTGAAAATCTCTTTAAGAAGACAGTTTTGGCTTCTGCTCTTTAACTAAAGCACAATTAGCTCCCTAGAATAGGTCTATCTTCTAAAGCCTTTTGGTTTTTCTCACTCTCTTAAAATCTCAGGTATTTCTCTTATAAATATGCTCTCTCTTATTACTAAATTGTTAAATATGTGATCAAAAAAGTGTCCTACAAACTTCAATGTCAACTTCCTAAATGATGTGAGAAAAATGACAAATCAAGGCTGAGATGCTAAGATTCAGAATGCCGATACTATTATACATTAAGTCTATTACAGGGAAAGAATATACTGTCAAGTTATCAAAGGAGTTATACACAATTAATCCAAGACAGCCTCTCTGGATTAAGTAGCAACAAGAAATTTTTATTCTAATATTAACTCCCAGCTGTCTCAGATACCTACGACAATTGTGATGCCACATTCTTCTTCAATCGCTCAGTCCTCTGTGCTAGTCCTTCCTTAGAAAGAGATGACAATCGGGCATCACCCTCAGGAGGAACATAGGCATCAAAGATACCAGCTGTAAAGAGAGAAGGAGAAAACTAAGAAAGCATTGTAAGATTGAGAAAAAGTCATCTTGAGGTCCTACAAAATTGAGAGGGCTCCTGGATACAAAACAGTCTATATCAACAGACTTTTCCATACAGAGGAAATCATGCAGGATTAGAAAAAGTAGAGTAAGATAATCTTAGTCTTCAAAAGAGTCTTAGCTTCTTCTTTTACAAAACAGAGAAATTTTACCCTGGTCTTCTAGGAATACTGTGAAAAGAAGATCAAAGATGACCTCATGAAATATAATGTATACAAATTATTGAATCTGAACTGATTTGGGGGTTAATTAAATGCTATCATTCACAGTCCAAATCATTCCACTTTTCAAGAAGAGCTTTGACAGAAGGGGACTGGGTTAGGGCTTTACCTGTACAGGCCACATGTATGGGACGTTCCAAACTTTCTTGAGGAATGACCAGTCCTGCTTTCCGGGCATATTCTACGAACTCTTTTTCTGTTTTGTATTTGGGTTGATAAATAGGGGGTGTGAAACGTTTTTTAGTTCTCACTGGAACTACTGCTGTGGACTGAGTCATCAGGATTGGCTGGAGGATAGCAGGAAAAGGTTAGGTAACCTGGGAAAAAATCTTATACAAACTGTAAGCAAAGATAGAAAGGGCACATCCAAAGAATGGCTTAGGAACAATTATAAAGCGACACATCATAGGGAAATGCTTCTATGTTAACAATTATAGCTGTCTCTTACTAAAAGCCAGTAAGCAACTTTTACTAATACTAATACCACTCAACCTTTACTAAAGGCTTTCTCTTAGAACTTTTCATACTACAGGGCTATGCCAACTCAAGGATGCAGAGTTGATGAAAGCAAGGTTGATCAGACTGATGAAAGAACGCTTGGTCTGATGGGGAACTTAAACACCAACCCAGTACTCGCTTTTCTTCTGCTCTACCTAAACTCAGAGATCTCTACATTTACTCAGATTACCTTGTGCTCATTCTATTGGGAGCCTCAACGTAAACTTTATTTTGTCGTTCTAGCTCCCAATTAACCAATAAGCTCCTTAAAGGCCAGATCCCTTTTCTCGCTGACCATGAGGTTTGTTCAGGCAGGAACGATTCTCCCTCCTTTACAGCTACTGATCAATTTAGGACAGTTATAAAAAATCAACGGGAAGCGAGACCACTTTCCAAACCATTACTACTTTACCACTTAACACCCGTACGCCAGTGAGACCCAGGGCAAACAGGAGAAACTTAATCCCCGAGAACTTGTCCGCCCTGATAGCCCTACCAGCCCTACCAGGCCCTACCAGCCCTACCAGGGCTATAAAATAGCTGTGTCTCGCCTACCTCAACTGCTCTCTACCTAGGTATGATCTGTATCGCCCAAGTTCACCAAGGACAACCGTAAAGTGAGTATTTCCCTCTGCTCTGTCCTCCTCCAGCCCCCAGACTTCCAGCCACCCCATCCCTACCCACCTGCCGAGACCACCGTCCCACAGCCCTGGATAAGCAAGACAAACTCCACAGCATGGGGGCTGCCATTTTGCTCACGCAAAGGCAGCTGGGAAGGAAACAGTGAAGAGCCGGCGGCTGGAAAGAAGGCGCATAGGGCGGAGCTAGCTCGGGCGTGGAATTTTCCAGGGCACGCGCCCTCCGCCAAGTGTGAAAGGCGCGAACGCGCACGTACGCGTTCGGGAGGGAGCGAGGGTGGAGTTGAGCTGCGCATGCACAGTAAGATGGCGTTGGGGGTAGGGTGGAAGCACGGTTGTCACGCGCCAGGCGGAGAGCGTGGAGCCACAACCGCGCCTGCGTACCTAGTTTTCTGGCGGCCAGGAACTACTGCATTCCAGAAGGTTTGGGACAGAGCTGCACCTTTTTTCCATTCCGTAAAGAACGAAAAGATGTTTCCCTTTTGAGACAAGTGTTTTCTTCAGTGCCTATTGGATCTTAGGAAGGACAAAAATGTCTAGCTTCTAGGTCTATATCCCATATGGTGGGTAACCTTAGCCGGAGCTCTGATTTTCCCAGTCTATACTGTGAGAAGAATATTCTATCGAATTAAGGAAATTAATGACGGCTGTGTTTATTGAAGAAAAAGACACGTGGACTGACAAAAGCATTTGTTTGCCATTTAGGGACAGAGGCACAGGTTTTATTAACAAAAAAAAATGGCTTATACTTAGAAGTCATTTTCCAGATGCCAGGCAATTTTCCGAGTATTTTATATATTTTAACTCAAATCTCATCACAAACTAGTAATTTTCTTGTATATAATAAAAAGATGCGGCGCCTCGAAATTAAGTATGTAATTTATTTAAGGTCACACGGCTGATAATTGGCAGAACTGGGATTCAAATTCAAGCAGTCTAACTCCAGAACCCATGCACTGACTACTGTCCTGTATTTCTTAACATTAAGTGGTTAAAGGATTCATGTTGTTGGGATCATCCTGGAAAATCCAATACTGTAACCATAGGTGAATGATAAGCACTTTTCATACTTACCCTTAGGATTTTATCTCATTCTGCCAATTAATGTTTATTGAACACTTATCTATGGTATTTTGCAATGAGTTGGGATCTATGAGCTGTACAGGCTAGAATAGAACTGCTACAAAGGTCCAAGTAAAATGCTAACGACTGTCAAAGGAAAGGGAGATTACTTTTGGATTTGGGGATCTGATGTCTTAAATCTTGACTTTTTGACTATACTGTGTACACACACACACACACACACACACACACACACACACATTTTTTGGCTTCACCGCAGCTTGTGGGATTTTAGTTCCCCAACCAGGGATTGAGCTCGTGCTGTCTGCAGTGGAAGCACAGTCTTAACCACTGGACTACCAGGAAAGTACCTATATAGTCTTCAAGACTAAGAATTTTCTCACAAGTCTTAGCCATAGCCTTGAACCTATAGCATGACACATTAGTAGTGACATGAAATTAGGTGTTAATATGTATATGCTAAAGAATATATTAAGCATTTAAGTGAGAGAGAGATATATATATAGTTATTTCTTAACGAAGTCCTATCTACTCTATGCTCCCCAAAGTAGAACATGAATTGGTTTTTTTAAAACTGGTTTTCCTCCAGATCTGAAAGAGACACGTGCACCCCAATGTTCATCGCAGCACTGTTTATAATAGCCAGGACATGGAAGCAACCCAGATGCCCATCAGCAGACGAATGGATGAGGAAGCTGTGGTACATATATACCATGGAATATTACTCAGCCATTAAAAAGAATTCATTTGAATCAGTTCTAATGAGATGGATGAAACTGGAGCCCATTATACAGAGCGAAGTAAGCCAGAAAGATAAAGACCATTACAGTATACTAACACATATATATGGACTTTAGAAAGATGGTAACGATAACCCTATATGCAAAACAGAAAAAGAGACTCAGATGTATAGAACAGACTTGTGGACTCTGGGAGAAGGCGAGGGTGGGATGTTTCAAGAGAACAGCATTGAAACATGTATATTATCTAGGGTGAAACAGATAACCAGCCCAGGTTGGGTACATGAGACAAGTGCTCGGGCCTGGTGCACTGGGAAGACCCAGAGGGATCGGGTGGAGAGGGAGATGGGAGGGGGGACTGGGATGGGGAATACATGTAAATACATGGCTAATTCATTTCAATGTATAACAAAAACTACTGTAATGATGTAAAGTAATTAGCCTCCAACTAATAAAAATAAATGGAAAAAAAAAAACAACTGGTTTTCCTGAAAAATGAGGAAACCCCACTCCATGATGAATGGTTATTAATGCAGAACATTGATACACTCTTTCTGGCATTATCTGCTTCACTGTTGAGTCTTATGTTTGTCTCACATGGTAGCCAACACATCCTAGATCATCTCTGCCTTCCCTCTGGTCAGTTTATCAGGGAACACAAACTTGTTTATATCAACCTGGATGAAATAATAAGGGGAGTCAATTGCTTTTAATTCATTCTGAGATCAGTTGTAAGTGGGTTTTATAGCTGCTCTTTGGAAAATTCATATTATCTTCCTGTCTCATTAACTGCATGGAAAATTGGGAGCTGTCTACTTGGGGATGATAACATGAAAAGGATACTTCTTAATTCGACAAACATAGTAGTTCACACTTCAGAAAAGTCAAGATAAGAACAAGAAAAGGAAACTCATTTTGTAATTAGAGGAAGGAATAAGGTGTTAGGGGCTCAGCCTTGCAAAGAAACAGTCTTGCACATAGTAGACACTCAAATATTTATTCATTAAGTGGATCATGGGAAGAAATAAGCGAATCAGTAGAATCCCAGATAAACTATGATGAGGCAGAGGGCAAAGTTGATTTCTGTGTTTCCCCAAATATGGGGAGTTCCTGGGATCACTCATTGTCTTATTCTAAATGGATCCAAAGAGGATGGAATATCCCATGAGCAGTGGGACATACACTGTGCTTGCATCCCCCCCACCCCACCACAGTGGCAGATGATGTCAAAGATTGGAATTTCTGAAATTCTGCCTGGTAGGCCTACATTCTGGGTTTCTGTGCTGTCTCAGTGGGTAAAGAATCCGCTTGCCAATGCAGGAGACTTGGGTTTGATCCCCGGGTCAGGAAGATTCCCTGGAGAAGGAAATGGCAACCCGCTCTAATATTCTTGCCAGGAAAATCCCATGGACAGAGAAGCCCTACAGTCTGCAGTTCATGGAGTTACAAAAAGAGTCAGACACGACTTAGGGACTAAACACCAACCTACTTTCCAGAAGCACTGTTGATTTGAACAAGGAAAATACTTCTGGAGAATTGGAAGAATCTGATTACAATATGTTTATTGATTATAGTAAACAATATGATACTTGGATTGAAGTGAGCGGTAGGCTTGCCATGTGTTTATACTGTACTTCCCTCCCTTGGGTGAGAGCATGAAGAGCAGAGGAAGTGCATTGTCCAAGGTAAGGTGACATAGAAACCATGACTTCTAACTTTCTAAGAAATGGTCTCAACTGATCTTTCACTAACAACGTTAGCAGAGCTTTTGCGTCACTTGGAGTGTTGACAAGGCTCTTTATATAATGGTGCCTGAGTGTACATCTTAGTTCCACCTCTTTTCCTCACTATAGAAAAGGGGTAATTAAGTGCCTAACTCATAGAATTGTTACCAACTTAGTAAATGAGTTAATACATGTCCCGCTCTGGCTAAGTTAGGGTAATTGCTTCCAAGCCCCATCATAGCTGTGGAAGGGATAGATGGAGCCTAGCAGGGTCCTGGTAAGTGGAACTGCTCCTTGTGCTGAAACAGATAATATCAGTGGTCCCAGATTCCACCTCCAGTGCAGTGTCCCTAAGGCAGAAGAGCCCATAACCTGGATATGAATTGGAAATCCTCAGAAAGCCTTATGTGTGTTAGGTCTCTTGTTAGGGAGAAGCGAAGAGCTTCTGTTAAAGCTAAAACCATCAAAATGTAGATTGTTTCCATACCCCTAAGTGATTCCTTATTTCTGTGCTGCATGACTTTCTTCTCCTAACTGTTCTGTCTCATCCATCCTTCCATTCATCCCTGCAGCTGAAGACAAAGGCTTTCTCCTTTATCTTTTTCTGCCTGCCTCAGACTCTTTATTTCTAAAGGTATGTTTAGGAAGAGATACTGCTCGTCCTGGCTCAGCCAGAAAAGAAGCCTATGCATCCCGCTGTTCAAGTGAGATCTCAGGTTAATCCTTCCCTCCTTCTCGCTCCACTTTCACCCCAGCTGGCTAAATCAAGCGATAATCCTGAAAGGGAATTTCAGGCTATTTGTGACTTCCCCTCTCCACTCCCTACCCGCCACGTTCAGCGAGGAGAGGCAAAGCCCCTGGATCAGAGTAATCTGTTTCTAACCCACTTCCATTCCCAGGGATTACCTCTGCAGGAGGAGAGAGACAGAAATAAATCTGACATCTTGGCACTGGGAACTTGCGGAAGAAGCTCCAGCAGTGCCTGCAGAGTGTGGGCATGAGGTTCAGGAGCCTGGGAGCTTGTTCTCATAGGCTGGGTTCCCAACAAACAGTGTGATATAATGGAGAGAACTCTGGTTTGGGAGGCAGGAAACATGGGTTCTAGTCTCACCATCGCTGACATTGACTTCCTTGTGGCCTTGGGAGTCACTTCACATCGCTGATCACTAATCTTCCCCATTAAAAAAAATAGCACTCTGGAGTCCTAAAAACCTACAGCCCCTACTTGATGTGTGGTGGTGGTTTAGTTGCTAAGTCGTGTCCGACTCTTGCAACTCCATAGACTGTAGCCCACTCCGTGGGATTTCCTAGGCAAGAATACTAGAGTGTTCTGCCATTTCCTTCTCCAGGAGATCTTCCCTACCCAGGGATCAGTCTCCTGAACTGCAGGCAGATTCTTTACTGACAGAGAGCCACCAAGATTGAGCTCCTATTAAAAATGCATAAAGTCCTGACAAAGACTCCCTTTAGGGACCTTGTGAACCAGTTGCTCAACACACCTTCCCTCTGGTCTTTGTTCTTTCCTTTATCCTCTATGGGCCCTGACATATGAACATGTATCTCCTATCTGGCCGTTCTTTGGGGATGCTCTCCAGTTCCAGCTCTTCGGGGTGGAAGCCAGAGAGGCTGTGTGAATGCAGGAAACTTCCACTAGAGGGTACCAGGGTTTCACTGGCATCTCCGATCACAAAGAGGCCTGTGCAAACCCAACAGTTACAGGGTTTTTTTAGTACTTACATTCAGAGATTAAGAGATCTCCATTCATTATTCCTTACCTGGTCTGCTTCTTACTGCTCCTGGAAGGCTTAAGAAGTTTCTACTCTTGACATTATTTTGATTTAATTTGACATCAAATCAAAGGCAGCTTGGAATTCAACTGGCTGGGTCCACTACTTCAGAATTCTATGGGCACATTATTTAACTCTTCTGAGGCCCAGTGTACCCATCTGTGAAATGGGGATAATAAAATTTACCAATTTAAATAAGAAAATTTACCATGTAGGGCTGTGTTTGTTGTGTACTGAAATCCTATATGAAAACTTGTGACTGGTACACAGTAAGTACATAAAATTGTGTCTTAACTAGCAGAGAATCCTCAGAATTGCCACAAATAAGGAATGATGTTGAGGAAAGAAAGATGAATTTTTGAAAGCTGAGTATACCTCCAGACAAGAAGTGTGACATTTTGCCATTTTGCTGTTGAGTCTTACAGGTTTCCGGGCTGTGCTTCTTGGTCCTGCTCAGCCTCAACCCTCGTTCCTATTCTGTTCTTTGTATCAGCCTAGCCATGGCACTCTTCTGCCTTTTTCTCATCTTGATCTCCTTGGAGGTGAGTTTAGTTTCTACTTCCTCCTCACTTCCTTGACAAAAAGTCCTTTGTATTTTGCCCTGCATTTTCTGCAGAGCCACCTCTCCACCTGGTTCTGTTCTTCCCTTCTCATCTCTCCTATAGTCACTTCTGGGGTGGAATGCGCCATCTGTTTCTGAGGCTGAGCAGAAGTTTGGGAAAGAGGGAGGGTGAACATGTCAGGGCTTGCGTGTCAGCAGACACGTTACAGCTGCAGGGCAAACCAGGGTGAAACCACAAGCCAGAGGCCCCAGGGCAGGCAGCGTAAGGCCCGCCCCTCGGCTCCTCTCTCATCTCTCTCTCACCCCAGAGGTTTCCTGGCAGGAGTGGGAGAGGTTGGTATCGAGTCCTTGAGCCCTGACTCATTCCCTGACCTAGCTGGGTGTTACCCAGTTATCTCCCAAACCTCTCTCCAGAGGCCTTTACAACACAACAGTATCATCCCAGAAAACAGAAGAAGCCAGCACACCACCTGTGAACTCCCTGCCCATCTGAGGATCCCAACAACAAATAAGTCTGCCTTTATTATGGCTTTATATACCACCCAGGAGGTTACACAGGTTATAAAGTGAACAAAATCATCCACCCTGAGAAATCAGCTATTTTCCAGATTGTTTTACAGAAATAATCATGTTTAACTTTCTCCAGAGAGAATAAAATTGTGATTTTATTTTTCTTGGGCAGGGGAAGGAGCTGGGATAAGGGTGGACGAGGTGGACGAGGACTGGAACACTGAGCCAGGAAGTGACTGGCTGTTATCACATAGTGAGTCAGGATTCTATATAGGGACTAACTCAGGTCTCCTAACCTCACCCCAAATTCCATTCTCTTTGCCTCAGTCTAGCTACTTTTGGACTTGTGTAATGTTCCAGGTTTTCTGGACCCTCACAGAAGTTCTTAAAATCTCCAAGATTGCTGAGAGCTTAATAGGAAGTCAATTGTATTCTGCTTCTAGACTTCATACATGTCCCTCTCACTGTTTGTCCTGTGGAAATGCAAGTTGTATGTCTGTTTCCTCCTCAACAGACTGTTGAAAACACTTCGGAGTTATTTAAGATTCAAAGACCAATGTAGTAAGTTGTCTGTGTGAGCTGAGATCTTGGAGACAGGAGATTCCATTTTTAAATCATTCGTTGGTGTTCACG
Organism: Odocoileus virginianus; assembly: GCF_023699985.2. Classification (NCBI taxonomy): domain Eukaryota; kingdom Metazoa; phylum Chordata; class Mammalia; order Artiodactyla; family Cervidae; genus Odocoileus; species Odocoileus virginianus. The sequence goes on along the minus strand of NC_069690.1, from coordinate 37,229,567 downwards.
TATTACTGTCCTCATGTGCCACGGTGCTAGTGGGTGCTGACGATTATTTCCTCACCTCCCCTTTATGCAAAGGTCCCAGTTACTCCCTCACTAGGGTCATGCTTCCTGAAGACAGGAGCTGGTTTCCAAGAAAGCAGATTTTCGCTTTATCCTTTGGCAGAGAATGGAGTCGTTGCACACAGGCCAGAACATTCTTTCTGCCAGAGCTTCCCATCTGGAAGAAAAGAGAAAAAGAATTTCAGAGTTTCCATAAGGTCTGCCTAAAAAAGGGGAGGAAGGAATAATGAGCCCTCGGGAAGGAAGATGAAAGCTACAGGGCTGGAACCCCAAGTTTCGTTGTCTGGAACGAATATCAGATTCTGCAGGCCTGAAACCCTGACCCGGCAGCTCCTACGTTTCCCTTCCTCCTAACCCTTAGCCAGGATTTATTCTGTTCCCCATTCCTTTAACTTTTCACATGTATTTATCTGTCTTGCCTATCCCATCTCAGAATTTTCCCTCTATTCTTTGTTCTTTATGTACTTCCCTTCCAGTTTTGTGCTTTCCCTATGGGTGACTCTAAAATATTCCTAGACTACTTCTTAATGTGTCTCACAAAAATAAGATTGAAGTGTTAGAAGGAACTTTCTCACAACCTGTGATGTATGGAAGGACTTCAGTGGGTCCAGAGAGCCTCTGAAATTGAATGCTAATTTAGTGCATATATGCATCTTTCTGGCAAGAAGGCCCATAGTTCCTATCATGTTCTCAGATCTTCCATTCAGATCCCTGTCTCTTGACCCTGGAGTTCAGTGTGTTTCAGTGTAAGGCTGAGAACCCAAGTTAATTTTGGAAATTAGAATAATTCTGTTTTTTAAAATGAAAAAAATAGAAAATACCAATGTGTATCACATGTAAGGACACTAGTTTTGATTAACATGTGATTCAAAATGCATATGTATGATAATTTTTTATTTTTTACATATAAAATCAAAACATCTAATCTCATTCACTTCATGAATATTTATTGAGTTACCATAGATACTGCTCTGATCACTGGGAATATGGAAAATGAAAGAGACATTTCTGGTCCACAAGCGGCTCGCATTTAGTAGGAAAAAGAGAAGTACACAAAAACATTGCAAAAGAATATTAAGTCCCACTGCAGAAGGAAGCACAGGGTACAGGGTATAAAAGAGAGTATGGGACTTCTCTGGTTGCACAGTGGCTAGGAATCCACCTGCCAGTGCAGAGGACATGGGTTCGATTCCTAGTCCAGGAAGATTCCACATGCCTCAAGCAAATAAAAGTCCACGTGTCACAACTGCTGAAGCCCATGCACCTAGAGCATGTACCCCACAACAAGAGAAGCCACCAGAGTGAGAAGTCAGCGCATGACAACGAAGAGTAGCCCAGCTTACTAAAGAAAGCCTGTGTGCAGCAGCAAAGGCCCAGCGTGACCAAAAATAAATAAATAAGAGTATGACACATCATTTAGAGTTCAGGTGGGGCCACGCTTGGGTAGGGTCTGGAGAGATGAGTAAGAATTTGCAGGATACATAGCAAGAAGATGTGCAATTCGAGGCAAGGGGACTGACATGCACAAAGACACAGCAGTGTAAGACAACGCAAGGATGGCCAAGTGGTCAAAGTGGTCTCGTGGGTTGTCTCTGTACTGTAGAGAGGTTGGCTACTTAGGCTAGATCATGGAGAGTCTCCCACTAAATACAGAAATGTTTAATATTCCTAACAGACAGCTCTGCCTGGGCTCTTTCAATGAGATAGAACCGAGAATTTTGTGAAGCAGCTCCTTGTATTCTTGAGCATCTGATTGTGACAAATTCCTTCCTATACTGATGTAATTGCTTCCCTTGTTCAACCATTGATTCTCATTTAGCTCCTGCAGCATAGCAAAAGAGTTGACATCACCTTCTATTAGGTTGAACCAAATGAAGTTGCATTTTTATAAATCACGATAGTAGGATGGTTTGCAATTTCATGTTGTTAGCCTGTGCTTGAAAAAAGCCGGTTATTTGAGGACAGTTGTTATTTATCTATCTTGCTCTTCTCTTCCCAATATCTAATATCTTTAAACTCCATCAAATTCTTCCTTACTTGGGAAGTTACTAGATCCTTTTTCAACCTGATCTCTCCCTGGACATACACTGGTTCATCAGTGACTTTCTTTCTTTCTTTTTTTTTAATATTCATTTATTTATTTATTTATTTGGGCTGTGCCAGGACTTGGTTGCAGCACACAACTGATCTTCGTTGTGGCGTGCAGGATCTTGAGTTGTGGTATTTGAACTTTTACTTGTGGCAGGTGGGATCTAGTTCCCCAACTAGGAGCTGAACCTGGGCCCCCTACATTAGGAGCACAGAATCTTAGCCACTAGACCCTGAGGGAAGTCCCCATTAATATCTTTTTAAACATGAGGTACCCATAACTGGTCAATTTAAAGCACAGTGACACTGTTATCTTTTTTGATCTGACATTGTGTCTTTTCATGAAACTGTGACTACATTGGGTTTGGTGAATTCTAAATCTTTTTCACATAAAATGCTGTCAAGGCAGCCCCACTCCTTCCTATACAATTGATTTTTCTTGGCTGCACCACCCAGCATGCAGGATCTTAGTTCCTTTATCAGGGATAAAACCCATGCCCCCTGCAGTGGAAGCTCAAAGTCTTACCCATTAGCCAGCCAGGGAAGTTGCCTAAATGTGGGGTTTTATTTTATCCCCTTCAAGTTTCATTTTCTTGATTTTGCCATTTTGTTCTAATCCGTCAAGATGAGTTTATTTTAAAATCTTTTTTATTGAAGGATAGTTGATTTGCAAGGTTTCAGGTATAGAGTAATTCAGTTATACATATATTTCTTTTCCATTATAGGTTATTAAAAGATACTGAGTATAGCTCTCTGTGCAGGTCCTTGTTCTTCCCTATTTTACATATAGTACTTTGTATCTGTTCATTTATCCCTCCCCACCTTTTGCCTTTGCTAACCATGAATTTGTCTTCTGTGTCTGTGAGTCTATTTCTGTTTTGTAAATAAGTATACTTGTATCATTTCTTTTTAGATTTCATATGTAAGTAGTATCACATGATATTTTTCAGTTTAAGATAATTTTAAATCTCACTTCTAACTGCTGAACCTGCCCCCCACAACTAGACAGTCTGTGCACTACCACGAAAGATCCCACATGATGAAAGGAAGATCCTGCATGACACAACTGATGCCCCATACAGCCAAATAAATAAATATTTATATAAATAAATAAATCTTGCTTCTGTCATCCATTCTATTATCTTTCCCAGCTAGATCGCTATCTAAGCTACTGATTTTAAACATATTTAATACACCAGTGATTCCTTCATGGATCACAGCCATGTCCTGGTGAAGGGGCTTGTGTAACTCAAGCTATGAGCCACACCATGCAGGGCCCCTAAGACCGATGGATCATAGTGGAGCATTCTGACAAAATGTGGTCCACTGGAGGAGGGAATGGCTAAACAGTATTCTTGCTGTGAGACCCCATGAACAGTATGAAAATATAAAAAGATATGACACTGGACGATGAGTCAGAAGGTGCCTACTGTGCTACTGGGGAAGAGCAGAGGGCAATTACGAATAGCTTCAGAAAGAATGAAGCATCTGGGCCAAAGCAGAAATGACACTCAGTTGTGGAAGTGTCTGGTGGTGAAAGTAAAGTCCAACGCTATAACAAACAATATTGCATAGGAACCTGGAATGTTAGGTCCATAAATTGGATGTGGTCAAGCAGGAGATGACAAGAGTGAACACTGACATCTCAGGAATCAGTGAACTAATGTGGATGGGAATGGGTGAATTTAATTCAGATGACCATTATATCTACTACTGTGGGCAAGAATGCCTTAGAAGAAATGAATAGCCCCATAGTCAACAAAAAAAGTCCAAATTCAGTACTTGGGTGCAATCTCAAAAATGATAGAATGCTCTTGATTCGTTTTCAAGGCAAACCATTCAACATCACAGTAATTCAAGTCCATGCCCCAATCACTGATGCCACTGAAGCTGAAGTAGACCACTTCAATGAAGACCGACATGATCTTCTAGAACTAACACCAAAAAAAGATGTCTTCTTCATCATAAAGAATTGGAACGCAAAAGTAGGAAGTCAAGAAATACCTGGAGTAACAGGCAAGTTTGGTGGTTCAGGGGCTTACCTGATGGCTCTGACAGTAAAGAATCTGCCTGCAATGCAGGAGACTTGGGTTTGATCCCTAGTTTGGAAAGATCCCTTGCAAAAGGGTATGGCTACCCACTCCAGTATTCTTGCCTGGAGAAGTCCGTGAATCAGACACGACTGAATGACTAACACTATCACTTTTCACTTTCGTTTTTTTGGCCTTGGAATACAAAAAGAAGCAGAGCAAAGGTTAACAAAGTTTTGCCAAGAGAACATACTGGTCATAGCAAACACTGTCTTCCAACAACACAAGAGATGACTCTACATATGGACATCACCAAATGGTCAATACCAAAATCAGACTGATTATATTTTTTGCAGCCAAAGACGGAGAAGCTCTATACAGTCAGTGAAAATAAGACCTGGAACCAGCCATGGCTCAGATCATGAGCTCCTTATTGCAAAATGCGGGCTTAAATTGAGGAAAGTAGGGAAAACCACTAGGTCATTCAGGTATGACCTAAATTGAATCCTTTATACAGTGGAGGTGATGAATACAGTCAAGGGATAGATCTGATAGAGTGCCTGAAGAACTGTGGACAGAAGTTCATAACACTATACAGGAAACAGTGACCAAAACCATCCCAAAGAAAAAGAAATTCAAGAAGGCAGAGAGGTTGTCTGAGGAGGCTTTACAAATAGCTGAGGAAAGAAGAGAAGTAAAAAGGGAAAAAGGAAAAGATAATACCCAACTGAATGCAGTTTCTGAGAATAGCAAGGAGAGATAAGAAGGCCTTCTTAAATGAACAAAGCAAAGAAAAAGAGGAAAACAGTAGAATGAGAAAGACTAGATATCTCTACAAGAAAATTGGAACATCAGGGGAACATTTCATGCAAGTATGGGCACAATAAAGGACAGAAACAGTAGGGACCTAACAGAGGCAGAAGAGATTAAGAAGAGGTGGCAAGAATACACAGAAGAACTATACAAAAGAGGTCTTAATGATCAGGATAACTATGATGGTGTGGTCACTCACCTAGAGCCTGGCATTCTGGAATGCGAAGTCAAGTGGGCCTTAGGAAGCCTTACTACAAACAAAGGTGGTGGAGGTGATGGAATTCCAGCTGAGCTATTTCAAATCCTAAAAGATGATGCTGTTCAAGTGCTGCACTGAATATGTCAGCAAATTTGGAAAACTCAGCTGTGGCCACAGGGCTGGAAAAGCTCAGTTTTCATTCCAATCCCAAAGAAGGGCAATGCCAAAGAATGTACAAGCTACTGAATGTACAAGCTTCGCTCATCTCATGCTAGTAAGGTTTCACTCAAAATCCTTCAAGCTAGGCTTCAGCAATAAGTGAACTGAGAACTTCCAGATGTACAAGCTGGGTTTAGAAAAGGCAGAGGAACCAAAGATCAAATTGCCAACATATTCTAGAAAGCAAGGGAGTTTCAGAAAAACATCTGCTTTATTGACTACGTGAAAGCGTTTGACTTTGAGGATCATAACAAACTATAAAAGATTCTTAAAGAGATGGGAATACCAGACCACCTTACTTGTCTCTGAGAAACCTATATGCAGGTTAAGCAACAACAGTTACAACCTTATGTTGAACAACTGACTGGTTCCAAATTGTGAAAGGACTATGTCATGGCTGTATATTTTCACCCTGTTTATTTAATATATATAGAGTACATCATACAAAATGCTGGGCTGGATGAATCACAAGTTTGAATCAAGACTGCCAGGAGAAATATTAACAACCTCAGATATGCAGATGATACCACTCTAATGGCAGAAAGTGAAGAGGAACTAAAGAGCCTCTTGATGAGGTGTGAAAGAGGATAGTGAAAAACTGGCTTGAAACTCAACATCCGAAAACCTAAGATCGTGGCAGCTGGCCCTGTCACTTCATGGTAAATAGAAGGGGGAAAAGTGGAAGCAATGACAGATTTTATTTTCTTGGGCTCCAAAATCACTGTGGACAGTGACGGCAGCCATGAAATTAAGAGACACTTTCTCCTTGGAAGAAAAGCTATGACAAACCTAGAGAGCCTATAAAAAGCAAAGACATCACTTTGCTGACAAAGGTTTGGATAGTTAAAGCTATGATTTTTTGGACCATAAAGAAGGTTGAGCAGTAAAGAATTGATGCTTTCGAATTGTGGTGCTGGAGAAGACTCTTGAGAGTCCCCTGGACTGCAAGGACATTAAACTATATCAATCCTACAGAAAATCAACCCTGAATAAATATTGGAAGGACTGATGCAGAAGCTGAAGCTCCAGTACTATGCCACCTGATGCAAAGAGCTGACTCATTGGAAATGACCCTGATGCTGGGAAAGACTGAAGGCAAAAGGAGTAGAGGGTGGCAGAGGATAAGATGGCATCACCGACTCAATGGACATGAATTTGGGTGGACTCCAGGAGATAGTGAAGGACAGGGAGGTCTGATGTGCTGCAGACCATGGAGTCACAGAGAGTTGGACACAACTTAGTGACTGAACAACAATACAACGGTGAAGTCTCTCTCTTTATTGATATCAAACTTTTTAATCAATATCCTTGGAACTCCGTTGATAAGCTAGTTAAAAATCTATATAACTGTGATCATCCACCCACATTGCTTCAGGCTCATTTTCTTAGCCCTATCTACCTACTCCTTTACTACCTTGCTCTGATCTGCTCCTAGTCCATTATGCAAACCAGAACCACTCAGGCAGCACACAAGTACAGATCTGTTTGGGCCCTAGAAACACCAGCAGCTTTTAAAGATATCATCAGTGACTTCTCCATTTGCTAATTCCCCACCTGTTGTCATGCTGTGCTTCCCTCTGTGAAACTCTGCAGAGACTTTTGTCATTCCCAACTCTCATTACCCCCAGCACCCACTCCATACATGATGTCTCTCTGTTCTAGGATATAGACTCCAGCTTGGACTTCATCATTGCTCCTCCAGTTGGCTCTTGGTGCTCTCTCTCTGCCTATGACAGAGCTCTTTTTTTATGTAGCTTGGCTATTATTCCATAAATAATATGTATAACTTTGCCTCAATCTTTTTAATGACTACATAGTATTCCATTGCATAGATAGACGATGCTGTTGGATACTTAGGGGGTTCCCCAAATTTTGGCGTTACAAAGAGGCCATGAGTCTGTTTGAAAGTACCAAGGTAGGATAAATACCTGAAAATAGAATGGAAGGATCAAAAGATGCATAGCTTTTAATTTTGATAGTGCTAAGTTACTCTCCAAGGAGTTGTACCATTTTACTTCAGTGGTAGTTTAGAGCTCAGCAACGTAAACAATTTTGAATTAAGTATACCTGTTCTTAAAAGATGGGCATGGCGCTATGGAGAACAGTGTGGAGATTTCTTAAAAAAACTGGAAATAGAACTGCCATATGACCCAGCAATACCACTTCTGGGCATACACACAGAGGAAACCAGATCTGAAAGAGACACGTGCACTCCAATGTTCATTGCAGCACTGTTTATAAGAGCCAGAACATGGAAGCAACCTAGATGCCCATCAGCAGACGAATGGATAAGGAAGCTGTGGTACATATACACCATGGAATATTACTCAGCCATTAAAAAGAATTCATTTGAATCAGTTCTAATGAGATGGATGAAACTGGAGCCCATTATACAGAGTGAGGTAAGCCAGAAAGATAAAGACCATTACAGTATACTAACACATATATATGGAATTTAGAAAGATGTTAATGATAACCCTATATGCAAAACAGAAAAAGAGACACAGATGTACAGAACAAAATTTTGGACTCTGTGGGAGAAGGCGAGGGTGGGATGTTTAGAGAGAACACCATCGAAACATGTATATTATCTATGGTGAAACAGATCACCAGCCCAGGTTGGATGCATGAGACAAGTGCTCAGGCCTGGTGCACTGGGAAGACCCAGAGGGATTGGGTAGAGAGGGAGGTGGGAGGGGGGACTGGGATGGGGAATACATGTAAATCCATGACTGATTTATGTCAATGTATGACAAAAACCACTACAATATAGTAAAGTAATTAGCCTCCAACTAATAAAAATAAATGAGAAAAAAAAAAAGATGGGCATGGGTTTGGGTGGACTCCGGGAGTTAGTGATGGACAGGGAGGCCTGATGTGCTGCGGTTCATGGGGTCGCATAGAGTCGGACACGACTGAGCGACTGAACTGAACTGAAAAGATATCTTGCTATTATACTATTGGAAATTTGAAATGGCTTTTAATTTTTCCCTTCTCTCTCATTTCTCCTCCTTACTCTTCTGTCTGATTGCTCCCCCACCTGAACTCCAAATTCTTCTCACTCATTTGCACAAAGTCATTCCACTGCCTCCAGACCCTGATAATGAACTCTGCCCCAGCCCTGCATTTATACATACAAACCTCAGCATGGTAAACCCACTTCCATCCAAAGGCATCATTCTTAGTAATAACAATATTGAGCATGTTCATGTATTAACTGATTTAATCAACCTTGTGACACAGGTACCATTGTTATCCCTACTTCATGTGTGAGGAAATTGAGGTATAAAGAGGTTAAGTAGCTTGTCCAAGGTCACACAGTTTAAAAATTGCACAAATACTATTTGAAGGTAGGTAGCATGTCTCTAGAGATCACACTCTAAACCCCTACAGACAGATATCTCTCCTGAGAGATTAGTCTACTTAGGTTCTTATCAAATTCTAACCTTTCTTAGGGCTTCCTATGGTATAATTCAGACTCTGGTCTCTACCCTGATCCCTATCTAGCCCACAGCAGGTTCTATTAGTAGCTCTGCCCACAAACGTGTCTGGAAAAAATGAGTTTCAGAACTGCCTTATTTAGCCTGTGACAGAGGAAAAAGTGTGGGGTGGGATCACAGGCAAAGGGGACAAGAGTCAAGCCCTTTCTCTCCCTCTGCAGAGGTGCGGCCTCCCTGTTCTGTTCTCTGGGTGGTTCTTCCCAGACAGGAAGGGAGCAGTTGGCTTAGTCAGTCTAATTTTCCCTGGAACTCAGCACACTGAAATTCAGGAGTGCCTGAGGCCGACTTAGGCAAGTTCTTCTATTCAGTTAACATTCGTTTGCGTCCCAAGAATGGGCCAGACCTTGTGCAGTGTAAGGATACAACATAAATCACATACTCTAGAAGTGAAGATAAGCACTTCAATTACCAGTTACCTGCAACATGGTATCTCAAAAGTTAGAAACTTGAGTGCATTGTTTGAACTGGGAGAGGACAAGAGGAGAAAGGGAAAAGGGAAAGTACGGATAAAGTGCATATCCCTGGTGTTTTTATTGTAAGGAAACAATCCAGATTAGGGAAAGTTAGAAATCATAACTAAGCTTCAGGAAGGATTTCTGGCAGAAGGGAGGCACCTTTGCAAGTACTGTAGGTCTTCTGTTTATCTGTGGGTAGGAAGGTACGAGGGCAAAGGGCAGTCAGGAGAAGTTCCGAGATCCATAATCGTGGGGGCAGGGGGATCTGTGAAATGCTAATACCTACTTTTTCTTGGCAGCTTTTCTGGAAATTGTGATGACAGCTGGTGGTGGGAAAAATCACTGAAATCACCAGTGACCACAGCCCTTTCCCTGCCTCTGGGTGACTGGCTATCATCTGAGCCATTCCAGTTGTTGACAGGCTGCTGTGGATCCTTTCTTTTCTTCCTCCCTCCCTCCTTCCATTCCTCCCTTGTTTCTTTCTTTCTCTCCCCCACCCCAACCACCACACAATTTGTGGGATCCAAGAGTCCTAACCATTGGACCACCAGGCAACCCCTTTTCCTTCTTTTTTTTTTTTTTTTTTGCTTGTGGGATCTTAAGTCCCTAACCAGGAATCAAACCCATGCTCTTGGTAGTGAAAGGATGGAGTCCTAACCACTGGACTGCCAGGGAATTCCTTCTTTCTTTTTCTTTCTTTCCTTACTTCTTTCTATGTAGGAGGAAGGGAGGAATGAAAAAAGAGATTCGTTTTTCTACAAGCAAATGAATAAGCAAGCCAGCAAGCTGTCTACATTAACTAGACAGCCTCTTGTAGGATAAAAAGGCCTGGCCAAGGGATTCAGTCAGCAGAGAGACCCAGTTTCTGGCTTCAGATCTTTGTGAGCCTTGGCCATTCACAACCTATCTGTACATCCACTTCTCATTTGTGCTGTGGGAATAATACATTTTTGTCTCTCAATGATATTGCAAAAAAGGAAAGAAAGGAATAATAGATAAACATTTAAAGGCCTCAGGAAATAGTACTCAATAGGGGTATATTTTATTGCTTTTAATAATTTCTCAGATTGTTTCAGTAAAATAAAAAGGCCACGGTTGATATGCTGTTTTATTAAATGGGTGCTGAGTGTTGCTGAGGGGCCTCTTTTGAGTAATTTCCTCTTCTTAATTGGGACAGAAATTCTGGCCATTGATAGAAACATAAAAGGGCCAAAATAGAACTTGACTGTTCTACAGCTTCTGGTTCTCAATAGACTTCCACTTAAGGATTTTGTTCTATTCCAAAGCCAAGTCATTAAAACAGGGGCTAGTTCTAATGAAGAGCATACTTATGACGAAATATAGATAAGCAGAAAGAAAGGAAAGGCAAGGAAAAGATCCACCGATGAACTACAAATGGTCATAAAATTTGGAAACATGGGTGAATATACTTAACAAAAGATTTATGAATATTACAATACAAAACATGCTATGTTCAATAATATTACACGATATGTTCCTTACTAAGGATGCTTTGTTCAATGCCGTGGGCCAACCTGCCATGTATGCAGTGCTAATGCTGTTCCTACCATTCCTTGCAAATGAGTCTATGATGCTTTATCTCATATAATCTATCTCAGACTTTTTTTTGCCGAATAAACATACATATCCCAGAAGAAGTAATCCAGGGAGTTCAATCTGTAAAAATATAAACTATTCTCTATGTTTGCAGACTTTATGACTATCTTGTAGCTTCTACAGAGATGAACATAGAGAACAGATGCAAAGAGGATGGTAAAGAGTCTAGAGAAAGATAGAGGGTAGAAGCAGAAACACAGAGGGTGTGACCATGGAAACAAAACTGGTTGGGAGGGAATATCCACATCTGGGCAGGGAACAGAGAGCGAAAGAGGCAGAGAGACAGAGACAGAGATCCTTTGGAAAATAATGCAACATATCAGGGGGACAGGACAGTGAGAAGGACAGAAAAGCAGGTCAGAAAGGAAGGAAGTATTCTTTTTTTTTTTAACTTTTTATCTTATATTGGAGTATAGCCAACTAACAATGTTGTGATAGTTCCAGGTGGATAGCAAAGGGACTCAGCCATATGTTTACATGTATCCGTCCTCCCCCAAACTCTCCTCCCATCCAGGCTGCCACATGGGATTGACAAGAGTTCTGTGTTTTTCACAGTAGGACCTTGTTGGTTATCCATTTTAAATATGTGCGTGTGTGCGTGATGATCCCAAACTCCCTAACTCTCCCTTCCCCCCATCCTTCCCTCACGACAACCGTAAGTTCCTTCTCCAAGTCTTTGAGTCTATTTCTGTTTTATAAATCATTTCATTCATATCATTTCTCTTTAGATTCCACATAAAAAGAATGTCATATGATATTTCTCCCCTGACTTATTTCACTCCGTATGGCAGTCAGTCTCTAGGTCCATCCATGTTGCTGCAGCTGGCATTATTTTGTTATTTTTATGGCTTCCCAGGTAGCGCTTGTTGTTGCTCGGTCACTAAGTCATGTCCGACCCTTTGCGACCCCATGGAATGCAGCACACTAAGCTTCCCAGTCCTTCGTCATCTCCCAGAGTTTGCTCAAATTCATGTCCATTAAGTCAGTGATGCTATTTAACCGTCTCATCCTCTGTCGCCCCCTTCTCCTCTTCCCTTCAGTCTTTCCCAACATCAGGGTCTTTTCCAATGAGTCAGTTCATCAGGTGGCCAAAGTATCGGAGCTTCAGTTTCAGCATCAGTCCTTCCAATGTATATTCAGGGCTGACTTCCTTTGAGATTGACTGGTTTGATTTCCTTGTTGTTCAACTCTCAATAGTCTTCTCCAACACCACTGTTCAAAAGCATAAGTTCTTCAGTGCTCAGCTTTTTTATGGTCCAACTCATACATCCATACGTGACTACTGAAAAAAACATAGCTTTGACTATAGAGACATTTTTCTTTTTTCTAAACTTTTTTTCCCAATTATTTTTATTAGTTGGAGGCTAATTACTTTACAATATTGTAGTGGTTTTTGCCATACATTGACATGAATCAGCCATGGATTTACATGTGTTCCCCATTCTGAACCCCCCTCCCACTTCCCTCCCCATCCCATCCCTCTGGGTCATCCCAGTGCACCAGCCCCGAGCACTTGTCTCATGCATCCAACCTGGGCTGGCGATCTGTTTCACACTTGATAATATACATATTTTTCCACAAAGCAAAGAATACACAGAATACACATGTGGTGCTAGTGGTAAAGAATCTGCCTGTCAATGCAGGAGACGTGGGTTCCATCCTTGGGTGGGGAAGATGTCCTGAAATAGGAAATGGCAACCCACTCTGAATTCTTGTGGAAAACTCCATGGACAGAGGAGCCCAATGGGTTACAGTCCATGGGGCTGCAGAGAGTTGGACAGGACGGAGTGACTGAGCACAGCACATGGCTGAGTGGCATTCCATTCTTCTTTATCCATTCATCTGCTGATGAACATTTAGGTTGTTTCCATGTCTTGGCTATTGTGAATGCTGCTGCTATGTACAGTTCTCAATACTTAAATGAAATAGGTGTTGGAAGCACATCTGCTCTTGCATGGACCAAGTTATGCACCATCTGTTAGGGAAGAACTAAATGGGAACTCAAGCTCTAGACTTGTCTTTTTCCAGGCATTCTTTGGGTTAAATTACATCAACCCTAGAGTTTATGGAAAGAGATCACAGGAAGACTGAATTTGAGATAGAAGGAGTGCCTCTTCTGTCAGGTTGGCCTGGGTCTGCCAGTAACTAGCCACTGCAATCCCAGGCAAGTCAGTCAATCAATGCATTTCTCAGTTTTCCAAAATGAGAATACCATGTGCTTCATGTGGTACTTGGAGGGATAAGTGAAAGAAATACATAGTATCAAGTGCATAGCAATTCACCAAAGCAATTAAAGTGGCCAGTGTTAAAAGAAAAAGAAAAGTTCTTCCTAACTAGGAATCAAAGAAATGCAGATAAAGAACAATGGGATAGCACTTTCACTTACTGAATTGACAAAGATTAAAAGAAAACAAACCTTACAGCCTGATGCTGGAGGGTATGAAAGCAGATATTCTCATGTTTTGCTAAAAAGAATGTAAGTTGGCACATTTCTGGAGGGGAGTTTGACAACCTGTATTAAGAGCCTTTAAAGTGTTAATGCTCTTTGATTCAGGGTTTCACTTCTAGATATTGAGCCTAAAGAAACAATGACATGTAGGGGGAAAAAGATATCTATATATCTATGAGTTTGTTCTTTATATGACAGAAAAAATATCAGTATGAATTTTCACAACCTTTATCTCTCCCAGAGGCAAAAAGAGTGTTTTTCTACCAGACTGGTAAAAGGAGGGTTGGGTCCTAGAGAAAATGCAATAGAGCTTCAACTTAATTTACATTGAAAAAGGCAGATATTTATTGGAAAATGAGAAGAATTTAATCAGAATGGTGTCAGGGAACAAACAGACATGGGGAAAAGAAGGAAAGGAATGGAAGAACCAGGAAAAGAGGAGTTAGTTAGGAGAAAGTTTCAAACAACTGTCCTCTGAGTGAAGTATTAAGAGAAAGAGGAAGGCGAGAAGAGAGGACTTCAGTGAAATCTTCCTTTGGTTTTATCTGGAGAGTAAAAGATTTACTTCTCTTGGACTTCCCTGGTGGTGCAGTGCATAAGAATCCGCCTGCCAACGCGGGAGATATGGGGGGTTCAATCTCTGGTCCAGGATTCCCCATGCCACGAAACAACTAGGCCTGTGTGTCACAACTACAGAGCCTGGGCCCTGAGCCCACGAACTGCAGCTTCTGAAGCCCCCGTGCCTAGAGCCTGTTGTCTGCAATAAGAGAAGCCGACACAATAAGAAACCTGTGCACTGAAACGAAGAGTAACCCCCACCTACTGCAACTAGAAAAAGCCCATGTGCAGCAAGTAGACCCAGTGCAGCCAAAAAAAAAAATTACTTTTTCTTTATTCTCATTTTCCTCCTCTTTTTGTTTGATTATTTCATTTTTAAATGCCGGAATGATGTTTCCTCAAAATCCTAGCTTGGGCTACCCATCTGCTTGGTTATATATTGTTGTTTAGTTGCTCAATCGTGTCTGACTCTTTGCGACCCCATGGACTGCAGCACACCAGGCATCCCTGTTCTTTACCATCTCTCGAAGCTAGCTCAAACTCATGTCCATTGAGTAGGTGATGCCATACAACCATCTCATCCCCTTCTCCTCCTGCCTTCTATCTTTCCCAACATCAGGATTTTTTCCTGAGTCAGTTCTTCTCATCAGGTGGCCAAAATATTGGAGCTTCAGCTTCAGCATCAATCCTTCCAATGAATATTCAAAGTTTATTTCCTTTAGGCTTAACAGGTTTGATCTCCTTGCAGTCCAAGGGACTCTCAAGAGACTTCTCCAACACCACAGGTCAAAACCATCAATTCTTCAGTGCTCAGCCTTACTTATGGTCCAACTCTCACATCCATATGTAATTATGGAAAAACTATAGCTTTGACTAGATGGACCTTTGTTGGCAAAGTAATATTCTGCTTTTTAACATTTTGTCTAGGTTTGTCACAGCTTTTCTTCCAAGGAGCAAGCGTCTTTTAATTTCATGGCTGCAGTCACCGTCCGCAGTGATTTTGGAGCCCAAGAAAATAAAGTTTGTCACTGTTTCTACTGTTTCCCCATCTATTTGTCATGAAGTGATGTGACCGGATGCCATGATCTTAGTTTTCCGAATGTTGAGTTTTAAGCCAGCTTTTTCACTCTCCTCTTTCACCTTCATCATGAGGCTCTTCAGTTCCTCTTTGCTTTCTGCCACTAGTGTAGTGTCATCTGCATATCTGAGGTTATTGATATTTCTCCCACAATCTTGATTCCAGCTTGTGCTTCATCCAGCCCAGCATTTCTCATGATGTACTCTGAATATAAATCAAATAAGCAGGGTGACAATATACAGCCTTCTATACTCTTTTCCCAATTTTGAACCAGTCCATTGTTCCATGTCCCAATCTTTTTTTTTTTTTCCAAGGTAAAAATCCTTTATTGGCAATAAGAAGAACAGAGTTTACAGGCTGGTGAAGGGAACTTGTCTAAGATTGGTTTGGTTTTGAGAAGCAGAGGAGAAAGGGCTGAAGAGTGAGCAGCTGATCAGTAAGGCAGTGGAGAAGAAAGTTTGTGTTATGAGAAGCCCTATATGCACCTTTACCCATTGGCTGCTGCTGCTGCTGCTAAGTCACTTCAGTCGTGTCCAACTCTGTGCGACCCCATAGACAGCAGCCCACCAGGCTCCCCTGTCCCTGGGATTCTCCAGGCAAGAGCACTGGAGTGGGTTGCCATTTCCTTCTCCAATGCATGAAAATGAACAGTGGAAGTGAAGTTGCTCAGTCGTGTCCAACTCTTAGCGACCCCATGGACTACGGCCTACCAGGCTCCTCCATCCATGGGATTTTCCAGGCAAGAATACTGGAGTGGGGTGCCATTGCCTTCTCCTCCATGTCCCATTCTAACTGTTGCTTCTTGACCTGCACACAGATTTCTCAGGAGGCAGGTAAGGTGGTCTGGTATTCCCATCTCTTGAAGAATTTTCCACAGTTTGTTGTAATCCACACAGTCAAAGACTTTAGCATTTGGTTCTTTATTGATTGTATGTAAAACAGCAAACATAATTGGAAACACTTTAAATATCCAAGAATAGGAAATTAGTAAAATAAATTAACTAGTTTATAAGTTAATTAAATAAGTTAGCATATATTTATAGACATTGTCATAATGGAGAATATTTAATAATGTGAATATTTGAATGATATACTAAGTGAAATAGGTTATGACCCCAAAATGGTAAGTGTGTGTGTAAATGCATGTGTTGGTGTATCACTGGAAAAAACACAGGTGGTCAGTGTACTAATTATTAACAGTGATTTTGTTTAGAATTACTGATACTACTTTATTAATGCTCATGTAAATTTCTGTATTCCCTACATTGATCAAGTAATCCTTTTATAATCTGAAACCTCCTTACAACAAACCTTATGTAAAAAAATTTTTTTTAAACATAGTTTTTAAAATAGCACAAGAACCATACAGCTTCTAGAAAAAATACAGAAGAGAATCTTTGTAATTTGAAGAAGGAAAACATTTCTCAGCAGGACACAAAAAGCACTAGCCATAAGAGATAAAATTGAAAAATCAGACTTCATCAAAATGACATCTCTAAGAAAATAAGTGGACAAATGACAGACTGGGAAAAATAGTAATCACTGCATATATATATATACACACACACACACACTTGACCAATGATTCATATCCAGATAATTTATGGAGTGCCTGTAAATTAACAGCAAAAGGTTGAGCTACTCAATTAAAAAATGGGCAAAAGACTTGAACAGATGCCTCACATAAAGAGAGATATAAATGGCCAATAAGGCATGAAAAGTGCTTGTAGCAAATGCTATGATGTGCCACTCTGATTCTCCTTTGGAATGAAGGACTTATTCTTCAGCTGTTGGAGAGGCTGTCAGGAGACAGCCTGCAATCAGTCTGCTTCAGTGACTGCCTATGCTGAAGGGCACTGACTTGCCCAAGGTCATGGTGGCTATTAATACGGGGGCAGAGAAGTCCAGCCACTTGCCTAAACTCTGAACATTTTGTATTTTTTTGAGCGCATTTTCAGAGCTCTTGGTAAGGTCAGTTGAGGCCTCTGAGACTCCATTGTACAACAGCTCAACTTCTTCCCTTGTCCAATAATGCTTCTGTCTTTTTTCTTGCACAGAGGTTGAGCCCAAGTGCTCTCCTTCAAAAAAACCTGCTGCTAATTAATCTCCCAATGAGTCTGCTTCCAAAGGAATTCAGCCTGTGACAATGCTCACCACCAGTAACCATCAGGAAAATGCAAATGAAAACCATAAGGAGATATCAATTACATCCACTAGAAGCGCTAAAAAAAGACTGACACCACATGTCCATGAAGATGTGGAAAAAGTAGAACTTTCATTTAGTGCTGGTGGGAGTGTAAAAAGGAACCACCACGCTGGAGAAATGTTTGGCAGTTTCTTACAAAATTAAACATGTATTTAACCCATGATCCAGGAATTCTTAAGTATGTAGTCAAGAGAAATGAAAACATATATGTATAAGACTGTATAAGAATCCTTGTAGGTAGCCTTAGTTATAATAGCCACAAACTGGAAATAATACAAATGTCATTTCAATAAGAAAAGGAATAAATAAATTACAGTATCCTCCAACCATACTACTCAGCAATATGATGGAATGGAGTACTGATACACACAACGCATGCAAATCAGAAACATTATGTTGTATAAAGCCACACACCAGACATAAACACAAACACACATAACACATACTAAATGATTTCACTGACATGAAGTATAGGAACAGGCAAAGAAAATCTATGGTGACAGGAATCAGGAAGTACTCAGGTTGCTAAGCTGAAGTGGGTGAAGTTGGGGCAGGAGTGGGGATTGACTGAAAATGCCATGAGGAAACTTTCTGGGGTGATAAAAATATTCTGTATCTTGTTTTGACTAGTCGTTACACAATGGTTACAATTGTCAATAGGCACTGACCTAAACGTTTAAGATTTGTTCATTTTATTCATAAAAATTATATTTCAGTCAAGTTATACACATACATGGGGCTTCTCAGGTGGCTCGGTGGTAAAGAATCCACCTGCAAATATAGGAGACACAGGAGACACGTTCGATCCCTCGGTCGGGAAGATCCCTTGGAGGAGGAAATGGCAACCCATTCCTGTATTCTTTCCTGGACCATCTGATGAACAGAGGAGCTTTATGGGCTACAGTCCATGGGGTCGCAAAGAGGCACACATACACATACACACACAGTGAGTTCCTCTAGGCATTCAGTAAATGTTTAATAAACAAGTGAAGAGATGATTTTTCTAAAGAACCAAATTAATAATTGTGGAAAAGATTTCTCTCCCTGGGTTACGGCAAAATGTGATTCTCTTGGGATATTCTCTGCTTTCAGCTCTGTGAATATTTATTATTCACAGTTGTTTTTTTTCCCTCCTGCATTAAAATGGCTAAGCTTTGATCTCTCCCAAAGTGGCAGAATCGGGTCTATAATGTCTGCCTGAATCATTTGCAGGTGAGTGGAAATGTTAAAAGGATATTAAGATAGTAACAGTGGTGGGAGAAAGAAATAAAAAACCATCATTGGTTTCCCAGCATGGTAGATCAGCATTTGGCTGCTATTCTACATAATCTTGCCAACATCACTCTCAAAGCAATTTCTCTTACAAAATATGGCACAATCACCACCCTATTTTGAACATGGAGTATTTAATTTCAGAAAAAGTATTTAAAGTATTTGAAATATTTGAAGAGACAAGTTGATTTTTTATGGAGCCAGCTGATATCAACCTATGCCATTTTCCACTAAAGTTAATACCCTGGGGAATATGAAAATTTGAAGAGAGTCAGAGAATCCTTTTAGGGTTTCATAACCTAAAAAACTAAACATGACAGAATGCCAGTGACTCTCAAGAGAAAGATTTTTGCAAACACATAAGGCTACTTTTAAATTCCCTTTAATAAAATCAAATAGTTCAAAAGCCATTGGCTGCCATCTTCAAAATCTGAAAGCAGACTACTGGTGGGGTTGCCAGATTTAGCAAATAAAAATCTAGAATCAAATCTTCAATTAAATTTGAATTTCAGATAAACAGTAGCTTTTTAGTATAAGTGTTCCTCCCAAATATTGCATATTTTAGTGTTAGCAGCTCCCATGAAATTTTTAAAACATATTTGTACTAAAAAACAACTTTAAAAACTTATTGTTTGTCTGAAGATCAAATTTAAATAGCCGTCCTGTACTTTATCTGGCAATCCTAGTATTTGGGAAAGCTATTTGGCCTACTCTGCAGAACAGGAGTCCTCCCTCACCCCTTGCCACCCCCCACCCCTGCCTGCCAATCTGGCTGATGAGAATATATACCTTGAGAGTTACTGCATGGAATTACAAAGTTGGCAACGGTCACGGTCACGATGGGGCTTATCCGGGGGCTCAGCAGTAAAGAATTCACTTGCAATTCTGCAAGAGATGCAGGTTTGATCCTTGGGTTGGGAAGATCCCCTGGAGAAGGGAATGACAACCCACTCCAGTATTCCTGCCTGGGAAATCTCATAAACAGAGGAAACTGGAGGGCTAGAGTCCATGGTGTTGCAAGGAGTCAGACATGACTTAGTGACCAAACAACAATGGTCATGATAAAAGAAAAAGAACTGAAACTTTCTTCTGCTCCACAGATTCCTACACGCTTTCACACAAAAAATACTGTGAAAAATATTTAGATGTATCCCTATTATTTAGAGTGGTAATGGATTAGTTGTACTAAGTAAGGAGTATACTTCAGTTGGATCTCTAGAGTTTGTTTGTATAGGGGCTGAGAGCCTAGGATTAACCATATGGATTTATGAACCTAGAGAACTTGTTTCTCTTGTTAGATTTGCTAGTCCTGAGGAATGAACAAACCTGGTTTTGTAAAGCACCTGGAAGACTTCAAATTTGCTGCATGAAAATATTTTTTTTCTAATAAGATTATTCCCCCCACCTCTTTCACTAAAGGATTACTGGCATTGTTCTACTTCATAGAGCTTGTTACTATGGCAGATCTCCCTGTCAGATCTCATCCTCTTTAATGGAGGCTGGAGTACCAGTACTCCAGAGGTAGGCTGAAAACAGCAACATTGTTCTGAGTCTGCTTTGAATGCTGGTGGAGGGAGCATTCTTCTTAGCATTAGCTGATGCTCTGTGGTGCGGTATTCTATTACCTTCATTTGAGCTGCCTGGTTATTCTAGCAATCAGATCTTTGTCTTCTTCCTATTACCTGGCCTTGACACCAGCTATCATGTGCCCTCTTTGCCTTGACTCCCAGGCCCACAATTCTTCTTTCATTTTCTTTAAACTCAAATGCCAGAATTTTGGAATTTCTAGGACATTTACATGGCTATGACAACAGCCATGAAGAATATTTGAAAACAGGACTGTCCAGTAAAATCTAGGGCATGTAGTCAGTCCTCCTAATACTTCAGCACTTGTCCTCTGACAGTTACCTATGATGGCATGGATATTTGGAAAGGAGACAGGACCAGGAATCAGAAATTCTCTTAATGGCTTTTTTTGCAGTTACTTTGGGGCAAATTACTCCCCCAAATTAACTGCAAAAATCTATCTCTGTAACTTTCTGATCCTTTTTATTTGAAATCCCTTATAAAAACAATAAAAAAGAACAAGGCAAAAGGAGCTTGTTTTCAATTTACTGTGCCTATCCTTAAAATTTAAGTTTGAATCCTAGTGTTTGTAATACAGCTTATTGGGCTTGTCTGTCCCTTTACCATGAGGGTGGGGAAAGTCAGAGAAAACTAAGATCTTAAAGATTTTACCATTTAATTTTAATTTCTTGTTTAGGAGTATAAAACAAGTGTCAGCTTTCAGGACTGCAATTTGTAAACTTCAAGTCTGAACCCAACCTGGACAGAACTGTAGTATTTTAACTCCCAGAAAAAATAAAGAAGTGGAGTGAAGTGAAGTCGCTCAGTCGTGTCCGACTCTTTGTGACCCCATGGACTGGAGCCTACCAAGATCCTCAGTCCGTGGGATTTTCCAGGCAAGAATACTGGAGTGGGTTGCCATTTCCAAAGGGGCTTATAAACCAAAGTGATTTACCCTGTCAAACAGTAAGAATAGCACTATTGGTAAAATAGCAACTCCTTTTTCTCTCCTCTACCTTTTCAACTCCTTTGATCCTGTCAGCCTCCCCTCTACATGATATCCTCTTAAACTGAGATAAGATAGTAATGAATCACTTTAGTAAAAGTACATAGGGTCAAACAAAGCTGTCATATTTTGGCATCATTTGGCACTGAGACATATCAGAACCGGACAGAAAGAGTTCAGGGCTTCCTAACGTAGAGTTCCTAAGACTGTGTTCCCATTAAGTAGCCAATCTAGG
The DNA here is from genome assembly GCF_023699985.2 of Odocoileus virginianus. Lineage (NCBI taxonomy): Eukaryota > Metazoa > Chordata > Mammalia > Artiodactyla > Cervidae > Odocoileus > Odocoileus virginianus. The sequence goes on along the minus strand of NC_069690.1, from coordinate 37,208,219 downwards.
TTTGGGGCAAAAAAAAATATATATATATACATATATGTACATATATATATATACACACATTGTTCCCAGGACTTCCCTGGTGATCCAGCAGTTAAGAATCAGCCTTAAAAAAAAAAAAAGAATCTGCCTTATACTGCAGGGAATGTGGATTCAGTCTCTGGTTGGGGAACTAAGATCCCACATGCTAGGGAGCAATTAAGCCTACAACTTGATGCAGTCAAACATATATATGTGTATATATATATCTTGAATGTCTGAATTGTGCCTTTTTGCCTAAAGAGTTTTGTCATTTTTTTTTTTTTTTTTGGCCTGCCCTAATTTCTGATGTCAGGTCCCCAGGGAATCTGTGCTCTGCCTCCTTCTCAGTGAATGTATATTTTATACAGTGTGATCGCACTTTGAACTAAAATAGACCATATCTAGAAATCTGCTGGTATGGTTTCCCAAGGACCAAAGAATATGAATAGTCTGAATTGCTTTTTGTCTCTGTGGCTTCTTCTTGAGTCAATTCACAATAAAGAGATACCCTCTAAATTTTATTTTGGAAAAAACAGGCACCAGATCTCAAAGGCTAGCCTCCATATTCCAAGACTATTTTCCTAGAATAATGTAGAACATCTGCAAATGAAAGGGGACTAGATGCCTACCTTTCAATCTCTCTTCCCCTCTGGCATTATTATTCATTTTTTATTGAGGACAAGATAACTTTCAGTTCAGTCCTGTGCATAAGCAGACCACAAGCTGATTTCTAGCTCCCCCTACACTTTTTAAGTGTTTATTTATCTTGACTCCAGTGCAAATTCTGTAGGGAGCCTGGCAGCAGCTGATTTTCAGCCTCAGTTATTTAAGATGTGGCTAAAATTTCAAAGGCATGTTGGCAGGCCTTAATGTTTTGAGTGTCTTTTCTTCACCCCACCCTTAACCTAGGGTTGGACATAGGTGAGATTATTCTCTTTGAGGTAAGGGGTCAAGACTTAAGGGAGGAATAATTCTGATGTAAATTCTTCTTGTCAGGGATTTAAAAAACAAATAGAAATTGAGCCAAGGGTGGAGAAACTGAGGCTATCTGACTGTTGCTAAGTTGCCGAGACAATGCTCCTGGCTACTCACTGGTCTAGTTCAACCTGAGCCCTCACTTATTTTTTTGGGATTTGAAGTCAAGGCAACACCATTGCTAAATTAATTCTAGCATGCCAGCTCCAGAACACTGTAACCTTTAAAGACTTGTGATTTCACGGGAAATGTTGTAGCAGCATTCCAGGGACCCACGCGTCAGACAGATATATGCATTCTTCCCTGCAGCAGAGGGCGTTGGCCTTATTTTCTAATTCACGTTCTGCAAGAGTTGGGTGACTGACCCTTCATAAGAGGACAGGGCCAAACAGGCTCATGTCAACTTGAAGTCATCAACAAAGGGCCTGTGTTTAGTCACGTAGTTGCCCAGTCACTTAGGATTGGTAAATAATCCTGGACTGGTGTTAGTGAAAAAGGACGCAGAAGTACTGGGAAAGGGAAAAAAAAAAGAGGGGAGGTGCTAGAAAGGAAGTAAGAAACGTGGAGGTGGAAATACATGACTTTTTCAACTTCCTGATGGAAAGATACCAAGAGAAACAAAACCCATTCCAACTCTGAGAGTCTTTCTTTGGCCATATTTGGATATATATAATGTCATATTGCCATCCTCAAATAAATAAAGGAATGAATACATACAGACACACATACATATATCACCTGTTATGTGTCATTATTATCCACATTTTAAATAAAGCACATGGAATTAATCTACTTCTCTTTCATGAAGAACACAGGATAGGTAGGCAACATTCTATCTACTCCCCAACGGTCATTCCAACAGCCATTTTAAGTTACAGAAAAGAGTGAAAGCTGGGATCTCATGGCATCAGCTACCTATGGATTGCTCTCTAACTTTTTGTTTCCCTGGTTTTTGGAACCCCTTTACCATCTTCCGCAGGTAAGACTCACCTTAGCGGAACTAGAGTTACAAGTTCAAAACTGACATTGAAGTCTATAATTTCTAAGTTAGTGAAACTAAATGGTTACAATAAGCTTTACTTTCATGTAATGTGGGGAATATTTTGGATCCATAACCCAATTCCTTTATATTCTCTTTGCTGTGAAACATCTGTTTCAATGACTTACATTTGCCCTATATAGTTGACCCTTGAACAGCAGAGATTAGGGGCACTGACTACTCCCTCCAGCCAAAAAAATCTGTCTATTAATATAACTTTATAGTCAGTCCCTTTCATCTGAGGATTCAGTCAACCACAGATTATGCAGTCCTATAGTTTGTATTAATTGAAAAAAAAAAACAAAAACCCAAGTGGACTAGCATAGTTCAAACCTGGGTTGTCCAGGGGCCAACTGTATATCCTTTTACTCCAACTCATGCTATGAAGATCATTCTGATATTAAGAACATGACAGATTTTTTTTTTAAAGAAATTCTCAAACCACAAGTGAATATAATACTTTTCTTGGAGAAAAGTATGCATTATGCACTTATCTGCTTTAAGGCCTTTATTATCAGTTAAAGAGAGAAGCCAAGAAATCTGTTGGACGTGATGCTAATGACCTTGAGATATATTGACTTTTCCATTCTTTCTGAAGCCCCATTGGAGGGAAATTAATTTCTGAGAGCCTTAAACTTCATTTAAGTTATCCCAGAGAAGACTGTCTGGAACATATGTCAGATCTTTAGTCTTCTTATGGGAACCATATGCTATCTTCCATTCCTCTATCCCAGAAGGCCTGGGTTCAGGCTTGACTTGCTGCGTTGGAACCTCTGGGTCATGGGACTAAGGATGAGGCCAAGTAAGGTTCTCCCCTTTATCCTCATCAGGGTCACAATTACTGTTGCCATGAAGTCCATTAGCCCTGGTAGGTTTTTTGTTTTGCTTTTCAAAAATCATTCCTGTGATTTTATAAAAGGAGGTTGCCTCTAAACTTAGGTTCACACAGTTTCTCTGTGGAGGAGAGAACACAAAGGGTTTTTTTACCCTTCAATACAAAGGGTAAAGTATTATCTCTTGGTCAACTGGTTAGTCGGGTCAATAACAATTGAGATGTACTCTGTGCAGGGCTCAGTCCTGACAGTGACAGAATAAGAAGTCAAGCTCTTGCTGGTAGTACATCTTAAAAAGATATGCATATAAGACAAATTAAAATGACAGAACAAGGACAAATAAATCAGCAAAAGCCAGTACTTGAGAGATGATGATGGAAAATGGGTTACAGCTGGGTGGAGGTAGTCAATGAGGACTTTCTGGAAGAGGTGAGTTTTGAAGGAAGGGAGGGGCATGGGTTTGCCAAGAAGGATGAGGAGGTCTTTCCAAGCAATAATGTGTGAGCAATGGTAAAGAAGAGATAGTGAGCAAGCTCTAAGAACCAAGTGATAAACAGGTTAGCTTGCTAAGACTGGAGAATCTGTGTTAAAGGGTAAAGAGAAACAAGTCTGAGAAAATGGTAAGGACAGCTCATGGAGAGTCTTAAATGGTTATATATTAAATTTGCTTTAACAGAAAAAGGGAGCCTCATGTGTTCCTGCATAATGAAAATAACTTTTAAAGAAGTTGAGGTACAGATCAGTTCAGTCGCTCAGTTGTGTCCGACTCTTTGCGACCCCATGGACTGCAGCAGGCCAGACTTCCCTGTCCATCACCAACTCCTGGAGCTTGCTCAAACTCATGTTCATTGAATTGGTGATGCCATCCAACCATCTTATCCTCTGTTGTCCCCTTCTCATGCCTTTGATCTTTTCCAGCCTCAGGGTCTTTTCCAGTGAGTCAGCTCTTGCCATCAGGTGGCCAAAGTACTGGAGTTTCAGCTTCAGCATCAGTCCTTCCAATGAAGATTCAGGACTGATTTCAGGACTGACTGGTTTGATCTTGCAGCCCAAGGGACTCTCAAGAGTCTCATCCAAAACCACAGTTCAAAAGCATCAGTTCTTCAGTGCTCAGCTTTCTTTATGGTCCAACTCTCACATCCATATATAACTAAATCCACAGCTTTAACTAGATGGAACTTGGTCGGTGAAGTAATGTCTCTGCTTTTTAATACGCTGTCTAGGTTTGTCATAGCTTTTCTTCCAAGAAGCAAGTGTCTTTTAATTTCATGGCTGCAGTCACCATCTGTAGTGATTTTGCAGCCCAAGAAAATAGCCTGTCACTGTTACCATTGTTTCCCCATCTATTTCCCATGAAGTTATGGGACCGGATGCCATGATCTTAGTTTTTTGAGTGTTGAGTTTTCAGCCAGCTTTTTCACTCGCCTCTTTCACTTTCATCAAGGGGCTCTTTAGTTCCTCTTCACTTTCTGCCATAAGGGTGGTGTCATCTGATATCTGAGGTTATTAATGTTTCTCTCAGCAATCTTGATTCCAGCTTGTGCTTCTTCCAGCTCGGTATTTTGAATGATGTACTCTGCATATAACTTAAATAAGCAGGATGACAATACACAGCCTTGATGTACTCCTTTCCCAATTTAGAACCAGTCCATTGTTCCATGTCCAGTTCTAACTGTTGCTTCTTGACATGCATACAGATTTCTTAGGAGGCAGGTAAGGTGGTCTGGTATCCCCATCTCTTGAAGAATTTTCCAGTTTGTTGTGATCCACACAGTCAAAGACTTTAGCGTAGTCAATGAAGCAGAAGTTTTTCTGGAATTTGCTTGCTTTTTCTATGATCCAATGGATGTTGGCAATCTGATCTCTGGTTCCTCTGCCTTTTCTAAACCCAGCTTGAACATCTGGAAATTCTCGGTTCACATTCTGTTGAAGCTTAGTTTGGAGAATTTTGAGCTAGGCTAGCTCAAAATTACTTTGCTAGAGTGTGAGATAATGCTATTGTGTGGTAGTTTGAATGTTCTTTGGCATTGCCTTTCTTTGGGATTGGAATGAAAATGGATCTTTTCCAGTCCTGTGGCCACTGCTGAGTTTTCCAAGTTTGCTGGCATATTGAGGGTAACACTTGAAAAGCATCATCTTTTAGGATTTGAAATAGCTCAGCTGGAATTCCATCACCTCTACTAGCTTTGCTCATAGTGATGCTTCCTAAGGCCCACTTGACTTCACACCCTAGGATGTCTGACTCTAGGTGAGTGATTACACCTTCGTGGTTATCTGGGTAATTAAGATCTTTTTTGTATAGTTCTGGAGAACTAGGAAATAGGGAAGCTGCAACAAAATTTTCCAGGAGGGAAAAAATAATGGCTGAGTCTTAATGCTGGCTCTGCCATTTACTAGCTGTACAACCTTGGGCAAGTCACTAAATCTCTGTGTGCCTGTTTTCTCATCTGTAAAATGGGGATAATGGTGTCGACCTAAAAGAATTGTTGAATGAATTAAATGAATTAATACATGTAAAGTGTTTAGTAAGCACTCAATACATTATTATTAGATTAACAAATTATATTAGAATTATTAGTTGTGACCAAAAATGGTCAAAAAAATGCATCCATGCAACAAAAGGCCCCATCTCACATCTTAGTTTGAAAGGATTGCAGCTTTTCAGTCTGTCCTAAAAGGTTTGTAGGATTCAGAGGATAGCAGGACAGGCCTAGAGTCCAAGATGGTGCTGATCAATATATTGATAATAGCTACTAGTCACATGTGACTGTTAAGCACTCAGAATGTGCCAAGTCAGAATTGAGACGTGCTATAAATGTAAAATATACACTGGATTTCAAATCCTTATCATGGAAAAAAGTTGCATATATACACATATATATACTATATGTGTATATATATATATATGTATATATATATATATTTGGCTGCGAAGCTTTTGGGATCTCAGTTTCTCCAACCAGGATTGAATCTAGGCCATGGCAGTGAAAGGAATCCTAACCATCAGGCCACCATGAACTTTCTCGTTAATATTTTTATATTGGTTACATGCTGAAATGATAATATTTTGCATATACTGGTTTAAATAAGATGTATCAATTTCACCTTTTTCTTGTTTTTGATGTGGCTATTAGAAAATTTAAAGTTAGTTAGCTAGGTTGCATTATATTTCTATTGGACAATGCTGGTTCAGTACAGCCTTCAGCACTGAGTTTTGACAATTAAGGGGTGCTATATAAGAAGGTTTTATAAAGGAACAGGGGGATAGATAAAATCTCCTCATCCTTTACACTTTAATACATATTTAAACATATACAATTTATGTATAATATATATTTATATTAAAAAATATATGCCTCAATTTGTGAGATGGCTATAAAACTGAGGGAGCCACAGCTAATTTACATTTAAAGAGGCCACAATTGGTAAAAGGTCTTTTATGAATATAATTTTTTTGGCCGCACTGCAGGGCTTTGGCATCTCAGTTCATCCACCATGGATAGAACCCAGACCCTGGCAGTGAGAGCACAGAGTCCTAACCACTGGATGGTAAGGGAATTCCCAGGTCTTTTATTTATTCTTTAAAAGTAGAAACAAAGATGAAACCAGAAAGAAAGTGACACATATCTTATTTTTTAACATGAAATCAGGAAAACAAAAGTTCTAACTTTTGAAAGCACTTGCTCAAAGGTCCAAATCTTACTTATTTCAGTGACCTGGATTATTAAAAGATTATCTGACAAAATTCTTCATATCATCCCTTGAAGTTACACTGAAAATAACAGGAATAATTACGGCCAAAAAGACTCCAGTCAGGGCCTTCTGTTGATCTGCAGCTAAAAATCTAGGCTGGGATTTTGTTCTGAATTGGTATTTTAACATTTTGCACTGACCAACTGCATAGGTTTCTACTCCAAAGACAGGCCGGGGGTGGAGGTGGAGGGTTGAGGGGAATGTGGGGGGCGTGGGGGTGTGATAAGGGAGCCCTCACACCTTTTCTCTGCTTCTCAAACCCTTCCGGGCTTCTTCCGTCTCCGGGAGGAGTCCGCTGTCCGCGCTGCGCGGACAGGTGCAGCGCCAGCAGCCCCCTCCCGCCTCCAAGGCTCGCTCGCTAACCCGCATCCTCCCGCCCAGCCGGCCGCGCCCTCGCCGCTCCTTCCCCTGCCTCGGCGCGTGCGCGCACACCGGCGGAGGCGCGCCCGCCCCGCGGGGCCGCGCACGCAGCTGCTGCCGCCACCGCCTCGCCTCCCCTCCCTGCTGGCCCTCCTCCCCTTCCCTCCCCTCCGCCCCCTTCCCCGTAGGCAGCCGGCCCGCCAGCCCGCCCGCCCGCACTGCCTCCCTCCTGGCCCCTGGCGCTCGGGCTGGGTCTCTCCCCCGCCCCCAGACTCCCCCGGTCGCTCTCCTCAGGCGGTCGCCGGCGCTCGGTGGATGTGGCTGGCAGCCGCCGCCCCCTCCCTTGCTCGCCGCCTGCTCTTCCTCGGCCCTCCGCCTCCTCCCCTCCTCCTTCTCCTCCTCAGCCGCTCCTCTCGCCGCCGCCACCGCCTCCACAGCCTGGGCCTCGCCGCGATGCCGGAGAAGAGGCCCTTCGAGCGGCTGCCTGCCGACGTCTCCCCCATCAACTACAGCCTCTGCCTCAAGCCCGACTTGCTGGACTTCACCTTCGAGGGCAAGCTGGAGGCCTCCGCCCAGGTACGGCGACCCTCGGGCGCCGGGGGCGAGCTGCCGGGCAAGCAGTTAGGCCGCGCCCGCGGGCTGGGCTGGGGGCCCGACCGGGCGGGCGGGCCTGGGCGCTGCGGACCTGGGGCTGGGGAGGCCGGCTCGGGGACGGGCGCGCCCCTCTGGGGCGGCCGCTGGGCGCCCGGTCTATGTGCTCTGCCCTGCTGGGTTAGGGCCCGGGCCGCGCGCCTCTGGGGCCAGCACACCTGTGTGGGGCCTCCCCCAGACCCTGGCCCTTCCGGGCTTGGTCGTGGTCTGGTAGAGGCTGGAGGGTGTTGGAGAGGCCGGAGGGGTCATCGGAGTCCATGCTCAGTCTTTTCCGTCGTTCTCCCTACGCCCCACGGAGGACACTTTGGAAGGGACAGTCATCTGGGACTCCGGCTGCCGCGCGTTAGAGAGGAGGGGATTCTAGAAGGGGGAAGAGAGTGAGAAGGAGAATGTTAATCCCGTGCAGCCTAGCCGAGTTCTCCCCGCCTGCTCCGGCCCAGGGGCAGGGTTTCTAAGATGATCCGCCCCCTCCCCCTTCCCCTCTAGTGACAGTGCAGCAGTGACTTTGTTCTCTCCTAACCTCTAGAGAAGCTGAAGGAGGACCCCTGTCTCCGCTTTTCCTCCCATCTTCCTAGCTTTGCAGCCTTGGAAGCAGGTGGATTTATTGCTACAGAGATGGTTGCTTAGCAGTACGCTCCTCTGAAAGAAGCCATTAGTTTTAGTATACCACTGATGAAAATATTCCATTACTCTTCATTGCAGTTTTTGGTGAATCATGCTCCCCCGCCCCTCCCCCCGCAGATTATCTAAAGTATTGTTTGATTTTGGAGATCGTTAGTATTGATGCCCTACAAAGGTCAGAAACAATAGACATTTGTGATACCGTGTTATGTGATGTATTATGTGAAGTTCGTAATGAAAAATGGGACCTGTTTACCAGTACCTTTAAATATCTTGTTGTAACGATATCTTTAAATATCTTTTACTTGTTATCTTTAAAAAGAATGATGGTAAATATATTTTGTTTCATTTCTTTTCCTACTGCAGTTAGGGGTGAAAATCAGTAGGCCTCAATCTTAAAGAACAGGGTGTATGTAGTAATGAAATAAAAGAAATGTAGACTAGCATAGTGTTGGAATGAACTGAAAGTTGGCAGTTGTGTTTGAAAGCCGAGTACTCAGGTTGAAAATGTGTCTAAAAGTGTAGAATTAAAAAGTATACTGTCAGATTTGGGGTGCTCGTAGGAAGGCATGAGGGCTCTGTGGTCTGGCTGCATCTAAAGTCGAAACTTACTCCTGTGAAAGTCAGGTGATTTAAAAATTTTCCTTTGAGAATGTGAATCAGAATGAGTGCAGCTTGGGTCTAAATTAGGATTTGAGAGGGTTATTTGGGATACTGTTTGACCCAAGTGACTACAGAATGTTTGATATATGTTGGCTGGGGGCAGATGGGAGGGAGTGTAAACAGTATGTCTTGTGACTTGGCAGGCCTGCGGGAAGAAGGACCTAGCAATGAATGAGTTTGCATTATGTCAAAAGGCTAACATTAAAAAAAAAATCATTTGTTTTTTTACTCCATAGTTGTTTTACCCCATAATGGATTAATAATTTTGAGACGTGTACCCTAATAGGTTCATAATTTTGAGAGGTATACCCCATAATGGGTTCATAATTTTGAGAGGTATAGGGAAAAAATTCAGAAAAAAAAAATGTTAATAAAGGTTTTATTTAAGTGTTAGGGTAGAACAGCAAGCAGTGACATGCTTATTTTTACCCATTTTCTACTTGGCCCATTTTCTACTTGGCTTTTTGAAAGAAATGAGAAATAGATGGAAGGCTGGCTCGGGACATTGAGGTAGCACATGGTAATGTATTAGGTATTAGCAGGGACTTGTTAATCTGATACAAGGAAAAAAACAGTAAAGGAAGATTGGACTTTTTAATTGTACACATTGCTGCTTTTGAAAATGTAAAGAGGACTTAACATTAGTAAAAAGTTAACAGTTGTTAGCATATATTGATGTTTTTGAAATACAAATTGGAGCAGTAAGTTTAACCTGTAGGATTAGGTGGTATCTGATTGTGGAAGTCTAAAAATGTAGACAAAATTATATCTCTGGAAGCCAAATTGATAACTGATATTGTGTCAGTTCCCTAACAGTTTGGAATTACATTGCACAAAGTGTGCAAGTTGCTTGGTTGCTTTAGTTGCACAATTTTATAATAAGCCCAGAGTATTATTTGTACAGGTTACATGTTAGAAATTTAGTGGATTTTTAACCAGGCCTGGGTGTGGACTCCTGGGGAAGATGAATTAGTCAATGTGCACTGATTTAAAAGTAGTTGTCTTTTATATAAGTGTGTGTGGTCTAATTCAGCAGGTTTTGAGAATGTGTTATCATGGGCCTAGAAAAATGGGACATTCCCTTTCCCTTCCTTTTACATTAGGATGTGTGAGAGGAATAGACTTTCATAGCTATTTCAAATTCTGACTTTTCTTGCTTTGTAGGTAATTCATTTAAAAATAGATTACAAGTTTATGTGAGTGGTGACAGTTCCTGGTTATGAGTGTATAGTTCTCTATACAGTAATTGTGTTATGGAAATAGTTTACCTGTGCCAGAGAAATAGGAGTCAGGATGTACTAAACAATCCCTGGCCTCTGCCAACAAAATATTCATGATGGAGATGACTAAATTGGCACTTTGAGGAGAGTTACAGATACAGTAGATTGTTTGGCAGACTGAAACTTGGCACCTAAATGGATGTTATTGTCCACCCTGTGTTAACAGAAGTTTCTGCCCAAATTTCGCAGATTTCTATGCAGTCATTTTGGTAGGTTTTTTTCTTTTTTTTTTACTTTTAAAAAAGATAAAAGTAATTAATTTTGTCCAGCTTTATGCTAGATCACTAAATGGTCTTAAAGTAAATTCGAAAGATTGGTCATAAGGAATTGAACTTGTTCAGGTTTCCATTATGTTTCTTGAAATGTATCATTGAGGAAACCCCCAAGTGTAAGAAAGTTTTGTATGGTAAGTTTTATCCAGTATCATCTGGCAGTGAATTCTTTGGTAAGTTTTCCAGATAAATGAAGTTTACTCTTTGAGACACTCAGACTTTAAAAAATATTTACTGATTTGATGGAAATATTTATCTTTTTAAACTCTGTGATTCCTCATATTCTAGGTTTCTAAATACTGGAAAGCATTCTCCATATGTCGCTGATACTTATAAGCCTAGATTACCCAGAACTGTGTACTATAATTTATTAGTTTCTTATCTGTTCTTTAAAGTTTTTTTGTTTTTCTTATTCTCAGGTTATTACTTGCTGCTTACTGTGTGTTGTTGCTCTCTATTGTGCAGTTTCTTCCCTCTTCTGTTTTACTAAACTTGACCTGAATAGGTCTAAGTAACCAAATAAACAAACTTGTTTGAGCTTAAAAATTTTTTCTAAGTGTGTTTGATGGATTCTCTACCGAGTGAAGGGTATGAGCTTTATTGTATGGACTTTGTATCATCTCTTCTGGTTTCCATAAAGGCTTTATTTTTTTTTTTTTAACTTCCTGGTTCTTGATAATTGATACTGTACAATGCAGCCTACATAAATGTGGTCTTGAATGGTAAATTATCAGTGAGCCGTCTCTGAACTTTGCTGCATAAATGAGCCTGTTCTTACTGTAATCTGTACGTGAGTCAGTGTCAAAGGACTGAGTCCTCTGATAGCTGTTTTGTTGTTAATTGAGATTAGTTCTCTAGATCTTGGAGATTCCATTTTGAACACCATACAAGTATGTAGTACTCAGTTTATTTGGCCATTTGCAATCATTGTAAAATTTTATTTTAAATTAGGAAATATTTTAAATACAGAGAAGTAACCCACCACTTCGATTTAGCAGATGTTAGTGCTTTGTCCCATTTGCTTTAGACTTTAGACGTTTTTTGGAAAATAAAATGTCACAGATGCCACTAAAGTCCATTTCCATCTCTTCCCACCCTCACCCTGAACAGTAAATTCTCTTTTTTGGTAGGTGTTATTCCTATGCATAATTTTAAAGTTTTATGGTATACAAACAATAAATAGTAATGTTCTGTATGTTTACTTGTTATGTTTGACTTTCTGCAGCTTGCTCTTTTTAATGGCGCTTTTGTTAGAAAACTTGGCTCAATTCGTGTTTACTAATTATTTGCTCCTTATTGTCTTTAGAAATTATAGCACTGTTCCACAAAGGCAATGATTATTACAAAATTTTAATGATGAAATTGCTTGTTAGGCAAAGTGACTCAGGTTTCATACTGACTGGTTTTTGGAATTGTCACACTGGAGATTTCCTTTTAGGAAAATCTCAGGGTTTTAGCAATTGGGAAAAAACCCCGTTGAGTCTTCGTAGTACACGTAAGATGTGTTCCTCAGTGACTGTGGTAATAAAGACTCATTCAGGAAAAAAATTGTCTCAGATTGCTCCCTTTCTAGCTCTTAGGAAACTTCCATTGCAAAATTGTTACCGATGGTCAAGTTATCTCTTCAGTAGAAACGTTACTTAGTGTGGTTTGGTTTAGTTGAGATAGTCTGTATGGGACTCCAAGAAGACTTAACTAGCCCTAGTTTGAATTAAAGAAAGAATACGCTAATAACCCATTTAGTCATAGCACCAGATGGAAAGGTTGAAAGTAAGTTTGCTATCAATACAATTTATATGCCCACCTTTAGCATTCTGCTTCTATTTTAAGCTTGGAAAGTGGAGATCTTAATGCTGAAATTCTTTTGATTTATTACTGGTATTTTTTTTTAAATTGAAGTATAGTTGACTTATATTATTACCTGTATTTTTGATAGTGGAACATATGAGCAGTATTCAGTAACATGACCATGTTAACCGGTGAGAAATCACTGATTCATCAGGTTAGAACTCTTTTTTTTTTTTTTTTTTTAGGTTAGAACTCTTGTTGGTTAAAAAAAAAAGAGAACTCTTGTTGGTAAAGCATCAGAAAGATCAGTGTGATAGTTTGAGTGCATGCTTAAGTCCACCTGGATGTTTTAAATTACATTCCTTGGATGGTACATAAGAGTATGTTGATATCCAATATAATATATAATATGTGCTTTATAATACAGCACATAATTCTTAAGTTTGCTATCATTTTGATTAGGTGCTTTCTAAACCATTAGGTGAATGCTATTAGATGATATTCAGATTAATATCTTTATGACTAGAGCACATTTAGTCTTGTTCTCTGTGCATGTGTCTTAATGATAACATCTATTAAATGATTACTGTGTGTGAGGCACTAAGTGGTAAAAGAAACACTTTCTATGGATTATCCTGTTGTTTAAAGTGCATTTCTAATATGAGACAGAATATACTGTCTGATTGAAATTTGAGTATTTCCTTCCAGAAATGGCAGTGCACTGGGAAAAAAAATTAGTTGTTGGTCAACAAGCAGCTTAATTCGCTAGTATAAACTGATGGTGGTGGTGGTGGTTCAGTTGCTCAGTCGTGTCTGCCTCTTTGCGACCCCACGAACTGCTGCACACCAGGCTTCCCTGTCCTTTCTATAAACTGGTGGGTTTTCCCTAAACCCAGGAGGAATTGGATTGTACTTGTAACTGGATGTTGTGTCCTGTGCCTTTCCAAAGTACAAACACTCTTCCTCAAAATGGTACGATAGTAGTGAAATAAATGTCATTTGGCATATGTAGTGTAGTATGGAAATGGCAACCCACTCCAATACTCTTGCCTGGAAAATCCCTTGGACAGAGAGACCTGGTAGGCTACAGTCCATGGGGTCGCAAAGAGTCGGACACGACTGAGCAACTTCACAGAGTGTAGTACAGGTATCTTGACATGGTAGATTAACTGCTTGGCTACCATTAAATTCATTGTAGAGGTTGATGGATGAAAATAAAAGTTGCCTAGGTAAAGATTAAGACATGTAGCCACTGTTGTTATTCTGTATGCCAGCTTCAAACCCTGGAAAGTTTTTTTATTCATTTTACCCTTTGGAGCATATGCTAGTAAATGCTTTATTCCTATGTTTCTGAAAATTTTTTTAAAAGTCAGTTTGTGAATAGGCAAAGTTGTTTTTTTCTTTTTGTTTAAATGTAGTGCTATAAACAGTCAGTTGGGACTAAAAGGTTTAGTGTTGTTTAGATGTGTTCTGGAAAAATAAACAGTGTGAAGAAAGGAATATTACCACTTACAAAATTAAAAAACTGTTCACTAAATGGTATTTTTGTTTAGAAACAGGAAGATTTATGAGAAGATTTTATTTTTATAAGCCACAATAGTTTCTCTTTACGTGTTAGAGATTTTGACCATCTGTTATAAGTTTAATAACATACTGTCTATAATTTAGGCAGGTAATTTTAATTTAATATTACTCATATGTATGTATTGGTTGCTAATAAAATAATTACTCTTAGGTAGGTTTTTAATACAGATTTTATATTACTTTGTTTCTTTACCTAGTGTTATGGTCTATTCAGTGACCTCAAGGCACTGTTGACTACAGTTGGTTTTGTTTGATCTACACAGTGTTTTTGAAAAATCTGAATTAATTGTCATTAATTAAAAATTGGGAGATTGCACATGAAATCTGTATTTGTGGCTTTTTTAAATGGAAAGATCTGAAAAAAAATGAAATTGAAAGATCTGGCAACATTGTTTGGGTCCCCCCCCCATATATAGCAATAATTGGTTGGCTTCAGGAAATGTATATTTCCTCCTTCTTTTGCACATAGCTTTCCTTTATGCATAGCCTTCACCTGGCCTACTGTTCTCACCTGTTTCATTGGCCTCTGTGGGCATTTGTTTGTGATTTAGGACATCTGTATTTTTGTTATTTTAGATTTAGAGTGTTCAGATGTCTGAAAATGAATTTGAGGTTTTGTTTAATGCAACAATTATATAAAAACAAGGTTACAACCAAATTGGAAAATGAGCAGGGGTTATGAATAAGAGGAAAAACTTAAGGGCCAAAAAAGAAAGAAAATGAGAGAGGGAGGAAGGGAGGTGGGGGGGTGATTGTAGAAGTTGGGGGGAGAGAGAGAGAAGAAACAAAAGAGGTAACTAATGTTACTAGTGATCAGAAAAATTCTCATTTAAACAACAATGGAATACAGTGCAAAGGTTATACATACTTTGATATCATTTGTATAAGGTTAAAAACATTGTTTGCTGTTCTTTATATAGGTAACAAAAGTACTAAGCATATATGAGAAAGATATACATTAGCTTAGCATAGTGGCTATCTCTAAGGAATGAGGAAGAGAGGAAGGGCATTCTTTATACCTGTATTTTACTTTTTTGGATCTGAGTCAAATAAGACAAAGCCATAAAAGTTTATTTAATCTTGGTGGTGAGTCATTAGTGTCTGTTACATTCAAGATGTTTCTTTGGGAAAAGAAAAAATTTAAAGAGTGTTTTATGAAGTTTTGACATAGTTTACGATACCAGATTTCTTCTTCTATTCTTACAAAAAGAGCGTACACTCATGATGGGTATGATGTGCAGGTTGAGATACATAATTATTTGCATCATATAAGAAAGGCTTTCTAATTAAAATTTTTTTGAAATTAAAAAATTTAAGTTGTTTTAAATCAAGTTTTAAGTGGGGGTGAAAGGCTTTTATTTAGCTCATTTGTCAGATACTTGAATTCTGTGAAATACCTAAGTATTTATTATTGCTTTGAATATTACCACAAAAATGTGAATTGCTTTGGATATTTAGAACTAGTCATTTATTTCTACCATTGTTGCATAAATACTTAGCTTAGGTTTTAGTCATGTCTGGATTTTTTTAAAAATTGCCTATGACATATATTAGGCCAAGATGAAGATGTACATATTAATAATCTAGGCTGTTTCTGACACTGCTTTTTTTTTTTTTTAACCATCTTAGGTGAGGCAGGCAACCAATCAGATTGTGATGAATTGTGCTGATATTGACATTATTACAGCTTCATATGTACCAGAAGGAGATGAAGGTAAGCGCTGTTTTCCCTTTTAGTTTGCTGTCTCCATGTTTGTGTATAATATGTACTTTTGTGTGTGCTTTGGTGTGTGTGTGTTTTTAATACATACACTTCAGATTAAGGTATCAATGTTTGTTACATTCAGAATAGGAAAATTCTTTAGATGGTTATAGGAGATATTTGAATAATATGAAATAAAGAAAATGTCACAATTTTACTTCTACTTCAAACATTAAGTTATTTTGTGACCCTAGGCAGATCACATGTTCATGAGTGTAAAATAAATATTATGCCATTCACATAGATCTGAAGAGTTATTTTGAAAAATTAAATACTTTGAATGTGAAAAGTTTCTCAAGCAGACTAGTTTATACATGAGTTTCTTAAAGTTTTTTTTTTTAATTCTCTTAAACAATAGATTAAAATTGAGATAGTGTTACTCATAATTGGGAGAAAATATTTGCTTTATGAGATCTAATGTGAAGGTTAGAAACTAAATGATGGAGTTAGTCATAGAGGAAGAAAATGTTGAAAAGAAACATAGCATAGAATGTGTGGGAACTCAACATCTTTAACAAAGAAATATTTTAGATCTTGTAATTACAATAAGAATTAAATTGAATAATCCATTTTTGCCTGAATTCTTATTCCCACATAAACTGCTTTTGAAAAAGTTACCAAGTTTGGCAGGAACTCACAAGTATATCAATTTTAGATCTGAATTGCTTTTTACTTGACATTCCCTGTTAAAATGGCTTATTGGTTAGTCTTTGCTATTCAGACTTTTCCTCTTAGAAAATCTTCTCTTTTGATACACATTGTTAGAAATTTGACCTTTTGATTTACATTCTGTATTGCTATTTCCCTTCTTCACAGTATACTGAAAATACACATGCAAGTAACATTTTAAGGCCTAGCTATATGTGTCTCCTCAATTTTTCTTAAATTGTGTTGTCCATAGAAAGATAAGATATGTAGCAGTTGAGTGTATTATTGCCAAGAAGTACTTAAGTTCAGTTGATTGTAAATGAGGTCAACTGCTGCCATTTTAAGTTAGAGGACCAGATCCTTCAAATGGACTTTGAGTGCCAACTTAAAAAAAAATCTTTGGTAAATGAAAGAGATTATTTAATTTCTTTAACTGAGGAAAAATGGAAGCACCTTAGGTAAGCATATCAAGGCAAGCTTTCTTTGTTGTAGGTAGAGAGCATTTAAATGCAATATAGGGTTTCAAAATGTTGTTAAGTTTGGCTAGGTAGAACTAGCTACATAAATGTGTATCCTCCAGTTGGCATAGTTTCAGCTCAGGTTTGTTTTTATCCTCCTCTACTAAAGTGGCAGGAAGGAATTCAGAGAATTTAAATGTTTGAATATGTGTAACTGAATGTGCCAAGTGCATAAAGATCTGAATCTTAAGGAAGCAGTGTTAGTATTCTTAATGAAAATTCATAGGCAATAGGATTTGGAGAGAGATTCATATAAAACATTAAATGTTTTTAGATACATAAAATATTTTCTTCAGAACTAGCTAAGGTTCATTTCTCAACTCACCCTATAGCAGTAGGAAAAATCTGGAGTTATGTGTAAACCCACTTGATTTTAGAGTGTAACAGAATAGGAAGTTACATTAATTTGCTATTTTAAGAAGACAGAAACATGTAAAGTAATTAGCCTCCAACTAATAAAAATAAATGGAAAAAAAATGTTAAAAAAAAGGAATAAATGTAAAAAGGTTTAAAAAAATTAAAGAGAAAAAAAAAGGGAAACGCCACAGAACTGCAAAAGCCCAACGTAGAGGCAGAGGTTTATAACAATAAAAAATGTGACTGAGGGGGGAAATAAAAATCATAAAAGCTTAATTAGATTTCATAGTGCCAATAAAATTGAAAAAAAAAAAAAGAAGACAGAAACAGATAGATTTGGCCTTCCAGATATATACATAGCTTAATTTTGCCCTTAGATATGGAAGCATTTCTTGATTTTTATCTTATTGGGAGAGTATAGCACTGTTTCTTTAGAAACTAGTAGTTGTGAACTTGACTGTCAGCTTCTTCCAGGGCTGTAAGCTGGTGGCAGGGTAATAAATGAGTCAATAGGAGAGACAGGATTTTTTAACCCGGCTGATTTCATTCAGTACCTATTAATATTTATGATTGCCTTCTGGAAGACTTCTTTATGGATCTGTAGCCAAAATCTTGGTGCTTTAAGGTAAAGTCAGAAAATTATTTGAAGGCATGAAATTGTTGCTTCTGTGTGTAAATTTTTAATTGATGAAAAAGGCCATCTTGTGATATGTGCAGTAATCCAGATAGATCTATTGGCATTTCTTTTTACACTAAGGCACTGCCTTTTAAACAGAAATAATTTATTTTAAAACCTATTTGAAATCTTACTTTGTAATTTTTAAAATGAGAAATCAGTAAGAAAAACGGCTGAAAACTGTTTTTTTACTGTTCTGCACTTCAAGGGTTGGTGAAATCATTAGCACTTAAGCCAGTGCAAGGAATGCACCTCCCTACACAGTGCAGGGATTAGTATTGTCATCAGCTTCTGCAAGAGAAATACGAAACTTTTGAGTGCCTGAACTCAGGTCCTGACAGGTAAATAGTCTTTTAATTTATCATTAATAGTTGATGGCTTGGGCATAACCACATAGAGAATGATCACTTGAAAGTTTTGTACCAACTTTTCCCTTAGTATACTCTGTCAGGTATGTGTTTGTAGAATTAGTTATGTAAGAAAAAGCTTTTTTGTTGGTTACATAATATATCATGCGAAGTTCTGTTATATAGTTTCAGATCCACCAGCATCACTTTGGTTTAGCCATATAAAGCATGTAAATTTTAACACATTTATTCTTGAAGTAGGATTGTGTATTTCAGAATGATGCATATGTGCATGTGTATTTCATGAAAGGATAAAACAAACAGAAATATTGCCAAATATTAATTTGGAGTAAAACTATTCAAAAACAAGAAGGTTCCTCACACTTGATCATAAGCTTTTATCCAACTATTAGTAATCTTTATTATTCCATACAATTATGTGTGGATTAGTAAAAACATTAATACACCACTTTCTCTTTGTGATAGAGTTGTTTATGGCCTTGTTCTGAAAATACATATGTGACTAATTAAGTGCCAGCTCTCAAACTGGGAAGAGTGAAAGAAGGGAATATATCCCTTTCCAGTACAAATGTACTAAAATATGATACAATTCATATGAAAAATTTTAAAGAAATCTGTATAACTTTCATTATACTAATAACAGTATAGGGTAGGGTCTAAAACCAGTTCATTCAACAAACTTGAATGAATTGGGCTAAATGTAGGAAAATAAGAAATTGGCTGAACCGAAGAGTCTGTATCTCACATAAATATATTAACATTTTAAGCAACTTTTCTGGCCAAACAGAACATTTCTGTGGGCCAGAATGCTGTTGATTTTGCAACCTCTGAAGAGGGATTTCAGGGAACTGTGGTGTGTTATGCATATTCTTTATCACTTGGACATGAAGATAAGACTTGAGCATAGATGTATCATTAAAAAGAGGAAAATCCCTTGTGAGATTCTTCTTGGTTCTTAATTGAAACTGATATAAATTATGTATAATATGCCAGTACAATTAAATATGTTAAGCAAATAGTTTTAGTTTGTGATATGAGTTCCAGTGGTATGTCCTTTTAAAAAATTCAAAATATAGCATAACATCTTCTTTTAGGTAGCTTTTAATGCCACTAAAATGGCATTATTTTTGAGAACTTGTTTTTATTTTGTCTTTTGTTTATTTGGGGACTTCCCTTATAGCTCAGTTGGGAAAGAATCTGCCTGCAATGCAGGAGACCTGGGTTCAGTTCCTGGGTTGGGAAGATCCCCTGGAGAAGGAAATGGAAACCTACTCCAGTATTCTTGCCTGGAGAATCCCATGGGCAGAGGAGACTGACTTAGCGACTAAACCACCATCACTTGTTTATTTACTATAGTTTTTTCTGGACTGCACCACTCTACTTATGAGATCTTATTTTCCGAACCAGGATTGAACCTGGGCTCGTGGCAGTGAAAGTGCCAAACCCTAGCCACTGTATAGCCAGGGAGCTCCCAAATTTTTGAAATTTTGAATATAAAGTCTATTATGTGCTGTTACTCTTCGGAAGAATAGATAAATTAATGCATATAAGCTTGCCGTAGTGTCCAGGCTACAATAAGGAACCAAATATTTTCTCAGTTCTCTGGTAACTATCAGGGCAGCTTGTTTTCAGAATTAAATGTTGATTTTATTTTTTAAATTAAAAAGCTTTAGTTTTTAGAGTTTTAAATTTAGTGCAAAATTGATGAGGAAGTACAGAGATTTCTCTTGTACCCACACGTACAGCTTCTCCCACTATTAACATCCCAAACCAGAGTGGTACATTTGTTACAGTAAATGAGCCTACATTGATGTCATTCTCACCTAAAGTCCATAGTTTAGAGTTCACTCTTGCTGTTACACATTCCATGGATTTTGACGAATATGTAGTGACATGTATCTGCCACTGCCATTATAGTATTGTACAGAATCTTTTCACTACTCTAAAAATCTTCCTGTGCTCTGCCTATTTACTCATCTTTCTCCCTGGCAACCACTGATGTTTTTGCCATAGTTTTGTCTTTGCCAGTTTGTCATTAATTGGAGTCATACAGTATGTTGCCTTTTCAGATTGGCTTTTTTCATGTAGTAATATGCATTTTCCCATGTCTTTTCATTGTTTGGTAGCTCCTTTCTTTTTATCTCTGAGTACTGTTCCCTTGTCTGTACCTAAAAGTTTATTTAGCCATTCATCTGCTGAAGGTCTTCTTGGTTGCTTCCAAGTTTTGACAGTTATGAATAAAGGTTCTGTAGAGGACATAAGTTTGAACTCCTTTCGCTAGATACCAGGGAGCATGATTGCTGGATCCTATGATAAGAGTGTGTTTAGTTTTGTCAGAAATTGCCAAAATGTCCTCCAAAGGACTCTTATCATTTTAGATTCCAACTAGCAGTGAATGAGTTCCTGTTGCTCCTCATACCTCCCAGCATTTGTTGTTGTGTTTTGGATTTTAGCTATTCTATAGGTGTGTGGTGGTGTGGTATTATTTTAATTTGCAGGACCATAATGATTTCTTACCATCAAAATAACTTCTTTGGTGGGTATGTTAGGTCTTTTGCACATTAATTGCATTCATGCGTGCTCAGTCTTGTCTGACTCTTTGCAACCCCATGGACTATAGCCTGCCAGGCTCCTCTGTCCATGGAATTTTCCAGGCAAGAACACTGGAGTGGGTTGCCATTTCCTTTTCCAGGCTGTCTTCCCAACTTGGGGATCAAATCCTGTGTCTCTTCCATCTCCTGCATTGGCAGGCGGATTCTTTACTACTGAGCCACCTGGAAAGCCTGGCACAATATTAGTTGGAAAAAGAACAATAGAACAATATGAGCTGAATTGTTCTTTTTCTTACTGTTGAGTTTTAAGGATTCTTTGTACATTTATTTGGCTGCGTAGGGACTTACTTGTGGTGCACAGGTTCTTTGTTGCAGCATGCAGGCTTCTCTAGTTGGTTTGTGGTGCACAGGCTCTAGAGTTTAGGCTCCGTAGCTGCAGTACACAGGCTTAGTTGCCCTGCAGCATGTGGGATCTTAGTTCCTGGACTCAGGATCAGACCCGTGTCCCCTGCATTGGAAGGGAGCTTCTTAACCCCTGGACCACCAGGAAAGTCCTTGAAGCTTTTAATTTTAGTGAAGCCCAGGCTATTTACTTCTTTCATGGATTGTGTCTTTGGTGGTGGTGTATGTGAACAGTCTTCACCATACCCAAGGTCAGTTGCATTTTCTTGTATGTTATCTTCCAAGAATTTTATAGCTTTGTATTTTACACTTTGATCGCTGTTCAGTCCCTCAGTCATATCCAACTCTTTGCGACCCCATGGACTGCAGCATGCCAGGCTTCTCTGTCCTTCACTGTCTCTTGGAGCTCGCTCAAACTCATGTCCATTGAGTCAGTGATGCCATCCAATCGTCTCGTCATCTGTCATCCCTTTCTCCTCCTGCCTTCAGTCTTTCCCAACATCAGGGTCTTTTCTAATGAGTCAGCTTTTCTCATCAGGTGGCCGAAGTATTGGAACTTCAGCTTCAGCATCAGTCCTTCTAATGAATATTCAGGACTGATTTCCTCTAGGATTACGCCACGGTTCAAAAGCATCGATTCTTCGGCCATCAGCCTCCTTGATGGTCCCACACTCACACCCACACATGACCACTGGAAAAACCATAGCTTTGACTAGACGGACCTTTGTCGGCAAAGTGGCGTCTCTGCTTTTTAATACACTGTCTAGGTTTGTCATAGCTTTTCTTCCAAGGAGCAAGCGTCTTTTAATTTCATGGCTGCAGTCACCATCTGCAGTGATTTTGAAGCCCAAGAAAATAAAGTCTGTCACTTTTTCCATTGTTGCCCCATCTATTTGCCATGAAGTGATGGGACCAGATGCCATAATCTTAGTTTTTTGAGTGTTGAGTTTTAAGCCAGCTTTTTCACTCTCCTCTTTCACCTGCAAGAAGCTCTTTAGTTCCTCTTTGCTTTCTGCCATAAGGATAGAGTCATCTGCATATCCAGGGTTATTGATATTTCTCCCAGCAATCTTGATTCCAGCTTGTGCTTCATCCAGCCCAGCATTTTGCTTGATGTACTCTGCATATAAGTTAAATAAGCAGGGTGACAATATACAGCCTTGACATACTTCTTTCTCAATTTGGAACTAGTCCATTGTTCCATGTCTGGTTCTAACTATTGATTCTTGACTTGCATACAGATTTCTCAGGAGGCAGGTAAGGTGGTATGGTATTCCCATCTCCTTAAGAGTTTTCTTAGGACTATAATCTATTTTGAGTTAATTTTTATATAATGGGTAAGGTCTGCCTGGGTTATTATTATTATTTTTGCATTTGGGTGTTCAGTTTCCAGCACCATATATTGAAAAGATACATCCATTGTATTACTTTTGCTCCTTTGTCAAGATCAGTTTACTGTATTTATGTGGGTCTGTTTCTAGCCTGTCTGTTCTCTTTCATTTATCTATTTTTCTCTTATTTCTCCAATGCCCCATCATCTTTATTATTGTTAAGTCTTTTTTAAAAAAATTTTTTATTTATTTATTTTTTAATTTTTTTTATTGTTAAGTCTTGAATGAAGTTGGGTAGTGTCAGTCCTCTGACTTTGTTCTTCTTCTGTATTGAGTTGGACATTCTGGATTGTTTTCTTCTCCATATAAACTCTAGAGTCAATTTTAAAATATCCACAAAATAACTTTCTAGGATTTTGATTGGAATTGGTATTGAGTCTGTAGTTCAGGTTGGGAAGAACAGATAGCTTGACAATATTGGGTCTTTTTATCCATCAACATGGAATATCTTTTTCTTCTTTTACTCCTCTGGTGTCTTTCATCAGAGTTTTGTAGTTTTCTTTGTATGAATCTTGTACGTAGTTTGTTAGATTTATACCTAAGTATTTCATTTTGTGGGATGATAATGTAAATGATACTTTTTCAGATACTACTTATTCATTGCTGGTATATGGGAAAGCAGTTGACTTTAGTGTGTTAACCTTGTATCCTGCATCTTTGCTTTAATTGTTTATTAGTTGCAAGAGTTTTTTGTTGATTCCTTTGAATTTTCTACATGACCATATCATTTGTGAACAAGGATAATTTCTACCTTTCCAGTATGTGTATACCTTTTCCTTTTCTTGTCTTATTGTATTAGCTAGAACTTCCAGTATGATTTTGAAAAGCAGAGTTGAGAGGAGCCATCCTTCCTCGTTCTTCATCTTAGCTGGAAGACTCTAGAGTTTCTCATTAAGTATGATGTTAGCTGTATGGTTTTTGTAGATATTCCTTATCAAGTTAAAGATGTTCATCTTCATTTCTAGTTTGTTGAGTGTTTTTATCATGAAAGGGTGTTGTATTTTGTCAGATTTTTTTGTGTATCTATTCATTTGGTTATGTGGCTTTTCTTCTTTAGCCTAACTGTGATGGAGTACATGAATTTATTTTTAAACATTGAAACAGCCTTGCATACTGGGTTAAATTTCACTTGGTAATGGTACATAATTATTTTTATAATTTTTTTTTCAAACTTTAAGCTTTTTATTTTGTATTGGAGTATAGCTGAATAACAATATTATGGTAGTTTCAGGTGAACAGTGAAAGGATGCAGCCATACATATACATATACATTGTTGGATTTTATTCACTAATATTTTGTTGAGAGTTTTTGCATCTGTGTTTATAAGAGATATTGGTCTATAATATTCTTGTAATGTCTTTGTCTGGTTTTGACGTTGAGGTAATGACTAGTCTCATAGAATGAGTTTGGAAATATTCCCTCTGCCTCTGTCTTCTGTAAGAGATTGTAGAAAATGGATCAAGCCCATATCCCTTGCACTGGCAAGTGGATTCTTAACCATTGACCACTACAGAAGTCCCATCTTTTTATGGTTTTAATTGAAACATTTTATATGATGCCACTTTCTCTCCTTTTTTAGCATATCGGTTATACTTAAAATTTTTTTTTTAGTGATTGCCTTAGAGTTTGCAGTACACATTTACTTGTAATCTAGTCCACTTTCAAATAAAAAGATAGTTTCACAGGTAGTGTGAGTACTTTATAATAATATATTCCTAATTCTTCCTTCCTATTCCTTGTATCATTGATATCATTCATTTCACTTACGCATACACTTCCACACAGAAGCCAACATAGTCAAATACAATGCTGCTATTAGTATTTTGAACAAACTATTATCTTTTAGATGAATTAGGAATAAGGGAAACATTTTTGTTTTACTCTCATTTATTCATTCTTTGATGCTCTTTCTTATGTAAATCTGAATTTCTGGTTTATGTAATTTTCCTTCTCTTTAAAGAACTTTTAACATTTCTTGGAAAGCATGTGTACTGGCAACAGATTCCCTGAATTTTTGTTTGAAAAACTCTATTTCTCTTCACTTAAAAAAAAATTTTACTTAAAAAAAAATTTTTTTTATAGCAGTTTAGATTCACAAAAAGATTGAAAGATATTCCTACAGTTTAAAGGACAATTTTGAAAGGTACAGGATTTTAGGTTAGTAATTTTTTTCTCTCAACACTTTAAAGATTTCATTGCTAGTATAATTTCTGAGAAGTTGAATGTAGTTCTTATTTTTGGTCCTCTATACTTAAGGTGTTTTTTCCCTCCAGCATCTTTCAAGATTTTTTTTTTTTTTCTCTAGCTTTGATTTTCTAAATTTTGACTCTGATATGGCTAAGTGTAGTTGTTTCCCCCCCCCGCCTTCTTTCCACCCCCCCGCCACCTCCCCATTATCCTCTTGGTCTTATCTTAGTTTTCTGGATCTGTGGTTTGGTTTCTGACATTAATTTAGAGAAATTCTTACTCTTTATTGCTGTAAATACTGTTTCTTTCTTTTATAAAAAATACTTATTTATTTGGCTGCATCAGGTCTTAGTTGTAGCATGCAGGATCTTTCCTTACAGCGTGAGGGCTCTTTGTTTGTGGTGTGCGAGCTTAGTTGCCCCTTTTCTGACCAGGGCTCAAACCCATGTCTCCTGCATCGGAAAGTAGATTCTTAACCATTTGACCACCAGGGAAGCCCCTGCTTCTGTTTCCTTTTCTTGTCCTTCTGGTATTCCTTTTGTATGTACTTAATGCCTTTTGTACTTTTCTCACAGTTCTTGGATATTTTGTTCTGTTTTGTTTTTTCTTTTTTCTTTTGTCTTTACTTCTCAGTTTTGGAAGTTTCTAGTGTCATATCCTCAAGCTCAGAGATTCCTTTCTCAGCTGTATCTAATTGTGAGCCCACCAAACATTATTTCTGTTAGTGTTTTTGATCTCTGGCATCTCTTTTTATTTCTTTAGAACTTCCATCTCCCTGCTTGTGTTATCCATCATTAGTGTTATTGTTGTTATTGTTCAGTTGCTAAGTTGTGTTCGACTCTCTGCAATCCCCTGGACTGCAGCATAACAGGCTTCCCCGTCTTGTACTGTCTCCCAGAGTTTGTTCAAATTCATGTTCATTGAGTCGGTGATGTCTTCCAACCATCTCATCCTTTGTCACCCTCTTCTCCTCCTGCCTTTAATCTTTCCCAGCATCAGGGTCTTTTTTAGTGAGTTGGCTTTTTGCATCAGGTAGTCAAAGTGTTGGAGCTTCAGTTTTTAGAAAAATTACTGATCTGATAATTCTAACACTTGTGCCATATCCTCCCATATCTGATTCTGGATTTGATTCTTGTTCACTCTCTTTAAATAGTGTTTTCTGCCTTTTTGTATCCCTTGCAATTTTTTGTTGAAAGGTAGACATGATGTCCTGGGTAAAAGGAACTGTGATAAATAGACCTTTAATAATGCAGTGGTGAGGTAAGAGCAGAGAGGAAGCATTCTTTAGTCCTATGATTAAATCTTACTCTTTTGGTGAGCTAGTACTCCTGGGCAGAGCTTCACTGGTGCTTCTTAAGTTTTCTTACCCCCTTAGGTGGGACAGGATGACTGGAAGGACTGGAGTTGGGCATTTCCCTTAGGTTAGGCTCTGATAAAACCCTAGCAGGTTAAGTTCTGGTAAAAACAGTTTCTCCTGAGAGCAGGTTTTGTTAAGAACCAGAATATGCCAGCATATTTCAGAATGGTTTCTTTTCCCCTCCCCTTGCCAGTAGCTTGAGGGGATTTTCCCCTGATACTCACTTTTAGGACCTTGTATTGCTTCTAGAGGTAAGACTCACAAAAGCGTGAAGGAAGACGAGGTCTTCCTGGAATTTTAAACTCTCAAACTTGTTCACACTGAGCCTCCAGCACTTCATCAGTTACAGTTCAGGTTTTCCTACCCCAGCATTGGTTGCCAGAGGTGATTTCTTTCTTGGGTTTCTGCACTTATCAGTTAAGTTGTGATTTTCTGTATTTGCCTGTCTTCAATTTTTCAGCAGTGTTTTACCCTTTGTCCTCACTTCTCTGGTGGATCTGAGAATTGTTGATCTTCAGTTTCTCTACCTTTTTGCTTGTGCTCTTAGGTTGGGATGTCAACTTCTAAGATCTTTACATGCATAACCAGATATCAGAAATCCTCTTGGTGATTTTATTTCCAACATAAAAGGTTGTTATTTTTAAAATGTAAAAGCAATCTGTGCCTTTTGTGGACGTATGCTTTCATTGCTCTTGGGTAAACACCTGTAAATACAATGGCTGCATCATATGGTAAATGGAGAATTTTTAAAGAAACTGCCAGTTTTCTAAAATCTCTGTACCATTTTATATTCCATCAATATATATTCCATCAATATGTGTGAGAGTTTCAGTTGCTCCATATCCTTACTAACATTTGTTATATTCCATCTTTTCAATTTTAGCTATTCCAATGCTTGTGTAGCGGTGTCTTATTGTGGTTTTAATTTATATTTCCCTAATGGCTATTGATGTAAAGTCCTTATTTGCCATTTGTATTATCTTTCCTTGATGAAGTGTCTGTTCATACCTTTGCCAACTGGAGAAAGTTGTTTATCTTCTAAGTGAATTTTAAGAGTTTTCATATATTCCAGGTTTAAGTCTTTGGTGGATATATGTTTTGCATACTCTCCCAGTCTGTGGCTTGTCTTTTTAAAAAAATATTTATTTGTTTATTTATGGCTGCACTAGGTCTTTGTTGCTATGTGCAGCTTTATCTGGTTGCAAAGATCAGGGACTACTCTCTAGTTGGGGTGAGAATTCCATGGACAGAGAAGTCTGGTGGGCTACAGTTTGTGGGAGTCACAAAGAGTCAGACATGTAGCTTTATTATCAGGAAATGTGAGACCTCCAAATTTGTTCTTTTTTCAAGATTATTTTGGCTCTCTAGGTTCATCAAGATTCTGTATGAATTTTTAGGTGGGTTTTTAAGTTTCTGTAAAAAATGTTGTTGGGCTTTTGAGAGGGATTGCACTAATCTATATTTTAGGAATCAGTGAACTAAAATGAATGGAAATGGATTATTTTAATTCAGATGACCATTGTGTCTACTACTGTGGGCAAGAATGCCTTAGAAGAAATGGAGTAGCCCTCATAGTCAACAAGAGAGTCCGAAAGGCAGTACTTGGGTGCAGTCTCAACAATGACAGTATGATCTCAGTTTGTTTCCAAGGCAAATCATTCAATATCACAGTAATCCAAGTCTATGTCCCAACCACTAATGCCAAAAAGCTGAACTTGAACAGTTCTATGAAGACCTACAGAACCTTCTAGAGTGAACACCAAAAAAGATGTCCTTTTCATCATAGGGGACTAGAATGTAAAAATAGGAAGTCAAGACCTACCTGGAGTAACAGGCAAATTTGGCCTTGGAGTACAAAGTCTGGAGAGGGGAAAAGCAGGCTTACTTATTACTATATAGCAAAATTCAGATTTAACTTGAAGAAAGTAGGGAAAACCACTATGCTATTAAGGTATGACTTAAGTCCCTTATATCTATTACTGTGGGCAGGAATCCCTTAGAAGAAATGGAGTAGCCCTCATAGTCAACAAGAGAGTCCGAAATGCAGTACTTGGGTGCAATCTCAACAATGACAGCATGATCTCGGTTTGTTTCCAAGGCAAACCATTCAGTATCACGGTAATTCAAGCCTATGCCCCAACCAGTAATGCTGAAGAAGCTGAAGTTGAACAGTTCTATGAAGACCTACAAGACCTTTTAGAACTAACACCCAAAAAAGATGTCCTTTTCATTATAGGGGACTGGAATGCAAAAGTAGGAAGTCAAGAAACACCTGGAGTAACAGGCAGATTTGGCCTTGGAGTATGGAATGAAGCAGGGCAAAGGCTAATAGAGTTTTGCCAAGAGAACACACTGGTCATAGCAAACACCCTCTTCCAACAACACAAGAGAAGACTCTACACATGGACATCACCAGATGGTCAACACCGAAATCAGATTGATTATATTCTTTGCAGCCAAAGATGGAAAAGCTCTATACAGTCAGCAAAAACAAGACCGGGAGCTGACTGTGGCTCAGATCATGAACTCCTTATTGCCAAATTCAGACTTAAACTGAAGAAAGTAGGGAAAACCACTAGACCATTCAGGTATGACCTAAATAAAATCCCTTATGACTATACAGTGGAAGTGAGAAATAGATTTAAGGGACTAGATCTGATAGACAGAGAGCCTGATGAACTATGGACGGAGGTTCATGACATTGTACACGAGACAGGGATCAAGAGCATCCCCATGGAAAAGAAATGCAAAAAGGCAAAATGGTTGTCTGAGGAGGCCTTACAAGTAGCTGTGAAATGAAGAGAAGCGAAAAGCAAAGGAGAAAAGTAAAGATATTCCCATTTGAATGCAGAGTTCCAAAGAGTAGCCAGGAGAGATAAGAAAGCCTTCCTCAGCGATCAATGCAAAGAAATAGAGGAAAACAACAGAATGGGAAAGACCAGAGATCTCTTCAAAAAATTAGAGATGCCAAGGGAACATTTCATGCAAAAATGGGCTCAATAAAGGACAGAAATGGTATGGACCTAACAGAAGCAGAAGATATTAAGAAGAGGTGGCAAGAATTCACAGAACTGTACAAAAAAGATCTTCACGACCCAGATAATCACAATGGTGTGATCACTCACCTAGAGCCAGACATCCTGGAATGTGAAGTCAAGTGGGCCTTAGAAAGCATCACTACGAACAAAGCTAGTGGATGTGATGGAATTCCAGTTGAGCTATTTCAAATCCTGAAAGATGATGCTGTGAAAGTGCTGAACTCAGTATGCCAGCAAATTTGGAAAATTCAGCAGTGGCCACAGGACTGGAAAAGGTCCGTTTTCATTCCAATCCCTAAGAAAGGCAATCCCAAAGAATTGCTCAAACTACTGCACAATTGCATTCATCTCACACGCTAGTAAGGTAATACTCAAAATTCTCCAAGCCAGGCTTCATTAATATGTGAACCGAGAACTTCCAGATGTTCAAGCTGGCTTTAGAAAAGGCAGAGGAACCAGAGATCAAATTGCCAATATCTGCTGGATCATTGAAAAAGCAAGAGAGTTCCAGAAAAACATCTATTTCTGCTTTATTGACTACGCCAAAGCCTTCAACTGTGTGGATCACAAACTGTGGAAAATTCTGAAGGAGATGGGAATGCCAGACCACCTGACCCACCTCTTGAGAAACCTGTATGCAGGTCAGGAAGCAACAGTTAGAACTGGACATGGAACAACAGACTGGTTCCAAATAGGAAAAGGAGTACGTCAAGGCTGTATATTGTCACCCTGCTTATTTAACTTATATGCAGAGTACATCATGAGAAACGCTGGGCTGGAAGAAGCACAAGCTGGAATCAAGGTTGCCGGGAGAAATATCAATAATCTCAGATATGCAGATGACACCACCCTTATGGCATAAAGTGAAGAGAAACTAAAAAACCTCTTGATGAAAGTGAAAGAGGAGAGTGAAAAAGTTGGCTTAAAGCTCAACATTCAGAAAACTAAGATCATGGCATCTGGTCCTATCACCTCATGGGAAATAGATGGGGAGACAGTGGAAACAGTGTCAGACTTTTATTTTTTTGGGCTCCAAAATCACTGCAGATGGTGATTGCAGCCATGAAATTAAAAGACGCTTACTCCTTGGAAGGAAAGTTATGACTAACCTAGATAGCATATTAAAAAGCAGAGACATTACTTTGCCAGCAAAGGTCCGTCTGGTCAAGGCTATGGTTTTTCCAGTGGTCATGTATGGATGTGAGAGTTGGACTGTGAAGAAAGCTGAGCGCCGAAGAATTGATGCTTTTGAACTGTGGTGCTGGAGAAGACTCTTGAGAGTCCCTTGGACTGCAAGGGGATCCAACCAGTCCATCCTAAAGGAGATCAGTCCTGGGTGTTCATTGGAAGGACTGATGCTGAAGCTGAAACTCCAATACTTTGGCCACCTCATGCGAAGAGTTGACTCGTTGGAAAAGACCCTGATGCTGGAAGGGATTGGGGATAGGAGGAGAAGGGGATGACAGAGGATGAGATGGCTGGATGGCATCACTGACTCAATGGGCATGAGTTTGAGTAAAGTCCGGGAGTTGGTGATGAACAGGGAGGCCTGGCGTGCTGTGCTTCATGGGGTCGCAAAGAGTCGGACATGGCTGAGTGACTGAACTAAGTCCCTTAACGTTTATACAATGGAAGGGACAAATAGATTCAAAGGATTAGATCTGATAGAGTGCCTAAATAAATATGGACAGAGGTTTGTAACATTTTACAGGAGGTGGTAATCAGAACAATCCACACAAAAAGAAAATACAAAAAGGCAAAATGATTGTCTGAGGAGGCCTTACAAGTATCTGAGATAAGAAGAGAAGCAAAAGGCAAAGAAGAAAGGGAAATATATGCCCATGTGAATGCAGAGTTCAGAGAATAGCAAGGAGAAATAAGAAAGCCTTCCTCAGTGAACAATGCAAAGAAACAGAAGAAAACAATAGAAGGGGGGGGGAACCTAATAGAATGGTAAAGACTAGAGATTATTGAAATATTAGAGATACCAAAGGAACATTTCATGCAAAGATGGGCATAATAAAGGACAGAAATGATATGGAACTAACAGAAGCAGAAGATATTAAGAAGAGGTGGCAAGAATACACAGAAGAACTATACAAGAAAGATCTTTTTTTTTTTTTTTTTTTTTTTACAAGAAAGATCTTAATGACCCGGATAACCATGATGGTGTGATCTCTTACATAAAGCCAGACATCCTGGAGTGCGAAGTCAAGTGGGCCTTAGGAAGAATCACCACGAACAAAACTAGTGGAGGTGATGGAATTCCAGCTGAACTATTTAAACCCTGAAAGATGATGCTGTGAAAGTGCTGCAGTCAATATGCCAGCAAATTTGGAAAACTCACAGTGGCTACAGGACTGCAAAAGGTCAGTTTTCATTCCAATCCCAAAGAAGGGCAATGGCAAAGAATGTTCAAACTACCGTACCATTGCACTCATCTCACACACTGGCAGGGTAATGCTCAAAATCCTTCAAGCTAGGCTTCAACAGTACGTGAACGGAGAACTTCCAGATGTACAAGCTGGATTTAGAAAAAGCAGAGAAACAAGAGGTCAAATTGCCTACACCCATTGGATCACAGAAAAAGCAAGAGAATTCTAGAAAAATACCTATTTCTGTTTCATTGACTACACCAAAGCCTTTGACTTTGTGGATCACAACAAACTGTGGAAAATTCTTCAAGAGTTGGGAATACCAGGCCACCTTACCTGCCTCCTGAGAAACCTATATGCAGGTTCAAGAAACAACAGTTAGAACCAGACGTGAAACAATGGACTGCTTCCGAATTAGGAAAGGAGCAGTTCAAGGCTGCATGTTGTCACCCTGCTTATTTAACTTATATGCAGAGTATATCATGTGAAATGCTGGACTGGATGAAGCTCAAGCTGGAATCAAGATTGCAGGGAGAAATATAAAAAACCTCAGATACACAGATGACACCACCATTATGACAGAAAGTGAAGAGGAACTAAAGAGCCTCTTGATGAAGGTGAAAGAGGAGAGAGAAGAGGCTGGCTTACAACTGAACATTCAGAAAACCAAGATCATGGTATCCGTTCCCATCACTTCATGGCAAATAGATGAGGAAACAGTGGAAACAGTGACAGATTTTTCTTGGGCTCCAAAATCACTGCTTATGGTGACTACAGCCATGAAATTAAAAGATGCTTGCTCCTTGGAAGAAAAGCTGTGACCAACGTGGACAGGCTTATTAAAAAAGCAGAGACATCACTTTGCCAACAAAGGTCTGTATAGTCAAAGCTATAGTTTTTCCAAAAGTCATATATGGATGTGAGAGTTGGACCATAAAGAAGTCTGAGCTTCAAAGAATTGATGTTTTTGAACTGTGGTATTGGAGAAATTTCTTGAGAGTCCCTTGGACTGCAAGGAGATCCAACCAGTTAGTCCTAAAGGAAATCAGTCCTGAATTATCATTGGGAGAACTGATGCTGAAGCTGAATATCTAACACTTTGGCCATCTCATGTGAAGAGGCGACTCTTTTCCTGATGCTGGGAAAGATTGAAAGCAGGATAAGAAGGGGACAGTGGAGGATGAGATGGTTGGATGGCATCACCGACTCAGTGGACATGGGTTTGAACAAGCTCCAGGGGATGGTGAAGGACAGGGAAGCCTGGCATGCTGCAGTCCATGGGGTTGCAAAGAGTTGGTCTCCACCGAGCGACTGAACAACAACATAGATTTCCTTGGGTAGTAAAGAGTCTGCCTGCAATGTGAGAGACCTTGGTTCGATCCCTGGGTTTGGAAGATCCCCTTGACGAGGGCGTGACAGTTCACTCCAGTATTATTGCCTCGAGCATCCCCATGGACAGGGGAGCCTGGTGGGCTACAGTCCATGGGGTTGCAGAGTTGGACATGACTTAGCTACTAAGCACAGCACACAGTTTTGTGGCAATCTTAACAATATTGTCTTGTAGTCCACCAACAGGGGCTTCTCAGGTGGCTCAGTGGTAAGGAATCCATCTGCCAATGCAGGAGACATGAGTTCTATCCCTGAGTCAGAAAGATCCCTGGAGAAGGAAATGGCAACCCACTCCAGTATTCTTGCCTGAAAAATCCCATAACGAGAGGAGCCTGATGGGCCATAGTCTGTGGGGTTGCAAAGAGTTGGACATGACTGAGCACATGCATACCCACACATGCACACAATCTTTGAACAAAGGAAGTCTTTCCATTTATCTCTGTGTGTGTGTGTTTTTTTTTTCAATTTCTTTGAACATGGTTTTATAGTATTTTGTGTACAAGTCTTCCACCTCTGTGGTTAAATTTTTTCCTAAGTACTTTATTTTTTTGATGCTATGCCAAGTGGAACAGTTTTATAGTTTCCTTTTGAGATTGTTCACTCTTAAAGAGTATAGAAATGCAGCTGATTTGTTTTAATTGATTTTTTTATCCTGCAACATTGCTGAATTCATTTATCAGTTCTAATGTGTATATGTATATAACCTTTAGGGTTTTCTACATATAAGATTATTTCATCTGCAAACAGAGATAATTTTACTTTTTCCTTTCCAATTTGAAGGCCTTGTATTTATTTTTGTTGCCTAATTACTCTGGCTAGAACCTCTAGTCCTGTGTTGAATAGAAGTGGCAAAATCAGTCATCCTTATTCCTCATCTTAGGGGGAGAGCTTTCAGTCTCTCACTAAGCAAGGTCATCTTGGTCCTGTTGAATCTGCCCCCACCCCTAATTTGCTCTTCTTTCTGGTTTGTAGCCCTGTTAGAGGTTTTTGCTAAGATTTTTCCTTTCTTTCTTGGTCCTGAAATCCAATTTCTAGTTCTCTACCATCGTAAAACTGCTGTAATATAGGAGGCAGTAAATGTCTTGAAGGGAAGTTGAATGAAGAATGTTAGACTTTATCTGTTATTCCACTTTTCTGGGATCTTGGCCATATGAAGACTGGCTGCTTTGGTAGTCTTGAATTCCAAGTTTTATCTCCTCAGCCTAGTGAAATTACTGTAAGCTTTATTACTCTGCTTTCTCCATTGGCCTCTGTGTTCTGCTTAGAAGTCAGCAAATGCCAACAAGGGGATAAAGAGCCTGTGAATCTAGAGCTGATCTGTGTGTGACTCACATTCAAACACTTAAAACATTTTTAAAAATTCAGTTTTTATGGTTATTCTGATACCAGCTAAGCTGCTAAATAGCCAGAGTGGAAGTCTAGATGCATCTTTTTTTTTTCTTCTGTACTTCTCTGTTTGTTGTTTCATTGCTGAATTGTGGCCAACTCTTTTGTGACCATATGGACCATAGCCTGCCATTCTCCTCTGTCTTTGGGATTTTCCAAGCAAAAATACTGGAGTGAGTTAGATTCATCATTTTAAAATGTGAAATGTATTTCCTTATGAAATCTGTAGCGGAAGATGATATTTTACTTGATTGTGTAAGTTCAGTGGTTACTGGCCAGATACAGATGATCATTTGGTCTTTCCAGATAGTACTAAAGGTACTAAAGTATTAAAAAGTACTAAAGGTGCAGGAGACATGAGAGTGTGGGTTCAATCCCTGGGTGAGGAAGATCCCCCCAAAAAAAGGAAATGGCAGCCCACTCCAGTATTCTTGCCTGGAGAATTCCATGGACAGAGGAGCCTGGCAGGCTACAGTCCGTGGGGTCACAAAGAGTTGGACACGACTGAGATGAGGCGCGCGTGAGCGCGCACACACACACACACACACACACACACACACACACAAATGATCATTAGGAAGTGTTTTAAAATGATGGTTTAAAACACCGAAGATTGTTATTAAAGTTTAAAATACTTTTGTAAACATTGCACAGGAACAATTTTTAAAATGAACAATTATAGGTTATGTTCTTGACATGGTATTTAATATATTGTTTTGCCTATCTTTTAAAATTACAAAAGTATTACATGCTTGTTGTAATAAAATCCAACAATAGAAAATATGAGATGTGAAAGTCTTCTTCCCTTACTTCATTATACCACCTACCCCACTTGTCTCAGAAGTAGCTGTTATTAAAATCTGATATGAATTATTTTTATACATGCAAGTTTTTTCCTGTAATTACAGAAGTTAGATTATGATATATACACATAATGTTTTACAACTTGCTTTTTTTTTTAATTCATTTTTTATTTGAAGGATAATTGCTTAACAGAATTTTGCTGTTTTCTGTCAGACCCAAACATGAATTAGCCATAGATAATACATTTGTCCCCTCCCTCTTGAACCTCCCTCCCATCTCCTTCCCCACACTTTGCTTTTTTTTAAGCTAATGTGGTATACATCTCTTTTCTTGTTCTAATATTTATTTATTTTTGTCTGTATTGGGTCTTACTTGTGGCCCTCAGGATCTTTGTTGTGGCGTGCGGGATCTTTTATTGAGGCTTCTCTAGTTGTGGCACACAGGCCCCAGAATTCTTAGGCTCTATAGTTGAGGTACACCGTCTCTCTAGTTGTGGCTTATTGGCTTTCTCGTTGCAACTCATGGGCTTTCTTGTCACTTGGCATGTGGAATCATAGTTCCCTGACCTGGTATCAAGCCTGAGCCCTCTGCTTTGGAATCCTGGAGTCTTAACCACTGAACTGCCAATGTGCTAAGTCACTTCAGTCGTGTCCAACTCTTTACGACCCCACGGACTATAGCCCACCAGGCTACTGTGGCCATGGAATTCTCTAGGCAAGAATACTGGAGTGGGTTGCCATTCCCTTCTCCAAGGGATCTTCCTGACCCAGGGACTGAACCCTTGTCTCTTAGGTCTTTCATATTAGCAGGGGGATTCTTTACCACTAGCACCACAGGGAAGTCCCGTGTTATACTAACAATATTGAGTATGAGATGTCTACTCCTCTATCCTGTCTTCCTTGGAAAGATAAAAGTGAAACCATTTCAAGTAGAAACTAAAACTTCCTCCTATCTTTTAGTCCAAATATGTTACCTGTTGATCCTTTTTTTATTTTGGCCATACTACCTGGCTTGTGGGATCATAGTTCCCCAGCCAGGGATTGAGCCCAAGCCCTCGGCAGTGAAAGCTGGACTCCTGACCACTGGACTGCCAGGGAATTCCCTGCAGATCGTGTTTTGGATGCTTTGACAACTGTAAGCAATTCAGAGACCATTTTGGAGAATATGTTGTTTTTTTTTTTTCCTCCCAGCATTTTGTGACTTCCTATTTTAATTGAACTTTACTCTAAAGGTATATATATTCTAACATTTAAGCACTGGTTCCAAACCTACATTATGTGGCTGCTATATAAACATTTAGCATTTTTGGTTTATTTGAGTCTTTTTTTCCCCCCTTTGGGTCATGCCGTGTGGCTTTCTGGATTTTAGTTCTCCAACTAAGGATCAGACCCAGGCTCACATCAGTGAAAGCACCAAGTCCTAACCACTAAACCACCAAGGGATTTCCTATTTAAATCTTGTTGATGTGTAAACAAATAATTATTTATGTAAATTATGTTAGAAGCACTTTGATTATTGTGGAACTGCGAGTAATGTGCAGAAAGTTCCCCTCTATCTGCCAGGTTCTGCTTGCTTTTCATATAAATTAGTTAAGTTTATTATTTATTTGAAACCTTTCTGTCCCCAATGTCAAAGATTTTTTTTTTTCCTTTTTTGCTTAAGTGGCCATTGTGTAGTCTTTCAGGTTTTTATTTAATATTGATTTTTAAGTGGTAAGTCTGAAAGCATGTCTGAAGTATCCTTTATCTACAAGAAACTTAAAAGCAATTGCAAAAACAATAGAGGTAAACATGACATATTCTTCAAGGGAAGAACCTATATATGGTATTAACAATAAAATAAAACCTCACATTTTAAATTCTGTATCTTGTTGGAATTTCTGAGTTTATCTGTGAACTGTATTCTGCTTTCTGTGCAGAATGGATCTTTTTTTTTTTTTTTTTTTTTGGCAGCACTATGGCTTGTGGGATCTCTCAGTTCCTAACCAGGGGTTGAAAGCCATGGCAGTGAAAGTGCCAAATCCTAACCACTAGACCACCAGGGAACTCCCAGAATGGATCCATTTTAAAGTAAATAATCTTCGGGAGTTCCCTGGTAGCCTAGTGGTTGGGATTTCAGGCTTTTACTGATGTGGCCCAGGTTCAGCCCCTGGTAACTGAGAACTCACTTGGGAAACTGAGATCCTATAGACCTGCTGTGTGGCAAGAAAGTAAACTGGAGTCAGACTGAGTAAATCTTGCATTAGAAGGAACAAATGATAGCTTTAGCTAACTCTTTTATTCCTTTTTAGTACAAATCAGAGATAAAGAACATGAAGTTTGCAATTGTACATATTTGAATTCTTTCACTTTCACTTTAGTTGGTTTTGAATGATAGTGAAAGACTGATGAGCTGAGAAAAGAAGATAAAATAGCTGAGAAAAGAAGAGAGGCGAAAGGCAAAGGAGAAAAGGAGATATATCCATCTGAATGCAGAGTTCCAAAGAATAGCACGGAGAGATAAAAAAGCCTTCCTCAGTGATCAATGCAAAGAAAGAGGAAAACAATAGAATGGGAAAGACCGGAGATTTCTTCAAGAAAATTAGATGCCAAGGGAACATTTCATGCAAAGATGGGCACAATAAAGGACAGATGGTATGAACCTAACAGAAGCAGAAGAGATTAAAAAGAGGTGGCAAGAATACACAGAAGTATACACAAAAGATCTTAATGACCCAGATAACCATGATGGTGTGATCACTCACCCATAGCCAGACATCTTGGACTATGAAGTCAGGTGGGCCTTAGGAGGTATCACTGTGAACAAAGCTAGTGGAGGTGATGGAATTCCAGCTGAGCTATTTCACATCCTAAAAGATGATGCTGTTAAAGTGCTGCACTTGGTATACTAACAAATTTGGAAAACTCAGGCCACGGAATTGGAAAAGGTCAGTTTTCATTCCAGTCCCAAAGAAAGGCAATGCCAAAGAATGTTCAAACTACCACGCAGTTGCCCTCATCTCACATGCTGGCAAAGTAATGCTCAAAATTCTCAAAGTGAAGCTCCAATAGTATGTGAACCAAGAACTTTCAGATGTTCAAGCTGGATTTAGGAAAGACAGGAACCAGAGATCAGATTGCCAACATCCACTGGATCACAGAAAAAGCAAGAGAGTTCCAGAAAAAGATCTACTTCTGCTTTTTTGTTTATACCAAAAGCCTTTGACTGTGTGGATCACAACAAACTGTAGAAGATTCTTCAAGAGATGAGAATACCAGACCACCTCACCTGCCTTCTGAGAAATCTGTATGCAGGTCAAGAATCAACAGTTAGAACCAGGCATGGATCAATAGACTGACTGGTTCCAATTGGGAAAGGAGTACGTGAAGGCTGCATAATGTCACTCTGCTTATTTAACTTTCTATGCAGAGTACATCATGCAAAATGCTGGGTTGGATGAAGCACAAGCTGGAATTGAGATTGCAGGGAGAAATAGCAATAACTTCAGGTTACTGATAAAATCTGAGGTTAAATTGGTAAAATCAGATAATCACTGCAGATGATGACTGCAGCCATAAAATTAAAAGATGCTTGCTTCTTGGAAAAAAAGCTATGACCAACCTAGACAGAATATTAAAAAGCAGAGAAATAAAAAAGCAGAGAAATTGTTTTACTGAGAAAGGTCTGTATCGTCAAAGCTATGGTTTTTCCAGAGTAGTTATAAATGGATGTGAGAGTTGGACCATAAAGAAAGCTGAGCTCCGAAGAATTGGTGCTTTTAAACTGTGGTGTTGGAAAAGGCTCTTGAGAGTCCCCTGGACAGCAAGGAGATAAACCAGTCAATTCTAAAGGAAATCAGTCCTGAATATTCATTGGAAGGACTAATGCTGAAGCTGAAGCTCCAACACTTTGGCCACCTGATTGGAAGAACTGATTCATTGGAAAAGACCCGATGCTAGAAAAAATAGAAGGGAGGAAGAGAAGGGGGCAACAGAGGATGATATGGTTGGATGGCATCACCGACTCAATAGATATGAGTTTGAGCAAGCTCTGGGAGTTGGTGATGGACAGGAAAGCCTCGCATGCTGTAGTCCATGGGGTGGCAGAGTCAGACACCTCCTGAGCGACTGAATTGAAAGACTGATGGGAAAAAAAAAAAGATTGATGAATAGTTTTTTCCGTATGGCTATGTACCAGATATAAAGTATATGAGTGTATTATAGTTTAAAAGTTTTATTTGGGGACTTTCCTGGTGGTGCAGTGGATAATCATCCATCTGCCAATGCAGGGGACTTGGTTTTGATCCCTGGTCTGGGAAGATTCCACATGCCGAGGGATAACTAAACCTGTGTGCTGCCAACTACTGAGCCCTTGAGCACGAGGGCCCACACATCCCAACTTGTGAGCCCACATGGTGCAACTGCTGAAGTACGTGTGCCTAGAGCCTGTGTTCTGCAACAGGAGAAGCTACCACCATGAGAAGCTTATGTCCTGCAAGGAAGAATAACCCCCACTCACTGCAACTAGAGAATGCCGGTGCGCAGCAACAAGGACCTAGTGCAACCAAGAATAAACTAATTTTAAAAAAGCCAACAAAACTCATGGAAACATTATAAAAATAATAAATGAAAAAATCATCTGTATT
The DNA here is from genome assembly GCF_023699985.2 of Odocoileus virginianus. NCBI lineage: Eukaryota > Metazoa > Chordata > Mammalia > Artiodactyla > Cervidae > Odocoileus > Odocoileus virginianus. The sequence continues at coordinate 37,168,547 of NC_069690.1, read as the reverse complement.
TGGCGAGTTTTAAAACATTAAACAGCTTTAAGGTGATATAGATTGCTTTAGTGACTATTAGTTTAAGAATTTAGATGATGTATTGTTTGATTATAGAAGGTATATTTGTCTTCCTGTTAGGTTTCCTAACCTTCCAACCAGGTGCAACCAAGGGTATCATTTTTCTTAATAATGATAATGTTAATAGTAATGATAATAAAAACAATGAAGGGTTCATTGTTTACTTTATGCTAGGCACTAAATACAGAATCATACAGATATTCCTCCTTATAGAGAGGTTACTTTTAGGTCATAAAATTGGCTCCTAGAGTCCATGCCCTTAAATCACAGCCTGTTGTTAATTTAACCACACAAATTTTAATTAATGTTTGTGTCTGTGCTGCTTCCTATTAGAATCTAAGTTCCTTAAGGTCTAAGAGCCATGATTCATTCTTTTTCATCTGTAGTCTTCCATGGTGTCTGACATATAGTCGGTGTTCAGTAAATTTTTATTGAGTGAACTAAGCAAAGTCTAAAGAAATAGAGTAAGTCTGTCATATTTGTTAGGCGTGAATTTCTTCATATGCTTATTCTATTCACTTTATGTGTAACAAAATTATATTTGGGATTATTTTCCATTAGCTTTAATTTATATTTTACTTCCTTTTGAGGAATACAATCAAGATATATTGTACCCAATACAAAATAAAAAGTTTAAAGTTAATTAAAAAAAAAAGATATTTACTAGTTGTAGAGATTCTGTATGGTGTTTTAGTATTAAGGAAATGGAGAACATAAAAATTATAAATTATATACTTTTTAGATTAACTGGAGAGAAAAATGATTCCATAGTATTATATAATACTATATTATATGATATTGTTTTTTCCAGTTTTATTGAAGTATAATTACCAAAAGTTATCTATTTTTAAAGTATACAATTTGATGTTTTGATATACATGTACATTGTGAAGTAATCATCACAAGCTAATTAACATGTCTGTCACCTCACATAGTTACCATTTTTCTGTTCCTTGATTCATTTTGTTTTTTTGTGGTGAGATCATTTATGATCTACCTGCTAGCAAGTTTTAAGCCTGCAATACAACAAACGCATTGCTGTACACTAGATTTCCAGAACTTAGTCACCTTCCATAACTGAAACTTCATACCCTGGACCGATATCTCTCCATTTCCCACTCCCTCCAGCTCCTGGCAACCACCATTCTACTTTCTGCTTCTGTGAGTTTGATTATTTTAGATTCCACTATGTGCTATCATGTAATACTTGTCTTTTTGTGTGTGGCCTATTTCATTTAGTATAATGTCCTCCAAGTTCATCCGCATTGTCACAAATGGCAGGAATTTCTTCTTTTTTAAGTCTGAATAATATTCCATTTAGAGCTTCCCAGGTGGCACTAGTGGTAAAGAATCCTCCTGCCAGTGCAGGAGAAAAAGAGGCGAGGGTTCAATCCCTTGGTCTGGGAAGTTCCCCTGGAGGATGGCAACCCACTCCAGTATTCTTGCCTGGAGAATCCCCATGGACAGAGGAGCCTGGTGGGCTATAGTCCATAGGGTCACAAAAAGTCTGATACAGCTGAAGCAACTGAGCAATATTCTACTTACACATATACACAGCCACACACACAAACCCACCATGTTTTCTTTATCCATTCATCCATCATTGACAGACATTTACGTTGTTTCTGTGTTACAGTTACTGTAAGTAAAACTGCAGTGAACTTGGGAGGTACTGATTTCATTTCCTTTGTGTACAGGAGTGAGAGTACTAGATCATAAAGTTCTCTTTTTTTTAAATTTTCATTTATTTATGGCTGCACTGGGTCTTCGTTGCTTTGTGCGGGCTTCCTCTAGTTGTGGCGAGCGAGGGCTGTTCTCATTACAGTGCACTGCTTTCTCATTGCTGTGGCTTCTCTTTGCAGAGCACAGGCTCTGGGTGCATGGACTTTGGTAGCTGCAGCACTCAGGCTTAGTGGTTGTGACGCTCAGGCTTAGCTACTCCACGGCATGTAGAATCCTCCTAGACCAGAGATCGAATGCATGTCCCCTACAGTAGCAGCTGGATTCTCACCCGTTGCACCACCAGGGAAGTCCCTGTAAAGTAGTTGTTTTTTTAATGTTTTGAAGAATCTTTATACTGTTTTCCGTAATGGCTGTACCAGTTTCCATTCCCAACAATATTACCAAGTTTCCCTTTTGTACATATCCTTGCCACCACTTGTTTAGTATCTTCTGTCTGTTTTTTCATAATATATATGCTGTTCTTATATGCTTAAGAGTTAATTGTTCTCCAGATCAGTGCTGCTTAGCTTTTTTCCCCCAAGATATTAATAGAAAAGGATATTTTCTTGGTACACTGGAAAGGAGAGGCTCACAGAAGAAGGGTGAGCCTATCATTGCTCAGGATCGCCGGCTGACCCAAAGGCCAGGGAATCAATATTTGGGTAAACCTGTAATCTATATTTAGAACTGCCATCGAACATTGTGTGAAAAATCTCTGCTGTGAATAGTTTCAAATTTTTAGAATTGCAAGGCATTTTTGAGATCCCTTGTAATAAAATAGCAAGACCACCAGGGAAACCTTCACTTTTGATTTTTTTAAAAAATCCACAATTGAATGTTTGTCTTCTGTTTCCTTAACTTTTGCTCTTATCTTTATTATTTCCTTCTATTTTCTTTGGGTTTGTTTATAAAACAACTAAGATTTTTTTTTAAATTTCTTGAGATGGATGCTTGGCCTCTTAATTGCTTTTCTAGTATATTCATTTGAAGCTGTAGATTTTCCTCCTAAAAATGTCCTGCTTTTAGCTATATCCCACACTTTTTTGGATTTGTTTGTTTTGGGGAAAATTCTCCAGGCAGTGACTATAGCTCTTGTTGCTTGCTATTCCTGTTGCTCCTTCCCTCCTCTCCCCACCCACCCCCTTATAGCTTTGTGAAGGTATATGCAATATTCATATATAATAAGCTGCATATCAGAAAATATATAATTTGATACTTTTTGACCTGTAAATGCAAGGGTCATGAACATACCCATCACCCACACAGTATTTCCTCATGCCCCTTTGTAATCTGTTTCTCTCTCTTTCCTTTCCCCCAGGCAGCCACTGATCTGCTTCTACATTTTTTGATGTTCAGTTTTTATCATTCAGTGAAAAATATTTTCTAATTTTTGGTCTATAGAATTTTTATTTGTACCTGGAGATTTTCTGGTTTAATTTACTGTATGATTACTGTATGATGTCTATATGTGTGCTGTGTGCTCAATAAGACTTGCTTTATGGCCTAAGATATGGTCAGCTTTTAAAATGCTTGTGTGTGCTTCAAAAGAGTATATAGCTGGGCTTTCTTGGTGGTCCCGTGGTTAAGAATCTGCCTTTCAATGCCAGGAGCTTGAGTTCTATCCCTGGTCCAGGACCTGGGATCCCACTTGCTGCAGGGCAGCTAAGCCCAGGCACTCCGACTGTGGAGTCCTGGCACCACACCTGGGGAGCCCGTGTGCTGCACCGATAGAGCCACGAACTCTGCAGCCCTTGAGCCACAGCCAGAGAAGCCTCTGTTCTGCAGCTAAGATCCCACACAGCCAGAAATGAATAAATAAATAAAACTTAAAAACAAATTAAAAAAACTAGGAACAGAGTATAGCAGTTGGATGTAATGTTTTATGTATGTCTTACAAAGTCAAGTTTATTAGTTTTGTTTAAATCTTCATTTTTACCAGTTTTTTTCCTCCTGTTTGTTTTATGAATTATTGGTTAATGTTTGTATGCAATTTTTTTCTCATTCTTTACCTTCACTCTTTTCAAATCTTTATGTTTTAGGTAAACAGTTCTTTTTACTTTATTTTCCTTTTAAAATCCAGTCTGAAAATTTTTGTCTTCTAAAGTGTTTAATCTATTTACATTTAATGTAATTACTGTTATTTGGCTTTTTTTATGTACCATTTTCTTATGTATGTAATTTTAGAAAAGTTAAAAAAATTTTTTTTATTTATAGTTGTTTTTTGGATGTGTGTCAATACTCGGAATTAACAGCCGTCCCTGACTTTTAAAAAAATCCAGTGTTGGGACTTCCCTGGTGGTTTGGTTGTTATGACTCCATGCTCCCACTGCAGGGCACACAGGTTTGATTCCTGGTGAGAGAATTCCTGCATGCCGCACTTTACAGGCAGAAAAAAAATCGGTATTAATTGATCATTTTTCCCTTCTAGGTAGTACAGGTATCTTACAGCACTTAATCTCCATTTATTTTTCTCTGATTTATATGGTATTATTGTGGTATAGTTTCATTTTCTTATGTATATTTAGTTAGTTAAATGTCTTTGTGTAATAAAGACATTGTTTTAACTGTTTTCATTTAATTTGTCTTGTCCTCCATGCCAGGCTTTATTCAATTATTGGATATTAAATTAGGAAAATTGTGTCATCAAAATAAGATGATGATATTTTCTTCATCTAGGGAGGACTTTTGTTTACTTTATCTGGGAGTCACTGGTACTCAGTTATAATCTTTTTCCAGTATCAGGGCTTTAGATTTTCTGAAGTCTAAGTGGTTTCCTGTGTGGACTACTTTTTTTCTTAGTCACCTTTACTATAAGGTTATCACCTTTTGAGGTTCAGATCCAAAGGAGGAATTGGTTTACCTTGACCCCCACCCTGAAGTCTTGACAGACCCTCAATTCCACTTTTTGTCCCAGTGGCCCACCAGATTCAGCCTTTAAGGCATGTATACGAGATCACCAAATGACTTTAGAACCAAAGTGGCCTGGCATAGAATAGCTTCCTATTTCTGGAATCCTATTTATTCTTCATCTTGGCTTCCTTTTCTTGTTTCTTTTTGATGCTTTTGAGATTTTTTTTCTCCCCATTTAACTTTTTTAGTTTTAAGGGAGCTGGGTAAATGAGGAGGAAAGTTTCTTTACATATTACTCCGTTATTTGAAATAAAGTTTCTAATTGTTTTATACATAAGGAAAACAGATCCAGAGATTTAAGTAATACTGTAATACCACATAATCAGTGGCAGAACCAGGTCTGGAATCTGTCTTTGTGTTACTCTGATACTTGCATTGCTGATAAGTCATTTTAACTAATTATGTAGCAGCAATTTTGGGTTTCATGTATATTTGGTATATGACTAATTCTCTTTAGAATTTTTAGATTGCTTAATAAGGTAGGATGATTATTATATAAATCCATTTCAAAATATGGAACTTTGAATCTAGGTATTGCTTGAAGTGCAACTGTACATACAGCAGAATGGCTTCTAAAACCATGGACATAATATGGTAGGTAGCTTGCTGGAAAAAAAAAGCACATCATCACATGTTAAATCTAGTACTGAATTATACAGGTGTATGTGGACTATATAGAACTACTTAGAACCACTTAGGCTAGGTTTCCTGTTACATACAGCAGTGGCTTGGAGGAAATAACATTCTGAGTTCCACATAGACAGTTTCAGTTTATAAAGAAACCTTGCAAGTACAGTTGAATTGGAGCTTCTAAGTTGAGATTTTTAGATTTTACATTTGTTCAGTTCAGTTCAGTTGCTCAGTTGTATCCAACTCTGCAACCCCATGGACTGCAGCACGCCAGGCCTCCCTGACCATCACCAACTCCCGGAGTTTACTTAAACTCGTCTCCATTGAGTCGGTGATGCCATCCAACCATCTCATCGCTTGTTGTCCCCTTCTCCTCCCGCCTTCAATCTTTCCGAGCATCAGGGTCTTTTTTAGCGAGTCAGCTCTTTGCATCAGGTGGTCAAAGTACTGGAGTTTCAGCTTCAGCATCAGTCCTTCCTATGAACTGCTGCTGCTGCTAAGTCACTTCAGTCGTGTCTGTCTCTGTGTGATCCCACAGACGGCAGCCCACCAGGCTCCCCCGTCCCTGGGATTCTCCAGGCAAAAACCCTGGAGTGGGTTGCCATTTCCTTCTCCAGTGTGTGAAAGTGAAGTCGCTCAGTCGTGTCTGACTCTTAGCGACCCCATGAACGGCAGCCTACCAGGCTCCTCCATCCATGGGATTTTCCAGGCAAGAGTACTGGAGTGGGGTGCCATTGCCTTCTTCGTTCCTATGAACACCCAGGACTGATCTCCTTTAGGATGGATTGGTTGGATCTCCTTGCAGTCCAAGGCACTCTCAAGAGTCTTCTCCAACACCACAGTTCAAAAGCATCAATTCTTCGGCCCTCAGTTTTCTTTATAGTCCAACTCTCACATCCATACATGACTACTGGAAAAACCATAGCTTTGATTAGATGGACCTTTGTTGACAAAGTAATGTCTCTGCTTTTTAATATGCTGTCTAGATTGGTCATAGCTTTTCTTCCAAGGAGCAAGCGTCTTTTAATTTTATGGCTGCAGTCATCATCTGCAGTGATTTTGGAGCCCCCCAAAACAAAGTCTGCCACTGTTTCCACTGTTTCCCCATATATTTTCCACAAAGTGGTGGGACCGGATGCCATGATCTTAGTTTTTTGAATGTTGAGCTTTAAGCCAACTTTTTCACTCTCCTCTTTCACTTTCATCAAGAGGCTGTTTAGCCCTTCTTCACTTTCTGCCATAAGGGTGGTGTCATCTGCGTATCTGAGGTTATTGATATTTCTCCTGGCAGTCTTGATTCCAGCTTCTGCTTCCTCCAGCCCAGCGTTTCTCATGATGTACTCTGCATATAAGTTAAATAAGCAGGGTGACAATATACAGCCTTGACGTACTCCTTTTCCTATTTGGAACCAGTCTGTTGTTCCATGTCTAGTTCTAACTGATGCTTCCTGACTTATGTACAAATTTCTCAAGAGGCAGGACAGGTGGTCTGGTATTCCCAACTCTTGAAGAATTTTCCGCAGTTTGTTGTGATCCACACAGTCAAAAGTTTTGCCATAGTCAAAAAAACAGAAATAGATGTTTTTCTGGAACTTTGTATCTCAATATAATATGAAGGCAGAATCAGACAACTTTGACAACTTTGGCTGATTTTATATAATTTTTTCCATTTCAGTCTTTTTAAAAATGTGGTCTCTTGAGTGTACCACCTTATAGTTCTCTCTTTATACTTCCTTTTCAGTGATTAAAAATTTCATTATGTTTAAACAAAAGGGGAAGGCTAATTAGTTTCTTGGCTCATTAGTTTCATGGCTCAACTAATGATTACCTTTCAACCCAATATTATCATGCTCAAGTATTAATATAGGAAGACTTTTTGAATGCAGAGAGAGAGACAGAATATATATGTGTATGTAGAAGGCTAACATTAAAAAGTTAGAAAAAGTAAGGAAGAAGAGGTGTTGTTCTAAACTTAAAACTTACTGCTTCTGGTAAATTTTACTGGTGAAGTACCAACTTTAGTTAATTGTAGACTTCCTTCTTAATATAAATGTAGCATCTTCTGAGAAACTGATCTATACTTTGTTTTCTTGGAGCTTGTTGTAAATCAGTACATAAAAAGCTTCCTCTTTTTTATTATTTAATGAAATGAATTTATAATAACTCATTAAGAAGCCATACTGCAATAAGTAGTATTGTACATATCTCACATCATTTTGCACATGTGAATAGGTCTCTAGGATAAATTCCTGGAAGTGCAATTGCTGGGTCAGGAGGTATATTTATAATTTTGCTTGATATTGTCTAATTTGTAGAGATCATGTTGTCAGATTTACTTTATAGAGATTGTACTAACATCTACCAGCTTATTAGTCAGACAGCATGCTTAGCAGCGTATCTTCTCAAAATTTTTGATCTTTTGTTAGTCTGATGGTAAAAAATTTGTTATTTTGCACTGCTTTTACTTTGCATTTCTTTATATTGTAAAGTTAAAAATCTTTTCATGTATTTAAAAAGAAAATTGGGAGATATCAGTGAACATTTCATGCAAGGATGGGCACAATAAAGGACAGAAACATTTGGGACATAACAGAGGCAGAAGAGATTAAGGAAAGGTGGCGAGAATACACAGAAAAACTGTGCAGAAAAGGTCTCAATAATCCGCATAACCACAGTGGGGTAGCCACTCACCTGGAGCCTGGCATCCTGGAGTGTGAAGTCAAGTGGGCCTTAGGAAGCACTACGATGAACAAAGCTAGTGGAGGTGATGGAATTCCAGTTGAGCTATGTAAAATCCTAAAAGATGATGCTGTTCAAGTGCTGCACTCAACATGCCAGCAAATATGGATAACTCACCAGTGGCTACGGGACTGGAAAAGGTCAGTGTTCATTCCAGTCCCAGAAGGGCAATGCCAAAGAATGTTCAGATTATGGTACAGTTGTGCTCATTTCACATGGCCGCAAAGTTATGCTCAAAATCCTTCAAGCTAGGCTTCAGCAATATGTGAACCCAGAACTTCCAGATGTACAAGCAAAGTTTAGAAAAGGAACCAGAGATGAAATAGCCAACATTCATTGGATCTTAGAGAAAGCAAGGGAGTTCCAGAGAAACATCTGCTTCATTGACTATGCTAAAGCCTTTGACTGTGTGAAAGGGTTAAGTCACTCAGTCGTATCCAACTCTTTGCAACCCCATGGATGAGGCTCCTCTGTCCATGGGATTCTCCAAGCAAGAATACTTGAGTGGGTTGCCAGATAACAACAAACTGGAAAATTCTTAAAGAGATGAGAATACCAGACTGCCTTACCTGTTTACTGAAAAATCTGTATGCAGGTCAAGAAGCAACAGAACCAGACATGGAACAATAGTTCAGAATTGAACCATGGACTGGTTCAAAATTGGGAAAGAAGTATGCAAGGCCGCATATTGTCACCCTGCTTATTTAACTTATATGCAGAGTACATTATGCAAAATGCCAGGCTGGATGAATCACGAGTTTGAATCAAGACTTTGGGGAAAATATCAACAACCTCAGATATATAGATGATATCACTCTTTTTTTTTTTTTCCCTTTAGCCATGGACTTTATCGTTTGAATATTAACAACTATTATTCTATACTCGCATTTTAATTTCTTACAAAACTGTACATTCCACATTGCTAGGCCTCTTCATTCTCCATTTTATGCCACATTTGCATGAAAAGGTATTTCCCTGAATCATAATCTGCCTGATTGTGTGTTTGTTGTTATGGTTGTTGTGGTGTAGTCACTAAATTGTGACCCCATGGATCATAGACCCCCCAGGCCCTTTTGTCCATGGGGTTCTCTAGGCAAGAATACTGGAGTGGGTTGCCATCTCCTTCTCCAGATATCACTCTTAAAGGCAGAAACTGAAGAAGGACTAAAGAGCCTCTTGATGAAAGTGAAAGAGGTGAGTGAAAAAGCTGGCTTGAAACTCAACATTCAGAAAACTTAAGATCATGGCATCTGGTCCTATCACTTCATGGCAAATAGAATGGGGAAAAGTGGAAGCTGTGACAGATTTTATTTTCTTGGGCTCCAAAATCACTGCAGACAGTGACTGCAGCCATGAAATTAAAAAACACTTGCTCTCTGGAAGGAAAGCTGTGACAAACCTAGATAGCACATTAAAAAGCAGAGACATTACTTTGCCAACAAAGGTCCGTAGAGTCAAAGGTATGGTCTTTCCAAAAGTCATATATGGATGAAAGACTTAGACCATAAAGAAGGCTGAATGCTGAAGAATTGGTGCTTTCAAATTGTGATGCTGGAGAAGACTCTTGAGAGTCCCTTGGCCAGCAAGGAGATCAAATCAGTCAATCCTAAAGGAAATCAACCCTGAATATTCATTGGAAGGACTGATGCTGAAGCTGAAGCTCCAATACTTAGGTCACCTGATGCAAAGAGCCAACTTACTGGAATTCATGGACAGCAAAGAGTGACTAATCACCAAGCATATGGTAGTTCTATTTTTAGTCTTTTGAGGTACTTCCATACTGTTTTCCGAGGTGGCTGTGCCAATTTACATTCCCACCAACAGTGTACAAGGGCTTCCTTTTTTCCACATCCTCACCAGCATTTACTAATTGTAGACTTTTTGGTGATAACCATTCTGTTATAGATGTGAGGTGAAAATCTCATTGTTGTTTTGGTTTGCATTTCTCTAATAATTAATGATGTTGAGTACCTTTTCATGTGCTTAAAGACATATTTAGAAAAGCTTCCTCTAACCAGAGATTATTTTTTTATCAGCATTATTAATAGTTCCTGCTTTTACATATAAATCTTTGTTCCATCTGAAATTTTCCTCTTAGGTATAAGATATGATTACAACTTAAATTTTTGCTCTGACACCATTTATGGAATATCCATCTTTTCCCCCATATCCAAATGCCACCTTTATCATATACTGAATTATATATATATTTGAATCTGCTTCTTACTTTTGAATATGTTCTGTATTCCTGAGTTTATTTCCATGTTTACTATAGTTATTATAACTCTGTAATCTGTTCTGCTATCTGGTGAAACAAGCCTTCTCATTGCACTTTTCTTTTTTGAATTCACTATATGTATGTATGTATGTGCCCAATCACTCAGTCGTGTCCAACTCTTTGTGACCCTATGGACAGTACCCTGCCAGGCTCCTGTGTCCATCTATCTTGCCTGTATCCTGGCAAGAATACTGGAGTGGGTTGCCATTTCTGCCTCCAGGGGGTTCTTCCTGACCAGGGATCCAACCCACGTCTCCTGCATTGGCAGGCGAATTCTTTACCTCTGAGCTACCTGGGAAGACCCTGAATTCACTGAGTTTCTCTTATTTATTTTTGCATTTGGACATTGGAGTAAAATTGCATAATTATAAAATGAAAAAATTCCTGTTGGTGTTTTTATTGAGATCATATGGTACGGAACTTAAGAGAATTAACAACATTGTTATATCCCTAACTAAGAATATTATTTACCTTTCTATTATTTCTCTTCTATGTCTTTAAGTAGTGTTTACATTTTTCTTCATAAAGGTTTTACTTTTCTGTGGAGTAAATTCCTTTTGTCATTGAAATCAGTTCTACTGAATTGGTTTAGTTATGTTTAAAACAGTGTAAGAAATGTTTTGGGGTTAGGGTAGATGATATCCTGCTCTCTCTCTCTGTTTTTTAAATTTGGCTGCGTTAGGTCTTAGTTGAGGCTTGAGGGGTCTTTTCCTTGCAGAGCTCAGCCTTCCCACTTGCGGCATGTGGGCTCTCTAGCAGTGGTGCATGGGCTCTGGAGGATGCAGGCTCACTAGCTGCTGTTCGTTCAGGTTTAGTTGCTCAGCAACACTTGGGATCTTAGTTTCCTGACCAGGGACCCAGCCCGAATCCCCAGCATTGCACAGCAGATTCAACTGGACTAGACCACCAGCGAAGTCTTGGTATCCATCTGTTTTTGTGTGACCCCCTCTAAAAATTTTTGAACTTTTTATTGTGAAAATTATCATTACCTCAAAAATGTGCATATAACAGTTTTATAGCTTGGTACTAAGCCTCATAAACCACTCACATGTCCCCTTCTGATCACATCCTGTCCTTCCTGGAAGAGATTACCTTACTTTTGAGGTAATAATTTTCTTAATTTGCTTTGTAGTGACAATTTAAGTGTGCATCCCTGAAGAATATTGCTTCATTTACCCTTTTTTGTATTTTATAAAAATGGAATCATAAAAAAAAAATGGAATCATAGTAAATACTGTGTGGTTTCTTTCATTTAAGGTATTAAGTTTTAAAGGTTTATCCACACTATTTTGTGTAGCTTGAGTTTTTCTCTTTTGTCCCTGCCCTGTATTCTATTATAGGAATATACCAAATATTTTTATCCATTCTCCCATTGGTGGACATTGATGAACATTTGGATTATGTCAGTTTAGGGCTACTGTGCACTAAGGTGTTCTTACTTATTATTCAGCTTGGTGCACATAAGCCCACTTTTCCATAAAGTATATACCTAGGAGTGGAGTTGCTCAGTTATAGCATATACATACCTTTGGGTTATAGCAGTTATATTACTTCCATGAGTGGGTTCCAGCTATGCTGTGTTCTCGTTAACACTTGGTATTTTCAGACTTCTTGCTGTTAGCTAATTTGGTGAGTATTTGATGGAGATTTTAATTTTTATTTTCTGATTTTAATGAGGTTAGTTATCTTTTATATGTATATTGGACATATTTATTTCCTCTATTGTGATGTATCTGTTAAAGATTTTTTGTCCATTTTTCTACTGAGCTTTGTGTCTTTTTCTTAGAATTTAAAAGAATTCTTTTTATGTTCTGGATTTAAGTTCTTTGTCACTTACATGTTACAAATATCTTCTGCACCTTCACTTTCTTAATGATTCCTCTTAATGTACAGAAGTTCTTAATTCTCATAGGGACAAATTTATCATTGTTTTCATTTATATTTATTTTTAATTGATGATTGCTTTACAATATTGGTTTGATTTCTGTCATACATCAATACAAATTAACCATAGGTGTACATATGTTCCCTCCCTCCTGAATCTCCCTCCGACCTCCTACCCTTTCCCACTCCTCTAGCTTATTACAGAGGGCTTCCCTGGTGGCTCAGATGGTAAAGAATCTGCCTACAATACGGGAGATTTGGGTTCGATCCCTGGGTTGGCAAGATACCCTGGAGGAGGTCATGGCAACCCACTCCAGTGTTCTTGCCTGGAGAATCCCCGTGGACAGAGAGCCTGGTGGGCTACAGTCCATGGGGTTGCAAGAGTCAGACACAACTGAGCAACTAAGCGCAGCATAGCACAGCTTATTACAGAGCCCCAGTTATCATTGTTTTCCTTTATTGCTGTTTTGTTCTTAAATTTCCCCTCTATTGCAGCATCATGAAGGTATCTTCCTGTATTATCTTCTAAAAAGTTCATTGTTTTGACTTTCATAATCTACTTCTTGGGCTTCCCTGGTAGCTCAGCTGGTAACGAATCCACTTGCAATGCCGGAGACCCTGGTTCGACTTCTGGGTCTCGAAGTTCCCCTGGAAAAGGGATAGGATATCCACTCTAATATTCTTGGGCTGCCCTGCTAGCTCATATGTTAAAGAATCTGCCTGCAATGTGGGAGACCTGGGTTTCAAATCCTAAAAGATAATGCTATTAAAAGTGCTGCACTCAATATGCCAGCAAATTTGGAAAACTCAGCAGTGGCCACAGGACTGCAAAAGGTCCGTTTTCATTCCAGTCCCAAAGAAAGGCAGTACCAAAAAAAAAAAAAAAAAGAAAGGCAGTACCAAAGAATATTCAAGCTACTGCACAATTGCACTCATCTCACATGCTAGCAAAGTAATGCTCAAAATTCACCAAGCTAGGCTTCAAAGGTACATGAACTGAGAACTTCCCGATGTTCAAGCTGGATTTAGAAAAGGCAGAGGAACCAGAGATCAGATTGCCGATATCCGTTGGATCGTAGAAAAACCAAGAGAATTCCAGAAAAACATCTGCTTCATTGACTACACTAAAGCCTTTGACTGTGTGGATCACAACAAACTGTTGAACATTCTTAAAGAGATGGGAATACCAGACCACCTTACCTACCTCCTGAGAAACCTGTATGTAGGTCAAGAGGCAACAGCCTCAACTGGAACTGGAACAACAGATTGGTTCCAAATTGGGAAAGGAGTACGTCAAGGCTGTGTATTGTCACCCTGCTTATTTAACTTATATGCAGAGTTCATAATGCTAAATGTTGGGCTGAATGAAGCACAAGCTGAAATCAAGATTGCTGGGACAAATATCAGTAACCTCAGGTATGCAGATTATACCACCCTTATGGCAGAAAGCAAATAGGAACTAAAGAGCCTCCTGATGAAGGTGAAACAGGAGAGTAAAAATGTTGACTTAAAACTCAGCTTCAAAAAACTAATATCATGGCATCTGGTCCTGTCATTTCATGGCAAATAGATGGGGAAACAGTGGAAACTGTGACAGACCTTATTTTCTTGGGCTCCAGAATCACTGCAGACAGTGACTACAGCCATGAAATTAAAAGACTCCTTGGAAGAAAAGCTGTGATGAACCTCGACAGCATATCAAAAAGCAGAGACCTTACTTTGCCAACAAAGGTCCGTCTAATCATGGTTTTTCCAGTAGTCATGTATGGCTGTGAGAGTTCGGCCATAAAGAAGACTGAGCATCGAAGAATTTATGCTTTTGAACTGTGATGTTGGAGAAAGCCCTTGAGAGTCTCTTGGACTGCTCGGAGATCAAACCAGTCAATCTTAAAGGAAATCAATCCTGAATATTCATTGGAAGCACTGATGCTGAAGCTTCAGCTTCAATACTTTGGCCACCTGATGCGGAGAGCCGACTCATTAGAAAAGACCCTGATCCTGGGAAAGATTGATGACAGGAGAAGAAGGGGACAACAGAGGAGGAGATGGTTGGATGGTATCACCGACTCAATGGACATGAGTTTGAGCAAGCTCTGGGAGTTGGTGAAGGACAGGGAAGCCTGGCATTCTGCAGTCAGTGGAGTTGGCAAGGAGTCGGACATGACTGAGCGACTGAAAAATAATCTACTTTTTAGGTGCCCTGTGAATCCAGATCCCAAAGCTTGGCTTTTACTCCTTAATGGGAATTCTGTTGTCTCAGTACTGCTTATGAGAACATGATCCTTTCCCCACTGCTCTGCAGTGTTCCATTTAGTAGACGACATGGAGGAAATGATACTTTTAGTATCTGTTAAGTTCTTGGTCAACTTTCTGTGGATTTAGTAATACTTTAAAATAGAATTTATGTGACTACTGGTATTATTTAAATTTGAAAAAAAAAATGTGAGCCACTTCAGCATCTAAATAATTTTTTTTGGCTGGACCTCATGGCATGTGGGATCTTAGTTCCCCTACCAGGGATTGAAACATGCACCCTACATTGGAAGCATGGAGCCTTAATCACTGGATTGCCAGGGATGTCCCCAGATAATGTTTTATGTTTACATTTTCAGTGCAATAAAGAGTTCAGATAACCAGTGAGACCTGCGCGAAGCCTGTGTTTAATAGGAAGGAAACTGTTTATTTATTCTTTATTTTTTATATTTAATGCTTTACTTTTTAATATTTAGGTAGCATGGTACAGATGGAATAAAAGATCAAATTGAAATACATGATTCTAAGTGCATATGGATATATTTAGAAATTTTCAGTTAGGAGAAACTCTGACCTAGAATTTTTTAATAGGGAAAACAGGAGTTACCTTATAATTCCTCATTGTGTTACTCATTGTTAATACAAATTGGCCTTAACAGCTGTAGGTTCCTTCATAGGGGTAGGTGCTTACTAAATAAAAAGCATTGTATCCCTCTTGAGGCCTGTTATGGCAGAAGAGAACACCAGAATTAGCATATTAAATGATAAAATGAGAAAGGCCAGCAGAAAAGGGGAACATTACAATGAAGTAATTTTAAATTTTAATATTTTTAATTGGAGGATAATTGTTTTACAGTGTTGTGTTTCTGCTGTACAACAACGTGAATCCGCTATAAGAATATATATAGCCCCTCCCTCTGGAGCACCCCTCCCTCCACCCCCCATCCTACCCCTCTATGTCATCGCAGAGCTCCCAGCCGAGCTCCCTGTGTTACACAGCAGCTTCCCATGAGCATTCTATTTTACACATGGTAACGTGTGTGTGTGTGTGTGTGTGTGTGTGTGTATCAGTGCTACTGTCTCAGTTCATCCCACCTTCTCTTCTGCCCACCACCCACCCCCCACCCCACCCCACCCCGCTGTTTCCACAAATCAGTTCTCTGTTCTGTTCTCTATGTCTCTACTTCTTTGGAAGTACTTTACTTCTTTACTTTACTTCTCTACGTCTGCTTCTCTATTCCTACCCTGCAGATAGGTTCATAAGTAAAGTAGATGTATGCAGGGGCCTGAGGATCCTGATATTCTTTGTGGAAGTGAGCAGAGTAATTTAAAGGAAAGGTACTGGACCAGATAGCATACCTGCACAAATATCAAACAGAAAACAAACTCTGTATTCTAGAAGAACTCATATGAGAGAGGTTCTCAAGTTTTGTCAGAGACTATGTGGTGATTGCAGCCATGAAATTAAAAGACGCTGACTCCTTGGAATTAAAGTTATGACCACCCTAGACAGCATATTAAAAAGCAGAGACATTACTTTGCCAGCTAAGGTCCATCTAGTGAAGGCTATGGTTTTTCCAGTAGTCAGGTATGGATGTGAGAGTTGGACTATAAAGAAAGCTGAGCGCAAAAGAATTGATGCTTTTGAACTGTGGTGTAGGAGAAGACTCTTGAAAATCCCTTGGACTGCAAGGAGATCCAACCAGTCCATCCTAAAGGAAATCAGTCCTAGGTGTTCATTGGAAGGACTGATGTTGAAGCTGGAACTTCAGTATTTTTTCCACCTGATGCGAAGAGCTGACTCATTTGAAAAGACCCTGATGTTAGGAAAGATTGAAGGCAGGAGGAGAAGGGGATGACAGAGGATGAGATGGTTAGATTGTATCACTGACTCAATGGACATGAGTTTCGGTAAACTCTAGGAGTTGGTGATGGACAGGGAGGCCTGTCGTGCTGCGGTTCATGGGGTCGCAAAGAGTCGGACACGACTGAGCAACTGAACTGAACTGAAGTGGTACAGTGATTAAGAGTGTCTGCCTTCTTTTGGTTATGGTGGAAGCTTTTTGCACTGGTAGAGTGTGCAAACAAGATGAGCCACTTCACCTTTTGTGTTCTCGAAGGATGACTGTGGTTTTTGAATTGTGATTGGTCAGAGTCCTAAAGATCTAGGCAAGAGTGCCTCCTCCTTAATAAGCCATACTTGGAAAACCCAGAATGAGAACACGTATTCATTAGATTTGTTTGATAAATGGGCATGCTATACAAATTTGACCAGGATCTCAAAAGGAGTATCTTTCAAAAGATTTTGCCGTTACAAAATTTTTCATAATTAATATGTTCACATGGTGCCAAATTCAAAAGGTACACAGTACTAAGTAAGCCTGCTTTCCCCCCTCCAGCCTTCCACCTCTCCTGCCTAAAGACAAAGTTGTCAGGTTTGTATGTATCCTTCCTCAAATGTTCTAAGCATTTATAGACATATATGTTCATGTGTGTCTATATATCTTCAGATATCTATAGATATATGTGTTTATATATCTGTATCTACATATGTATTGTGTGTGTGCTTATAAATGATAGCATACTGTGTACATAGTTCTTAAATTCTTTTTACTTCAAAGTCAAAATTATATCTTAAATTACTTTTTGATTTTGTAGGTATATATTGTCATGAATAAACTTTTTTAGTCATGGTGAATATTGTTAGTTTTGAGTATAAGATTTTTATGTTATGGTTTTATACATGCTATGATTATATTCAAGCTTCTGTTTATTTGATTACTAAAATACATATTCAACACATGCATGCTTATACCCAAATATGTGTGTTTATGTCCACATATTTCAAAATGCCAATTATATTTAGTTTTTTTCTGAAATGTAGTACTCTGTTGTAAGTAATTTCAGCAAGAGTCCTTATTTATACAGGTAGAACGAGTTAGTGGGCTTTCCTGGTGGCAGTAAAGAATTCTGCCAAATAGGAGACACAGGTTTGATCCCTGGGTCCGGAAGATCCCCTGGAAAAGGATGTGGCAACCACTTCAGTATTCTTGCCTGGGAAATCCAATGGACAGAGGAGTCTGACGGGCTTCTGTCGATGGGGTTGCAGAACTGGATATGACTTAGGGGCTCAACAACAACAATTAGTTGTAGTTAACAAACAACTGTTAGATATATTATGATCTGGAGAGAGTGTGTTCATTTTCTTGATGGTCATAAGCAGACACTATGCTAAGCCCTTTACAAACCACTGCAATGCTGTAAAGTAATTAGCCACCAACTAATAAAAATAAATGGAAGAAAAAAAAAATAAAGTTCCTTGATGAGAAAAAAAAAAAGAGTGCATTATATATAATCTTCAAATAACTAAGGAATAGGTAATGATTTTAATTTTATAGATGTGACAGTAAAGGCTCAGATTTGAATAACTGCATATGCCTGATTATAAGATTACTATTCTTCCATTTAAAATTTCTTTTTTTTAAGTTTTTTTGTAAAGGTTAAGTTTGGTTAAGCTTCAGTTCAGTTCGTTCGTTCAGTCGTGTCCGACTCTTTGCGACCCCATGAACTGCAGCACGCCAGGCCTCCCTGTCCATCACCAACTCCCGGAGTTTACCCAAATTCATGTCTATTAGAGTCAGTGATGCCATCCGACCATCTCATCCTCTGTCGTCCCCTTCTTCTCCTGCCTTCAATCTTTCCTAACATCAGTCTTTTCCAATGAGTCAGCTTTTCACATCAGGTGGCCAAAGTATTGGAGTTTCACCTTCAATGTCAGTCCTTCCAGTGAATACTCAGGACTGATTTCCTTTAGGATAGACTGGTTGGATGTCCTTGCAGTCTAAGGGACTCAAGAGTCTTCTCCAACACCACAGTTCAAAAGCATCAATTCTTCGGTGCTCAGTTTTCTTTATAGTCCAACTCTCACATCCATACATGACTACTGGAAAAACCATAGCCTTGACTAGACGGACCTTTGTTGACAAAGTAATGTCTCTGCTTTTTAATATGCTGTTTAGGTTGGCCATAACTTTCCTGCCAAGGAGTAAGCGTCTTTTAATTTTATTTCTGCAGTCATCATCTGCAGTAATTTTGGACCCCAAGAAAATAAAGTCTGTCACTGTTTCTACTGTTTCCCCATCTGTTTGCCACAAAGTGATGGGACTGGATGCCATGATCTTAGTTTTTTGAATGTTGAGTTTTAAGCCAACTTTTTCACTCTCGTCTTTCACTTTCATCAAGTGGCTCTTTAAGTCTTCTTCACGTTCTGCCATAAGGGTGGTGTCATCTGCATATGTGAGGTTATTGATATTTCTCCCAGCAGTCTTGATTCCAAGTTGTGCTTCATCCAGCCCAGCATTTCTCATGATGTACTCTGCATATAAGTTAAATAAGCAGGGTGACAATATACAACCTCGACATACTCTGTGTCCAACTCTTTGCAACCCCGTGGACTGCAGAATGCTAGGGTTCCCTGTCCATCACCAACTCCCAGAGCTTGCTCTAACTCATGTCCATCAAGTTGGTGATTCCATCCAACCATCTCATCCTCTGTCATCCCCTTCTCCTCCTGCCTTCAGTCTTTCCTAGCATCAGGGTCTTCTCCTGAGTCAGTTTTTCACATCACATGGCCAAAGTATTGGAGTTTCAGCTTCAACATTAGTCCTTCCAATGAGTATTCAGGACTGATTTTTTTTTTTTTTTTTTTTTATGATTGCCTGGTTTGATCTCATTGCAGTCCAAGGGACTCTCAGGAGTCTTCTCCAATACTACAGTTCAAAAACACCAATTCTTCAGCGCTCAGCTTTGTTTATAGTTCAACTCTCACATCCATACATGACTACTGGAAAAACCATAGCTTTGACTAGATGGACCTTTGTTGGCAAAGTAATGTCTCTGCTTTTTAATATGCTCTCTAGGTTCATCATAGCTTTTCTTCCAAGGGGCAAGTGTCTTTTAATTTCATGGCTGCAGTCACCATCTGCAGTGATTTTGGAACCCTAGAAAATAGTCTGTCACTGTTAACATTGTTTCCCCATCTATTTGCCATGAAATGATGGGACTGGATGCTATGATCTTCATTTTTTGAATGTTGAGTTTTAAGCCAACTTTTTCACTTTCCTGTTTCACCTCATCAAGAGACTGTTTAGTTCTTCTTTGCTTTCTGCCATAAGAGTGGTGTCATCTGCGTATCTGAGGTTACTGATACTGTTTATACATGATGTGGGAAACTGTCTACTTATAATGTTCAGTTTACATATATACAGCTTAAATTATAACTATATTAATGTAAACATTAATTTGGTATTATTGCCTTTTCTCCACTTTATTGAAGCATATTTATTGAGACTTTTCATGTATCTTTAGTATTATACTAATGCCTTTCCACACTTTGAACAATCTAATTGTTCCAGAGCAAATACTATCTTCTAAGGCCTTTTTGAATTACTGTATTATGTTGTAATTGAAAATTTTCTCTCTAGCCATAAATCCCCACTCATATATCATTAGTAAAGGTATTTTTTGTTGATATATTTTATATGGGTACTATTGATGACCTTCATGATATAATTGCTTAGAATGTTACTTTTGAAGTGACCTATTCATTCTGCTAATGATTACTAAATCTACTGTGTGCCAGAAACCATTCTAGCATTGACAGTAGAATGGTGGACAAAACTAGGAGTCAATATTCCAGATACATGTATTCAATTTGGGAAGATAAATATGTAATGTAATGAATGTAGTGATAAGTACTCAGAAATTACAGGAACAGAATATAGAATGAAGTCTGTTGTTTAAGATGATGGAACAGAGTTCTAAAGAAATGATTTGAGCAGAGACCTGAATGACATAAAATGTGTAGGTAACTGGATAAAGAATTTTTCATGAAGTTGCAGAAACTCTGAGGTTAGAGAATGCTTACAGTCTTTGAGGAACGACAGTGAGGCATCAATGGCAAAATGTGAGTTCTAGTTATTGCTCTACATACACAACAGCATTTTGTTATATTTTTCATGTGCACAGCATTGTACTTCTACTGCCATACGCCCTTATAGTGTGCTTACCACCAGAAATTTCATTTCCATTCATCACTATACAGTTGATTTCCTTTACCCATTTTGCCCTCTCCTGGGCACTCACCACTCCCAGGGTAATCACTACTGTGTTCTCTGTATCTGCATGTTTGATTTTGTTTGATTTAATTTGTTCATTTATTTTGCTTTTTTTTAATTAGTTTTTAAAAAATAAATATTTGTGTAGTTATTTTGGCTGCACAGGGTCTTAGTTGCAGCTTGTGGGATCTTTGATCATTGTTCCAGGATCTTTAGTTGTGGCATGGAGACTCTTAGTTGCATCATGTGGGATCTAGTTCCCAACCAGGGAACAAACCTGGGCCTCCTGCATCGGGTGCACGCTGTCTTAGCCACTGGATCACCAGGGAAGTCCCTATTTACTTTATACAGTGGTATCATATGGTATGTGGCCTTTCCTCTATCTGACTTATTTTACTTAGCACAGTAGCCTCGAAGTCCATCCATGTAGTCATAGATGACAGTATTTCATCTTTTTATGGCTAGTAAAGTAATGCTCAAAATTCTCTAAGCCAGGCTTCAGCAATACATGAACCGTGAACTTCTAGCTGTTCAAGCTGGTTTTAGAAAAGGCAGAGGAACCAGAGATCAAATTGACAACATTCGCTAGATCATCGAAAAAGCAAGAGAGTTCCAGAAAAACATCTATTTCTGCTTTCTTGACTATGCCAAAGCCTTTGACTGTGTGGATCACAATAAACTGTGGAAAATTCTGAAAGAGATGGGAGTACTAGACCACCTGACCTGCCTCTTGAGAAACCTGTATGCAGGTCAGGAAGCAGCAGTTAGAACTGGATATGGAACAACAGACTGGTTCCAAATAGGAAGAGGGTACTTCAAGGCTGTATATTGTCACCCTGCTTATTTAACTTATATGCAGAGTACATCATGAGAAACACTGGGCTGGAGGAAGCACAAGCTGGAATCAAGATTGCCGGGAGAAATAACCTAAGATATGCAGATAACACCACTCTTATGGCAGAAAGTGAAGAAATACTTAAAGAGCCTCTTGATGAAAGTGAAAGAGGAGAGTGAAAAAGTTGGCTTAAAGCTCAACATTCAGAAAACTAAGATCGTGGCATCCGGTCCCATCACTTTGTGGCAAATAGGTGGGGAAACCGTGGCTGACTTTATTTTTTGGGCTCCAAAATCACTGCATATGGTGATTGCAGCCATGAAATTAAAAGATGCTTATTCCTTGGAAGGAAAGTTATGATCAACCTAGACAGCATATTAAAAAGCAGAGACATTACTTTGTCAGCAAAGGTCCATCTAGTCAAGGCTATGGTTTTTCCAGTGGTCATGTATGGATGTGAGAGTTGGACTATAAAGAAAGCTGAGCACTGAAGAATTGATGTTTTTGAACTGTGGTGTTGGAGAAGACTCTTGAGAGTCCCTTGGACTGCAAGGAGATCCAACCAGTCCATCTTAAAGGAGATCAGTCCTCAGTGTTCCTTGGTAGGACTGATTTTGAAGCTGAAACTCCAATACTTTGGCTACCTGATGCGAAGAGCTGACTCATTTGAAAAGACCCTGATGCTGGGAAAGATTGAGGGCAGGAGGAGAAGGAGATGACAGAGGATGAGATGGTTGGATGACATCACCGACTCAATGGACATGGGTGTGGGTGGACTCTGGGAGTTGGTGATGGACAGGGAGGCCTGGCGTGCTGCAGTTCATGGGGTTGCAAAGAGTCAGACACGACTGAGCGACTGAACTGAACTGAGCTGATGGCTGAGTAATATTCCATTTTGTATATATCCCACATCTTAATTCATTCATCAGTGGATGGGTCCTTAGATTGTTTCCACATCTTTGCTATTGTAAATGTGATGAACATAGGGGTGCATATATCTTTTTGAATTAGTATTTTTATATTCATTGGATAAATACCAGAAGTAGGATAGCTGGATCATATGGTAGTTCTATTCTTAAATTTTTGAGGAATATCCATACTGTCTTCCATAGTGGTTATACTGGTTTACATTCCCACCAACAGTGTATGAGAGTTCCCTTTTCTGTAGATCCTTGCCAACATTTGTTACTTCTTTTTTTTAAATTTATTTATTTTAATTGGAGGATAGTTACTTTACAATTTGTGATGACTTTTGCCATACATCAGGGCTTCTTTGTGGCTCAGCTGGTAAAGAACCTGCCTGCAATGTGGGAGACCTGTGTTCAGTCCCTGGGTTGGGAAGATCCCCTGGAGAAGGGAAAGGCTACCTACTCCAGTATTCTGGCCTGGAGAGTTCCATGGACTATATAGTCCATGGGGTCACAAAGAGTCGGACACAACTGAGTGACTTTCACTTTTGCCATTCATCAACATGAATCGGCCATAGGTATACATGTGTCCCCCTCATCCTGAACCCATCCATCCTGAACGCCACCTCCCTCCATACCCCATCCCTCCATGTTGTCACAGAGCACTGGCCTGTTATTTTTTGTCTTTCTGATAATAGCCAGTCTAACTGGCATGAGGGAGTATCTCATTGTGGTTTTGAATTTCATTTCTCTAACTACTTTGGCCACCTGGTGTGAAGAGTTGACTCATTGGAAAAGACCCTGATGCTGTGAGGGATTGGGGACAGGAGGAAAAGGGGATGACAGAGGATGAGATGGCTGGATGGCATCACCGACTCGATGGGCATGAGTTTGAGTAAACTCCGGGAGTTTGTCATGGACAGGGAGGCCTGGCGTGCTGCGATTCATGGGGTCACAAAGAGTCGGACACGACTGAGCGACTGAACTGAACTCACTGAACAGTTAGTGATGGTGAACATCTTTTCATGTGCTTATTGGCCATTTGTGTGTCTTCCTTGGAAAAAGTGCCTGTTTAGCTCCTCTGTCCATTTTCAAATCAGGTTTGTTTCTGCTGTTGTTGTTGTTGTTAGTTGTATGTGTTCGTTATATGTTTTGTAGGTTAACCCCTTATAGGATATGTCATTTGCAAATGTCTTCTCCCATTTGATACGTCATCTCTTTGTTTTATTGGTGGTTTCCTTTGCTGTGCAAAAAGCCTTTTAGTTTGATGTAATCTCATTTGTTTATTTTTGCTTTTTTCCCCCTTGCCTGAGGAAATATATCTAGAAAGATATTGTATTCCTGAGACCAATGTTAAATATTCTGCTAAAGATGTTTTTGGTTGTCTGTGTTTTTATCACTGGGTTGAAGAATTTTTTATGTATATTCTGGATATAAGTTTTTTGCATCTATACAAAGTAAAATATTTTCTCTTGGTCTGTGGTTTGCCTGTTCATTTTCTTCAGTGTCTTTTGATAATTACAAGTTTTAAGTATTTTTTACATATATATTCTTTTTTATGTTCTTTTCCATTATGGTTTATCAATGGCTATTGAATATAGTTCCCTGTGTTATACAGTAGGCTATTAATGAAATCTGATCAGTTTTTTTATTTTGTGATCAGTGCTTTTTTTGGATCCTCTCCAAGAAACAATTGCCCATTTCAAGCAGATTTAGATTTTCATTCTGAATGTTGTAGGCCTCCCATTAGAGGCTTAGATCTCACTGATTACCCTTACTGCTATAACATAGACTATAGGGCAGCAAAAATGGAAACAGGCCAGTTAAGAAGCTATTATAGTGACCTGGGAGAGAAGTGATGGTACACAGGACTGGGCTGTAGTGGTGGAACCTTGAAAACTCTGGGGTTAAGAATGTTGAGCTTGCTTGTTGAATGTATGGTGTTAGAGACAAGCAGACATGGAGGGGGAGGCGGTTAGGATGATTTATTTTTGGCTTGTGCCACTGAGAGTGGTGGTGATGTACAAAACTACAGTTGACTGAGGTTATTTCAAACTCTGCTTTTGCAAAGTAGTATGTTGTCCATGCGAAGTAATTGGAAGAGTATCCCAGAATCCAGGAGACTTTTAAAGAATTCAGATATATGGCTACTTTCTTTTTACTGAGAGAGAATTTTGGAGGAAATTTTGCTGTTTGTTTTATACACAGGTGTAGTTGATAATGTGTACATTTGGAAGGAGATGCAGTAGAATATAAACTAGCAATACAGTATTTGATTGTTTCAATTTAAAAACTGCTATTCTTTTGCTTTTCTGTCTTCATTTCTTACCAGTTTGAAGCTTTTCTTGTGCATTTATAAAAACAAGTTCATTTTAGTAAACTTTTATAGAGATAGTTTTTGATCAGAGTACCTTGCTGCTGCTGAGTCGCTTCAGTCATGTCCGACTCTGTGTGACCCCATAGACAGCAGCCTACCAGGCTCCTCCGTCCATGGGATTTTCCAGGCAAGAGTACTGGAGTGAGTTGCCGTTGCCTTCTCCTCAGAGTGCCTTAGAGGTACCATAATGCTGGTTTATATTTGAGTTAGAGAAGTGCATTCTTATTCCTTGAAGTGCCTTTTAGCTTTCCTGTAGGCTAAGGAATATTCTATTCTTGGGGATCAAGTTAGAGCAAATCTCAGATTTTTGCCAGCAAAAGTCATTGCTTCAGTAGGGATTTATTTCATCAGTATTGTATATATACCAAACCTTGAATTTCTGTTCAAATTTAGGAGCTATCTTATAATAGTAGAAAGAATTTTGGCAATAGGAATAGCAAAGGAACTGAGTCCTAGTCCAGCAGTGTGACCTTGGATAAATCATTTACTTTATATACATCATTTTCTTCATCTGTAAAATGAGGAGTAATTGATTATAAAGTTCTTTTAAAAACAAATTATAAATTCTTACTGGTTTTATAGTGATTTTGGTTTTATAAAACATGTTTGAACCATATTAGAAACATTGGAAATTTAATCTTTGAATAACTTATGAGAAAAGAGTGAATTGTGGGCATCTTGCCTGACTCATAGAATATTATTACATCTGAATCATTGTTCCCCATATCAGACTTAAGCCTATGACTGATAAGGCTGCCTCTCTTTTAATAATAACTTTTTGAGATATAATTCATGCACTATAGAATTCAATTCAGTGGTTTTTAAGCCACCATCAGAATCAATTTTAAAACGTTTTCATCACCCCAAAAAGAAAGTACCCGTGAGCTGTCACTTTCCATTTCTGTGTGACCTTCCAGCCCTAGGCAGCCACTAGTTTACTTTCTGTCTGTATGGATTTACCTATTCTGAATATTTCATGTAGACATATGGCCTTTTGTGTTTGGTTTCTTTCACTTAACGTGTTTTCAAGGCTTGTCCATATTGTAGCATATATTAACACTTCATTTCTTTTTATTGTCACATAATATTACATTGTCTACCCCATATTATCTGTTCATCAGTTGATGGACATTTGAGTTGTTTCTACTTTTTGACTACTAAGAACCTTTGTGTATTCATTTCTCTTGGGTATATACCTAAGAGTGGAATTTCTGGGTTATACAGTTAATTCTGTATTTAATCTTTTGAGGAACTGCCAGGCTGTTTCCCAGAACATTTGGAAACATTTTTACATTCCTATCAGCAATGTGTGAGGGTTCCAGATTCTTTACATCCTCCCTAAACTTATTATTGTCTTTTTGGTTATAGTTGTCCTAGTGGGTATGAAGTGGTATCACATTGTGGTTTTGACTTGCATTTCCCTGATGATTAAAGATGTTGAACATCTTTCCAAGTGCTTATTAAGGCTACTTCTTTGGGCAGTTTTTCTTTTGGAGTGAGGATGCGGGTGGGAATCTGCTTAGCTCTTTTCCTAAAGTGTCAACTAAGCATTCTGAAGTATCAGTTAAATAAGCAGGCTCTTCTTACTACTGGTAGGGAGTAAATCAAAACCTTAATTTAATCCACACACCTGTTTTTCCCTTCCTTATTTCTATAAAGTGTAACAACAAAGAATTTCAGTGGAAATATGACTTATATCTTGTTGGAATTGTTACCTATGTTTGAGTGGGAGAACAGAACTTTCACTGATACATCTGTTTTTTTGTTTTGTTTATTTTTTTAATTATTTTTGACTGTGTTGGGTTTTGGCTTTTCTCTAGTCATGGGGAGCGGGGGCTACTCTCTCCTTGCAGTGCAAGGGCTTCTTAGTGCGGTGGCTCATCTCGTTGCAGATCCTGTGCTCTAGGTGCACAGGCTTCAGTAGTAGCGGACGTGGTCTCAGGAGTTGCAGTTTTGGGCTCTAGAGCACAGGCTCATTAGTTGTGCTGCGTGGGCGTGCATGGGCTTAAATTAGTTGCATGTGGGATTTTCCCAGATTGAGGATCTAACCCGTGTCTCCTGCATTGGCAGGCGGGTTCTTTATCACTGACATATCTTTAGCACTGAAATCTTGGCAACTGGTTCTGTATTTCAAATGTTCAGGAGTAAGACTGCAACGTATAAAGCAGTATCATTATCACACAAAGAAGGATGAAGTGTGTCTGGGAATCTGGTAGAAAACCTTTTCATATTTATAGTAGCCCTATTTTCCTTATATCATGAAAGTTTTGTGAATTAATATAGGATGTGTAATTGTTTTTTTATATTTTTTCCTACCTCCCTTCGAAGACAATGGGCTGCTTTTCTGGGCGCCTGATGTCCTCTGCTAGCGATCAGAAGTTGTTTTGTGAAATTTGCCCAGCATTCAAATGTTCTTTTGATGAATTTGTAGGGGAGAAAGTGGTCTCCCCGTCCTATTCCTCTGCCATCTTGGCTCCTCCCCCTGTAATTGTTTTTAAGGAGCATATTTAGCTTAGGTTACATAGTCTAAAATAGGTTAATTTGAAATGACACTCTTGTTAATAGAACTTATTTTATTAAATTCAGAATATTTAATTTTATTTGAGATTTTGCTCTTGAAAATGTTAATTGCCGCAGCCTGGATTTGGTCCAGTCAGATTTGTGAAGTAATTTTTTTTTTTCCATTCCAGAAATACATGCTACAGGATTTAACTATCAAAATGAAGATGAAAAAGTCACCTTGTCTTTTCCTAGTACTCTCCAACCAGGTAGGAGACATGGCTTTTATAAAATCCAGTAGTGAATAGTGACATCTTACTTCTTTCCCCCAAATTTATTGCATGTCTTTTTTTTTTTAAAGCTCTTTGTTTTAGGGAGATTAAGTATTAAGATCTTAGGCAAACTCCGGGAGCTGGTGAGGGACAGGGAGGCCTGGCATGCTACAGTCCATGGGATCTCAAAGAGTCAGACACTACTTGACAACTGAACAACAATAACAAAGTATTAAGATAGAGCTTAAAACATTCCAGGTTCATTTCAACTTTTAGCCCACCAGAAAAAAGTAAAAAAGGACAGTCATTCTATTCTAGAACATAATGTGTTATTTTCAGTTTCAGTTTTTTAAAATTACATCTACTTAGTTCTTCTACTGATTGAATCCAAATATCTGAGGCAAATGTTCCGCAGATGATTTTGAGGTACAATCAGAGATTAGAGAGATGCTATGCTAAGTGAGGGCATGGAAGGAAAGATTCATTGATACATTACTGTATGTGCTATTTAAAAGCACAAATAAACTAGACGTTCTGAACTTAATATAATGGAAGAAATTATATACAAATTAGTTGGTAAAGTACTGAAAGTTTGATAAATGAGCATGTGAAAAGCCACAGATAATATGAAAGAAAATGCAGTGAATGATAACAGTTAAGATATTTGCCCTCCTCGTAATGAGAAATCCAGTTTTTGTCTGTCATGTAATCAGAAGTAAAAAAATGAATCTTGATATGACTGCCTTAATATTACTAGTAGGAATATAAATCCATGTAATTTATTTGGAAAGCAGCCTGGCAATATGTGTTAAGAGCCTAAAGATATTCATGTCTTTTGACCTGGCAGTTCTGGTATTAGGAATATAGTCTCCTAAAGAAAAGTCATAAATACAAGAAATACCTTATGCCTAGAAGTGTCTCTTCAGACATTGCTAAGATAGTAAAAAATTAGAATTAATACATTTGTCCAACACTAAGGGAATAATTAAGCTAATTATGACATATATGTATGGTGAATACACCCAGCAATTAAAAGTGAGGTTTGTGAATTCTTAACACTGAAAAGTACTTATTATAATGTAAAATTGAAAAGCAGAATACAGAATTACACATACAAGGTGATGAATCATATCTCTAAAATGGTATGAATAATGTTATATGTCTGGTTGTTGACATAATTGATGATTTTTATTCTTATTCATACCTTTCTCTGTTTTCCATAATTTTTATATTGAGAATATATTCCCTCAATATGAAAGTATTTATAGAAAAATTTTAAATTGGAAAAGGTTTATCTTGGTACTCTTAAAGACCTTTCATTTTGTCTTTTTCTCACTAGGATTATTTTTGTGTGAAATTATTGTAAAAACAAATGTCTGCCATGAACCTGTATTAAAAGATACTGAAGATAATAACCTGAAAATTGAGAATTCCTCTCTCTGACCCCTCTACTTTTATTACTTTTATTATCTAGTGAATCCTTCCAGAAATATTCTATGTAGACATAAGTGTATGTGTACATTTTAACCCACAAATGGGATCACAAATATCAGTGGCTTGCAACAGGTATTTCTTGTTTACACATGGCCCTGAGGACTGCTGATCATCTGCAGACATATTGCCAACTTCCCTGAACTCCACTAAGCTCAAATGTCTATTGATGCCAGGCTCTGTAGTGAGTAGCTGCTATGTGCAGCATGCTGTTCTCTCATATGGCAGAGGGCAGAAGCTTGAGGCTGGAGACAGCACCAAATCATAAACATTTAAAGCTTCTGTGTGGATGGTGATGTTCATTCACATTTCATTGAGCAAAGCAAATAGTATGGCCAAGCCCAAAGTCACTGGGGCAACAATTACCAGAAATTTGATAAACTTCTAAATGAAACATAAAGCAAAAAAGAAAGTAATAAGTATAATAGAAATATAGAAAACTGAAAGAAGCAAAGAAAAGTGAAAAGAAAGTGCCCCCAAACCCAAACAGATTAATATCCTAAGGAGTATTACTAATATTACGTTCATTAAATAAGAACAGGATGGAATAGAGTAAGAACACTTTTGGAAATTGTAATATATTAGGAGTAAAAAAAAACAAAACAGGTTTTGAAAGGTGAAATAGAGTCATGTTCCAAATAGGAAGATTGGAGGACTGATCTAGCAGGACCAGACATCCAGCTAGTGAAAGAGAGGACATAGAAAATGGGAAGGGGAAATTACGAAAAACACACAACATGAAAATTTATTTGAACTGATGAGACAGAAGGCTTAAGTTTGAAAAAATACACTATCAAAAGGAAACTCGATAAATGTAAGAAGTCCCACACCAAAGCAAATTTAAGAATTTTCAGGGGGTAAAGTGAGGCTCTCAAAGAGTTTCTACCTGAGGCGAGGGAGTTGGGAGGAAGTTACCTTCAAGGTTCAGAAATCAAAAGAGCAGATTTACAATGGAAACCAGACTCTAATAAAGCCATTCCTTGAAAATTATAAGTGAATCTGACTCTCAATTTAGAATTCCCGTGCTTACGAAGAATCCCAGGGCGATTTATTAAGGTTTCGATGGTCCTAGAAGAACAGCTTCTCTATCTAGTTCTCGGTTCCCAGTAAAGAACTAGGTAGTCAGTGGGCCTTCTTTATGCAGAAAGCAAATGTGACGCCCACCCTGGGGGGCTTTGGCAGAGGTGGGCCCATTCGTTTGAGTTGCTTACCTATTGTAGTTATTTCTGTTAAGGGTTACTTCCTCGGTGCCTCGATGGCCTACAACATCTAACCCTTGCCACCGTACACATGATTTGTGTTGGCAGGAAAACAGCAGCTGTGTTAACAATTACTTGTTCATGAACATGTGCTTAGATTGGGCTGTTTCAGTAGACGGAGGTACTTGTTAGGAGTAACCACGTCTTTTAGTTATTTGTTGGCATTGAACAAAATTGTTTTGCAAACTGTTTTCATTCTTGTTATAAGGTTGAGCAACTCTGTCCCACAAATTCTAGTTTTGCTTGGAAACTGCAAAGTAGTCCCCGAATATTTTAGAGGGAGTTGATATTGATGGCAAAAGAAAATTTGCAGCTACACATTTGCTTGTTACAGTTCCTTTTCTATAAAACCTTATTTTTGGTGATTTAAATAAAGCATTGCCTGAATGTTTGAGATTTTTATAGCTACACTTGGTTGTGTAATATTATGGTTCCTTTTCTGTAAAATGTTATTTTTGGCCATTTCAAATAAATCATTTCCCATCTTAAAAAAAAAAAAAAAGAATTCCCGTGCTTAGCCACACAATGAGTTTAAAGAAAATATTTTCAGATCTTTGAAGTTATAGAAAATTTTAATTCTTTGTGAAAGATATAGTAGTAGAGATGTAGTTTAGCGCAAACTTCACTTTTTATAGTAAGTAGAAAATTGAAAAATGAAAAAAACAGCTAAATAAGCAAGGTATTTAGAAATCACAGAGTTGTTACTGAGGCAAGTATAGGGAGTAAATAGCATTGGGTGTGCCTGCAGCTTATATAGGTGGGCCTGTAGAATTGTGTTGTGTGTTAGCCACTCAGTCGTGTCTGACTCTTTGCGACCCCATGGACTATAGCGCTCCAGGTTCCTCTGTCCATGGGATTTTCCAAGCAAGAATACTGGAGTGGGTTGCCATTTCCTTCTCCAGGGAATCTTCCCAACTCAGGGATCAAACCTGGGTCTCCTGCATTGCAGGCAGATATATGAGGTTTAACACTGTGAACCATTATTTTGATAGAAATGATAGGAAAATTTTAAAAAATTTAAAATCTGTATCATTACAGACTATATTCTGTGTTCATACTGTGAAAAGATTAAAGTCAGTAGCAAAAGACAAACAAAAAATGCCTTCTCGTATATTGGAAAAATGATACTTCTGAAAATTAATGAGTGGAAGATTTGTTATAGGAATTAGAAAATATTTAGAACTGAATAATAAAATTGCTACATACAGAGCATGTAGGATGCTGGTAAAGCATTATTTTCAGAGAGGATATTTAGCTAAGAAGAAAGGCTAAAAATTAATTAAGTGGGCATCAAAATCAACATTAGACAAAAAGAATAGGTAACTTGAAGAAAGTAGAAGAGAAAGATTTAAAAGCAGAAATTAATGAAATAAAAATGAGGAAGAGAGGAGCAAAAACATTTAAAGGTGGCTTAAAATAGCCTAAGAAGATACATAAACCTAGTTAGCATGTATAGAAAAAAAATAGCATAGATTCAATTGTTTAGCATTAGGAAATTTGACATAATTTTTTAAGTCAGAAATGTTAGTGTGTTTATCAAAAGAAGCCAGAACATATTCGCTGGAACTCATCAGGTAAGAAAGGACATAAACTCCCAAAAGATATGTATATGTATATCTGTATACATATGTCTATATTCAGTGGACCTTCAATTGAGTTGTTTGGTTTTATTTTCCTAGCATGATTCAGAATGTGGCACTTTCTTTAGTTGTGACTTTGCTGCAAACATCTGAAATTTTTACTTGAAATTACTTTCAGAACCAGTTTGAGGCATATAAGGAAATTAGCTTAATTACTTAATAGGCACAGTTAGTATTTTGTCTAGAAATAGATTGCAATTTGTTATTCACATAATCTGCAGACTTGAACTCTTTATGACTTGGACCTTTCCAAAAAGCAAATTCAATTTTGGAAGGTGAAGATTTGACTTGGTGAACACCCAAAAGGATACGTCAGAAAGTCAAGAACATTTTGAACAATGTCAGTGTCATTGCTCTGCAAGCATTCCAAAATGTCAGTTTGAAGCGTTAGGATATAAAAGTTTTGATATAAGTAGCTAATTACTTTATGGTCATACTACATCTCTGATTTGTTAGATTCCCGTTCTCTGGATTCTTTAATAAATAGGCACTTTAAAGGGATCAATTACAAAGTCAACATTTTGGGGGTTTTTTGTGACTGGATTTATAAAATGTGGAATGGGATTATTTTGTCATGCATCTGAATTTAGTAGATGACACTAGATAATAGTGATAAGGTTTTTTATAAAAGAAAGTATGGTTGATGCTTGAACAACACAGGTTTGAACTGCATGGGTCCACTTATACTCAGATGTTTTTCAGTAGTAAATAGAGTACCACACAGTCCAACGCTGGTTGAATTTGGAGATGTGGAGGAACTGCAGATATGGAAGGCCCCTGTCCCAGTGGTGCCTCTGGAGGTGTTAGTTGCTTTTACTGTGCTTGCTTAGGCTGTGCACATACAAAAATTGGAACAATACAGAGAAGATTAGCATGGCCCTTGCGCAAAGATGAAGTGCAAATTTGTGAATCGTTCCATGTTTTTTTGGGCTACCCAGGTGGCTTAGTGGTAAAGAATCTGCCTGCCGAGGCAGGAGACCCAGGGTTTGATCCCTGGGTTGGGAGGATCCCCTGGAGAAGGAAATGGCAACCCACTCCAGTATTCTTACCTGGGAAATCCCATGGATGGAGGAGCCTGGCGGGCTAGAGTCCATGAGGTTGCAAATAGTCGGACATGACTTAGCAACTAAGCACCTATAAATTATAGGTGGATTAACCCCCGTATTATTCAAGGGTCAGCTGTATGCATATTCGTAAAAACTCATTTTGTATATAAAAAGAACGTCTCTATGTGTATAACTGAGTCACTCTACTATACAGCAGAGATTGGCACAAC
This sequence comes from Odocoileus virginianus, assembly GCF_023699985.2. NCBI lineage: Eukaryota > Metazoa > Chordata > Mammalia > Artiodactyla > Cervidae > Odocoileus > Odocoileus virginianus. The sequence continues at coordinate 37,135,398 of NC_069690.1, read as the reverse complement.
ATTGTAAATCAACTATACTTCAATTAAAAAAAAACCTCCTATTTTGTCTAAATTGATTTTGCTCTTATGTAACAATAGAATATGTATTCAGGTTGTATTTTTATTTGCATTTAATAATTATTGGTTTAAATTTATTTCTTTAATATTCCTAGGTTTCAGGAAAGGATCAATCTGTAAGGCATAATTGGCAGAGAGCATGAATTTTGGATTAAATAGACCTAAGTTTTTAATCTCATTCTTGCTACTCACTAATTGTGTGACCTTGGGCAAGTGATTTAACTTTTCAGGGTTAGTTTCTTCATCTCAGAAAATGGAGACAATGCCTACCCAACTAAATAATTTTTAAGCGCCAGTGCGTAATAGCTGGTCATACATTGAATAGATTTGTTTCTTTTCCTGCTTGTCATGTATTGATAATTTGAAACTCATTAGTAAAATTAAAGAACTTTCTTAGCAGTCACTCTGAACATGACTTTAAGGTTTCCTTTAGGATTAGTTTGCCATTTACTTTAGTAAATACTATATTCTCTACATTGCCAAGAGGAGTGTTTGAGAAAGAAAGGAAGGATTTCAACTTTGTCAGTAGCTATAAATTAATGCTTAATGACATCCTTCTGATAACTTGTACTTAATATCTCCATGAAAGTGTTTTCATTTATCTTCAATCACAGGTACAGGAACCTTAAAGATAGATTTTGTTGGCGAGCTGAATGATAAAATGAAAGGTTTCTATAGAAGTAAATATACTACCCCTTCTGGAGAGGTGCGCTATGCTGCTGTCACACAGTTTGAGGTATGGTATTCTTTAAAATACAGGCTTCCCAGGTGGTGCTAGTAGTAAAGAGTCCTCCTGCCAATGCAGGAGACGTAAGATGCTCGTTCAGTCCCTTGGTACCCGCTCCAGTTTTCTTGTCTGAAGAATCCCATGGACAGAGGAGCCTGGCGGGCTACAGTCATGGGGTTGTGAAGAGTCAGACACGACTGATGCAACTTAGCACGCATGCATGCTTTAAAATATTATGATCTTGGGACTTCTCTCATGGACCTGTGGTTAAGAAGCTGCCTGCCAGAGGCTTCCCTGGTGACTCCGCGGTGAAGAATCCGTCTGCCGGTGGAGGAGACATGGGCTCTGTTCCTGGTCCGAGAAGATTCCACATGCTGTGGAACAGCTGAGCCCAGGCGCTCTTGAGCCTGTGCTGTAGAGCCCAGGAGCCGCACTGCTGAGCCTGCCCGCCACAAGTGCCGAGGCCCGTGCACCCTAGAGCCTGCACATCGCGTCCAAGAGTGGCCCCCGCTCACTGCAACTAGGGGAAAGTCCGCGCAGCAGCAAAAACAAAGCACAACCAAAAGTAAATAATGAAATTAAAAAATTTTTTTTAAAAGAAAGAAAGGATCTGCCTGCCAATGCAGGGGACATGGGCTTAGTCCCTGGTCCAGGTGCTAAGATTCCACATGTTGCAGGGCAACAAAGTCCATGCGCCACAACTACTGAGCTAGCACCCCAGAGCCCGTGCTCTGCAGTAAGAGAAGCCATGGCGGTGAGCAGCTTGCACACCGTAACCAGAGAGTAGCCCCCGTTTGCCACAGTAGAGAAGGCCCACATCAGCAGTGAAGAGCCCGTGTGCCACAGCAAAGACCCAGGGCAGCCAAAAAAAATCATGATCTTCAGTGAGACATTCTGACAAAGGTCTGTTCTCTTATTCGCCTGATTATTTGAGGATCGATGCCTATAACTGTAATTGTGTGAATGATTTTGAAATTTTTACTCTATATTCAGTTATCTCTATTATACAGGGGAGAGAATTAGGGATGTGGGCTGGGGAATGATATTTTTATAACAGTATCAATATTAATTTAGTAAGAAAAGCCACAGGTACAAAGTATAAAAGCAATCCAGGTATTGAAGTTTTGTTAACCTGTATGTATGCATATATAGCTATATACAGATATATATGGATTTTATATATATGTATATATTAAATATAATTTTGTTACCTGTGTGTATGTGAGAGTGTGATTCCAGTGCTTATCTCTAGCCCTTGTGAGCACTTCTTCATCTTGGAATGATTTGCTGTAGTGTGTCTCCAAATGATATGTAAAGGGAGAGTATGTGGGTGGTGTACTTCCTAAGTATTGGGATATCAGAAAATCTTTCATTTGCCTTTGTATTCAACCAGTTTTACTGAACATGTAAAAGATTTGTTGGGGGAAGGGGAAGAAAAAAAGTGCAGCCCCTGACATCAGATGAGATCTGATGGGTGGTATGACTGTAGACAGCCTCTGGCATCAGAAGTTGCCCTAGCACTGAAGCTAATACGTGGTGTTTTCCTGTTGGATATAAACAGAGTGCCAACCTCAGACAAGGTTACTACTTTGACACCATGATAAGGTGAGACAAAACAAGGACCCTTCATTATTTTCTCCAAGCACAGACAAAAACAAGGTCGTTTTGCTCATCACAAAAGACAAACAACTCCCTTTCTTGGTTAAAATGAGGGACTGTTGCTTTTTTACCAACTGCAGTCTTAGGCTTGCTGTAGTTTGCACTCTTTATATTAACAGAAAAGGTAATACTGATAAAATTGCCTCCACTTTCTGACAGCCCTCAACTTAGAGTTCTTTCTTCCTTAATTTGTCTCCAAATCATTCAGGCAAATTCCAAATCACATAATAGTTTCTTACATTTTAACTAAGACGCCCCAACAGTTTCTTTTGAGTGAGTTTTCCCTTAACAAGCCCAACTTCTTCAGTGAGAGTGATACAACTGGCTTACAGTTTTTCTGTTTCAGAGGTGCATAAATGTTGGTCTAGGGACCACCCTGGTGGTTCAGTGGCTAAGACTCTGAGCTCCCAATGCATGGGGCCTAGGTTTGATTCTTGTTTAGGGACCTACATCCTATGTGCTGCAACTGAAGATCTCGCATGCCACAACTAAGACCTGGTGCAGCCAAATAAATAAATATTTAAGAAACCCAGTATAGTTCAGGTTAATATGAAAAATTTTCTAATGTACAAAAACTTTGCTTCATTGTAGCTCCTGACTCCTTCATGCTATTCTTGTCATAAAAATTTGATCTTTATATAATATTAATACATCTAAGCCTGTCAATCATTTTCTAATTATTACCTTATACAGTTGCCTTTTAAAGACAGAGTTAAAGACAAAACAGAAAAAGAATTACAAATAAAAATGTTTATGGGAATTCCCTGGTCGGCTAGTGGTTAGGACTTTCCACTACAGGGAACTGATCAAGGTTCGATCCCTTGTTGGGGACCTAAAATCCTGTAAGCTGTGTGGTGTGGTACAGCCAAAAATGAAAAACAGACAAAACCCAAATAAAAATATTTACGCTGTGTTTATAATTCCTATGTGTTCCCCTTCATGGTGTTCTTCATTTCTTTGTATGGATTTGAGTTACCATTTACTGTATTTCACTTCAGCTTACAGGACTCCTTTCAGTATTTCTTATAAGGCAGGTCTGCTAATGATAAGTTCTCTGTCTTTTGGCACAGACTAATAAATAAATGAAAATAAATATTAAAAAGTATGTTGTTCTAAAGTCTTTTACATCTCATTTTGTCAAATGGGAGGAGTCAGACTAAAATGTCTCTTCTCCCTTTGTAGAGTAACACATTTTAAAATTTTGCTTTATTTTCTTTGTGATTGCTTGTTAAATTATTTCTTTGTACCTAAAAATTTTTACCAGGTGTTCACTTTTCATTAACTTTTAATAATTGGTAAAGCCTACTTATATTCAGATTTAGATCTTTCATCAGTATAACAGTATTTTCTTCTATTGCATGTTCATTATGTTTCTGTTCTGATGTCTTCTTCAGGAACATAATTTAATAATAGATTTAAGTCTAGTGTCTATCCCCTAAATGTACTTTTGATTGCTCTTATCACTTTGTCCTTTGTTTTTTTTTTTGCTTAATATATATATTATTGAAGTATAGTTTACTTACAGTGTTTCAGGTGCAAAGCAAGGTGATTCAGTTATGCATATATCATTTTTGAAATTATTTTCCATTATAGTTTATTACAAGATATTGACTATAGTTCCTTGTGCTATACTGTAAACCTTTGTTGCTTATTTCATCTTCCTATTTAGAAATCTAGGATTCTATTCATACTAAGTCAAACAAGTGGAATCCAAATATATTAGTTTTTAGTTAGGCAAAAATTCATAAGTTTTCTAAAATATATATATATCATACATATTATTTATGTATGTATATACATAAACTTTTCTACTATGCTTGATAAAGTCTTGAGAAAGAACATTAAAAAAAAGAAAAAGATGGAGAAATTGGAAAACATAAACTAAATGAAATGGGAGCACTGAATATGAAATAGAAAAAGTGAAACAAACTAGATAAAAGATCATATAGTCCAGTTGTTTTTAAACATGACTGCTCATTAGAAACATACCTGGAGCTCTGGAGGAAAAATGCAAATACCTGGGCATTTATATTTTTCAAAAAATTTCAAGATAATTCTGATAAGCATCTGGATTTTAAAAAGTGATTACAGGTTTTTCTGTTAAATTATAGTTTTGTTTAGTGATATAGAGTTCTATTAATTTTCTGTTGAGCAATCATAATGCAGTGGTATAAAGTCAGTAATCATTACATAATCACCATAGTAAAAGGTGTTTATCAGTTTTCCCAATCAATATCCAGACAAAAAATAAAAGATAATTATAATTTTAAGCCATATTGGGAACATGATTAACTTAACAATATAAAATAGTTCCATACAATTTGAGGGGGTCAAACAGAGTGATGTAAATGGAAGTACATCATGCACGTGTTTTCATCTTCCTAGCCAGTGTATGTCTTTTGGTTGGTGCATTTAATCCATTTACATTTAAGGTAATTATCAGTATGTATGATCCTATTACCATTGTCTTAATTGTTTTGGGTTTATTTTTGAAAGTCTTTTCCTTCTCTTGTGTTTCCTTCTTAAAGTTCCTTTAGCATTTGTTGTAAACCTGGTTTGGTGGTGCTGAATTCTCTTAACTTTTGCTTGTCGGGAAAGCTTTTGATTTCTCCATCAAATCTGAAGGAGAGTCTTTCTGGGTATTCTTGGTTGTAGATTCTTCCCTTTCATCACTTTAAATATATCATGCTGTTCACTTCTGTCTTGTAGAGTTTCTGTTGAGAAATCAGCTGATAGCCTGATGGGAGTTCCCTTATATGTTATTTGTTGTTTTTCTCTTGTTGCTTTTAGTATTTTAGCTTTGTCTTTAATTTTTGTCAGTTTGATTACTGTGTATCTCAGTGTGTTCCTCCTCGGGTTTGTCCTTCCTGGGACTCTCTGTGCTGCCTGGACTTGGTTAACTCTTTCCTTTCCCATGTTAGGGAAATTTTCAGCTATTACTTCTTCACATATTTTCTCAAGTCCTTTTTCTCTCCCTCCTCTTTCTGGGACCCCTATAATGTGAGTGTTGGTGCATTCAGTGTTGTCCCAGAGGTCTCTTAGGCTGTCTTCATTTCTTTTCATCCTTTTTTCTATATTCTGTTCTGCGGCAGTGATTTCCACCATTCTGTCCTCCAAGTCATTTATCTCTTCTTTTGCCTCAGTTATTCTGCTCTTGATTCCTTCTAGTATATTATTCATCTTTTTTAGATCTTGTAGGTCTTTGGTAAACATTTCTTGCGTCTTCATTGTTTTTACGAGATTCTGGATCATCTTCATTATCATTATTCTGAATTCTTTTTCTGGAAGCTTGCCTATCTCTACTTCATTTAGTTGTTTTTCTGGGGTTTTATCCTGTCCCTTCATCTATGACATAACTTTCTGCTTTTTCGTTGAGATTAACTTTGTGTTTGGTTATGGTTTTTGTCTTAGCTGCTGTGGGACTGTGGGACTGCTGCTTCTTGCTTCTTAGATCTGCCCTCTGATGGAGGAGGCTAAGAGGCTTGTGTAACAGTCATCAAGACAGTATGGTACTGGCACAAAGACAGAAATATAGATCAATGGAACAGAATAGAAAGCCCAGAGATAAGTCCACGAACCTATGGTCACCTTATCTTCGACAAAGGAGGCAAGGATATACAATGGAAAAAAGATAACCTCTTTAACAAGTGGTGCTGGGAAAACTGGTCAACCACCTGTAAAAGAATGAAACTAGAACACTTTCTAACACCATACACAAAAATAAACTCAAAATGGATTAAAGATCTAAATGTAAGACCAGAAACTATCAAACTCCTAGAGGAGAACATAGGCAAAACACTCTCCGACATAAATCACAGCAGGATCCTCTATGACCCACATCCCAGAATTTCAGAAATAAAAGCAAAAATAAACAAATGGGACCTAATGAAACTTAAAAGCTTTTGCACAACAAAGGAAACTATAAGCAAGGTGAAAAGACAGCCCTCAGATTGGGAGAAAATAATAGCAAACGAAGCAACAGACAAAGGATTAATCTCGAAAATATACAAGCAACTCCTCCAGCTCAACTCCAGAAAAATAAATGACCCAATCAAAAAATGGGCCAAAGAACTCAACAGACATTTCTCCAAGGAAGACATACAGATGGCTAACAAACACATGAAAAGATGCTCAACATCACTCATTATCAGAGAAATGCAAATCAAAACCACAATGAGGTACCATTATACGCCAGTCAGGATGGCTGCTATCCAAAAGTCTACAAGCAATAAATGCTGGAGAGGGTGTGGAGAAAAGGGAACCCTCTTACACTGTTGGTGGGAATGCAAATTAGTACAGCCACTATGGAAAACAGTGTGGAGATTTCTTAAAAAGCTGGAAATAGAACTGCCGTATGACCCAGCAATCCCACTTCTGGGCATACACACCAAGGAAACCAGATCTGAAAGAGACACATGCACCCCAATGTTCATCGCAGCACTGTTTATAATAGCCAGGACATGGAAGCAACCCAGATGCCCATCAGCAGACGAATGGATGAGGAAGCTGTGGTACATATACACCATGGAATATTACTCAGCCATTAAAAAGAATTCATTTGAATCAGTTCTAATGAGATGGATGAAACTGGAGCCCATTATACAGAGCGAAGTAAGCCAGAAAGATAAAGACCATTACAGTATACTAACACATATATATGGACTTTAGAAAGATGGTAACGATAACCCTATATGCAAAACAGAAAAAGAGACTCAGATGTTTGGAACAGACTTGTGGACTCTGGGAGAAGGCGAGGGTGGGATGTTTCAGGAGAACAGCATTGAAACATGTATATTATCTAGGGTGAAACAGATAACCAGCTCAGGTTGGGTACATGAGACAAGTGCTCGGGCCTGGTGCACTGGGAAGACCCAGAGGGATCGGGTGGAGAGGGAGGTGGGAGGGGGGACTGGGATGGGGAGTACATGTAAATCCATGGCTAATTCATATCAATGTATAACAAAAACTACTGTAATGATGTAAAGTAATTAGCCTCCAACTAATAAAAATTTAAAAAAAAAAAAAAGAGGCTTGTGTAAGCTTCCTGATGGGAGGGACTGGCAGTGAGAAAAACTGGGTCTTGCTCTGGTGGGCAGGGCCTTGCTCAGTAAAGCTTTAATCCAGTTATCTGCTGACGGGTGTGGTTGCACTCCCTCCCTGGTAGTTGTTTGCCCTATGGTAGGGTTAATGGCAAACTCCAAGAGGGTTTACTATGCCAAGGGGGGGCCTTCCTGGCCTGATGGGGCCCATGCCTCTGTCCCTGTGGTGAGCCCCTGTCAACCCACGCCCCCACAGGAGACCGTCCAACACTAGCAGGCAGCTGTGATTCAGTCTTCTGTGGGGTCACTGCTCCTTTCCTCTGGTCTTGGTGTGTGCAAGATTTTGTTTGTGACCTCCAAGACTGGAGCCTCTGTTTCCCCTAGTCCTGTGGAAGTCCTGTAATCAAACCCTGCACACCTTCAAGGCCAGATTTCCTGGGGATTCCCAGTCCCTTTGTCCAATACCTAGGCTGGGAAACCTTACTTGGGGTTCAGAACCTTCACCATAGTGCAAGAACTTCTTTGGTATTATTGTTCTCCAGTTTGTGGGTCACCCACAACTAGATACAACTAGAGAGAAGCCTACCCACCACACCAAAATATCCTGTGTGCAGCAACTAAGGCCCAATGCAGCCAGATAGATAAGTACATTAAAAAAAAAAAAAATAGAAACTTAGACTTACTGTGTCATTCATTTAATTTCCTCTAGTATAAACTCATTAATTTAGTGCTGCTCCTAATTTGAATTTTTCTGTGTATTTTTTTCCTTACAGTCTACTTACTTTTTCAAACATCTTATTTACTGTTTAGTAGAATTCATAATTTAATTTCTTTGACAGTGCAGTCAGATATGTCACATTTTTCCTTCAAGAAATCCTTTTTTAAAACTGTTTATTTATTTATTCATTGGCTGTGCTGGGTCTTCGTTGCTGTGCAGGCTTTTCTCTAGTTGTGGTCAGCATGGGCTACTCTAGCTGTGGTATGCAGGCTTTGCCATGGCTTCTCTCGTTGTAGAGCACAAGCTCTAAGGCACGTGGGCTCAGTAGTTGCAGCTCCTGCGCTCTAGAGCACAGGCTCTGTAGCTGTGGCACAGGGGGCTTGTTGCTCCATGGCATGTGGGATCTTCTCAGATCAGGGATCAAACCCTTGTCTCCTGCATTGGCAGGTGGGTTCTTTACCACTGAGCCACCAAGAAAGCCCCAAGAAGTCCTTTTTCAGAAGTCTGTGTTTCCCTGACAGGCCAGTGGTTAAGATTCCACCCTTTAATGGCTGGGGGCATGAGTTTGATCCCTGATGGGGAACTAAGATCCCACATGCTGTTCAGACAATAAAAAAGAAAAGAAACAAACAAAAATTTTTAAGAAGCAACAGTTAGAACCAGATGTGAAACAACGGACTGGTTCAAAATTGGGAAAAGCTGTATATTGTCACCCTGCTTATTTGACTTATACGCAGAGTACATCATGCAAAATGCTGGGCTGGATGAAGCACAAGCTGAAATCAAGATTGCTGGAGAAGTATAAATAACCTCATGTATGGAGATGACACCACCCTAGTGGCAGAAATTGAAAAGGAACTAAAGAGCCTCTTGATGAAGGTGAAAGAGGAGAGTGAGAAAGCTGGCTTAGAACTCAACATTCAGAAAACTAAGATCATGGCATCTGATCCCATCACTTCATGGCAAATAGATGGGGAAACAATGGAAACAGTGACAGACTTTATTTACTTGGGCTCCAAAATCACTGTGGAGAGTGACTGCAGCCATAAAATTAAAAGACGCTTGCTCCTTGGAAAAAAAGCTATGACAGACCTGGACAGTGTATTAGAAGAAGAGACATCACTTTGCTGACAAATGTCCATATAGCATTGGACCATGAAGAAGGCTGAGTGCCGAAGAATTGTTGCTTTTGAACTGTGGTGCTGGAGAAGACTCTTTTGAAAGTCCTTGGCCAACAAGGAGATCAAATCAGTCAATCCTAAAGGAAATCAACCCTGAATATCCACTGGAAGGACTGATACTGAAGCTCCAATACTTTGGCCACCTGATAGGAAGAGCCAACTCGCTGGAAAAGACCCTGATGCTGGGAAAGATTGAGGACAGGAGGAGAAGGGGGCAACAGGATGAAATGATTAAATGGCATTATTGACTCAGTGGACATGAGTTTGAGCAAACTCTGGGAGATAGTGAAGGACAGGGAAGCCTGGTGTGCTGCAGTCCAATGGGTCACAGAGTCGGATGCGACTGAGGGGCTCAACAACAATCTGCTTTCTCTACCTCTGCACATTTTGTTTGTTCTTTTTAAGATACAGAATCTTAGCGGTTCTATTTCTATTTTATTAAAGATTCTTTCTTTTATAACTGATATTCTGCTGCACCACTAAATCTTATTTTGCTTTAAAGTTTATTACTCTTTTATATGTTTACAGAAAGGATGAGATCTCTTTAAATAAGTAGGTCAAATGCTGACAGTTTTATGTGTTGTATGTGAAAGTGCTACCTTGTATTTTCTTTGTAATCAGTGCCTAGCTTATTGCCTAGCACTGAGTCAAAAATAAATATTTGAAAAAGTGAATGAATGAATGATAGAAAGAAATGGTTGTTACTTCATGAAATAGTCCGGTAGGTTCATTCAGTGATAGTTCATATTTCATATTCTTTTTTTAAGGCTACTGATGCCCGGAGAGCTTTTCCTTGCTGGGATGAACCTGCCATCAAAGCAACTTTTGATATTTCATTGGTTGTTCCTAAAGACAGAGTAGCTTTATCAAACATGGTATGTATGTGTTAGTGAGTATTCTTATATTTTGAATAAACATTTAGCATATTTTGTTTGCTGATTAGATGGGATAGCATGGAACTACCTAGTCACCCAGCACAGTACTTGACACATAATGGGAGCACGAATGTTAGTGTTCTTAGTTTCTTGTAAGCCCTCCTTTTTTTTTTTAATTGCCTTATTTGGGGAGTTTTCCTGCATCCTGGAGGAAATTCCTTGTAAGCTATGTTAACAAGATTACCTGCTTCCTTTAATTTGGAAATCAAAGTAAGAAATGAACTTAATAACTATTACCTGAGAGAAAAAAAATCTGATATTCTTACTAAATGCCAAAAGTTACAGCCGTGTAATGAAGTGTATTTAGGCTTTAACTGATTGTGTTCTTGGATGTGCTGAGATGTTCCTTCACTGAGGTCACTGAATGTCATTCATATAGAATAAGTATTTACTACTTGAAATGTGTTGTCTAAGACTGCCTTATTTAAGACATAGAGTAGCCGGCAGACTATAATAGGAGTCTAGGGAACTTGGAAACACCTGCTGGACTTGAATGGCTTTTGCTTCCTTTATTAGTGGAGAGAATTCTGTAGATTCTCTTCTTAAAGACGCTCTTCTTAAATATTCTTAGGAAGCTAATAAATTACACTGAAATGTTCATTTGCAGTTTAATGCAAATGAATTTATCAGATCAGTTCTTGAGTAAGTCTTACTTGGAAGAAAAAATGGCAAGAACTTGGGGAAACTGAGAGCCTGAGTAGGAAAAAGAGGGAAATTAGGGAACTCTAAAAGTAAATGAGATTTGTCACAAGATTTGCTTAGAACCAACCTTCATACAGAATATGCTCTAAATATAGAAATCTGTGCCCTTTGAAATGTCCAGTTTCACAACTACATTTTATTTTCATTAATTGTTGTCTTCTATCCTTCATTCACTTGAAAAATATTAAAATCTTAAAACATCCCAATACCTGTTAATAGGTATTCAAGAAAAGTTGCTTCTTTTACCTTTCAAATCCTTGGTACTTTTAACACTTCAGCTCCAACTTCTTAGTGTGTTTTCTTCATCAGTTCACTTTCTTTCTTAACAGGAAAAGTCTTGAGTGTGTAATAGTCCTGGGTAAATTAGGATAGAGAAGTAAGCAGTGCTGGAAAGGGGGAAGAAAAGGCTGCAAAGCCTACAGTTTTGGGGTGGTGTTTGAGCTAAGGTATTTAATGTAAATCTGTTAAATTTTCCTTTTTTTTTTTTTTTTTTTAAAGAATGTAATTGATCGGAAACCGTACCCTGATGATGAAAATGTAGTGGAAGTGAAGTTTGCTCGCACACCTGTCATGTCTACATATCTGGTGGCATTTGTTGTGGGTGAATATGACTTTGTAGAAACAAGGTCAAAAGATGGTGTGTGTGTCCGTGTTTACACCCCTGTTGGCAAAGCAGAGCAAGGAAAATTTGCGTTAGAGGTAATTGTACTTGAAGAGGATTGTTCCAACAGTCCATAACTCCAGGTTGGGGAATTTACATTTCTGATCAATTATTAGTACAATTATTTATAATCTAATCTGAAATATCTTGTGCTACTTTGGTTTTACTTTTAATAGAATCTTGGAACTAGCAAGTTTGGTGTTGTATTAACATTTTGAAAGATACTGATTAAGAGAATATTAGAATGGAATTTATTAACCTAGAGAGTGGGTGGGAATATATGTAATTGTACTTTTCATACTGAGTTAATAAATGGATTAAAATTTGGCTGACATATACAAAGCTTAGGGCTAAAGCAGTCTCTGGAAGTGGGGTCCCCCAGGGTTGGTTTCTTGTAACTCGAGATATTTGGCTTGCAACTGGATTCCTTTGTGGATTTGTGTAGGAATGGCAATAGGATTTATCAGATGGTTCTTTTCTTTATACTTTTATAGGTTGCTGCTAAAACTCTGCCTTTTTATAAGGACTACTTCAATGTTCCTTATCCTCTACCTAAAATTGATCTCATTGCTATTGCAGACTTTGCAGCTGGTAAAGTAAATTTCATTTTATTGATAAATTGTAATAACTTTTATTTTGAATTGTATGATTTTTTCAAGAAGAAGTATGTATAAATATCAATAAATGTTTATATTTATTTTATGAAGGTGCCATGGAGAACTGGGGCCTTGTTACTTATAGGTATGTTAATGATGTATTACCCTGCCTTGTCTTTTAAGTCACTGATTTCATGAGTGCTTCACTCGTAATTACAGTTTAGTAGCTTCTGCTTTATGATCTGCCATAAATTTTCCTACCTTCCCCCATTTCCTTGAACATTTCAAGAATGCCGATGAACACCCTCTGGTGCTATCTGAGAGTGTAAGATTTTAAAGTGAGCATCTGGCATTAGTAGCATTTGTAGATGTATTTTTGGCTGAGTTTCTCATTTCAGTGCCTTCTCTTCCTCCTGGTAGTTACATAGTTATATATCCAGCTTGAAGAACTTCCCCTGGTTTAATGTCTTCTAGCCAAGTTCTCCAGTGTTCTTGCCTGGAGAATCCTAGGGATAGGGGAGCCTGGCGGGCTGCCGTCTATGGGGTCGCACAGAGTCGGACACGACTGAAGCGACTTAGCAGCAGCAGCAGCCAAGTTCTTACATGTCTGTCACCACAGTACAAGCATGTGGGTTGTATAATTTTAAAAGCAATGTCTGTAAACAAGTTTTGGCCTTCTACTTTCAATTGCCTTCTTCGATGAGCTAAGTTTTGGACACACTGTTCAGTGTTCTTTTTGGGACTGTGGAATGCATCTTTCCTCAGCTTGCCATTTCTCTGCTTTTAATGGAAGAACTGTCTTCACTTTCTGTCTAGCATAATAATCCCTAATCCTTTAGATAGTTTTTCTAAAATTTCAGGCAGCTATCCTATAAACAAACTGATAATTAAACTTGTGTTAGATCTTTGATCTTCTTTTGTATGAATTCAACTGGAGTAGTCTTTAATCTTCCCAGAACTTTTTCTATCCTGTGTACTCTGAGGAAATGTTTTCTTGACATCTTTAAAGCCTAACTTGACCATCTTATTTACTGTTTGAATCTCCCTCCCCCATTTCTGCATGCCTGGTTTTATTGAAATACTTCTATTAAAAAAAAAAAATTTTTTTTTTTTAAACACAGGGAGACTGCATTGCTTATTGATCCAAAAAACTCCTGTTCTTCATCACGCCAGTGGGTTGCTCTGGTTGTGGGACATGAACTCGCCCATCAATGGTTTGGAAATCTTGTTACTATGGTATTTAATATTTTTAAGTGCTCAAATACATTTTTTTTTTCTGCTACACCTTATGTTGGCTAAATAGTATTTCAGGTTTGGCTGGCACATGGTACTAAAAAAGCTTTTTTGATAGAAAAACTTTATTTTGAAAAGATTTTTATCAGGATATCCATATTAATTAAGAACATATAAGTAATCTTTATTCAACAGAAAATACTACTTAAACTGTTGTAAATACTGCCTGCAAATGGGGCAAGTCATGATATTAATTTGGGTGAAAGGAAGAGATTCCACTTAGATACACAATTTCCATGCAGTGAGATTCAGGCTAACTGAAGTTTCTTGTGTCATGTCACTAGCTGTAAAGTAACCTGATGAATAGCAAACTAATCTTTAATAAGGTTGAAATGTTTTTAAGGGTCATTTTCTTCATTGCCTAAAATTTTAAGTTGAAATTTGATAGAAATGAAGGCAAAGAAACTACAGAATAACTGAAGTATATTAAAATTTCCAGCTGTCCTATTGAAGTCCTTGTTTATTGTAATGTTTGTAGTGAATGATCTCTGTCCTCTAGTCTTGACCTTTCCCTTTTACTCTAAATGAGTACTATCTATAGCAACCAACTGTTTTAGAGCTTGGGAGCACAGCTTTTAATAAGTGAACTAGAAGTACCTCTGCAAAGAAAGAACTGGAGATTGTGGAGCCAGCCAAATTTCCTGATGGCATTTTAGGCTGCCAAAGAGCAGAGCCCAACTTGGATGTTAGTTGAGACCACATGTCACAGAAATAAGCAGGAAAGAAAAACATTTAGCAACTCTTAAATGTCTGAGTTTGAGCAAACCCGAGGAGATAGCGCAGGACAGGGAAGCCTAGCGTGCTGCTGTCCATGGGGTCACAAAGAGTCGGACGTGACTTAGTGACCGAAACAGCAGTGTGTCCGAAAGAGTTCCTAAAGAAAGTCAGCCCTTGAAAATAAATCCTTTCCTTTTTGCTTTAGTTGTTTAAAATTTTGCTTAGGGGTTAAAAGGAAAAAAAAAAAGAAAAGGTTGTTTGAAATATACTTTTACATGAAATTAAGTATGCTAGTACCTGTGTTCAAATGTCAAAAATGTTCCTTTCTCCTAATGCAGCAAGTTTGTTGCTACCAAACAATTTTTTTTTTTTTTTTTTTGCTGTGTTGAGCAGATTTTATTTTTTGTGATTTTATTTTTAAACTTCCAGTAATAAATTTTAATAGGGGAAATGTGTGCAGTCTCATGTTGCTTTTAAACAACTTTTTGTTGTATTTGAGTAACTTCTAGTTATTGGATGTCAGTTTTTTCATTAACTGAAATATAGGGGTTTAGAGAGAGTTGGAAAATTACTAGCTTTGTACCAGCTTATCCCAGTGGAGTCTGTTAGTTAAGTAAGTACACAAAACATGCAGACAGATAGCCATTTATCACTTTATTGAAAACTTTGGTCTTTTCAGAATTTTTAAATACCCTTTTGTTTTTTACCATTGCATTTGTCCTTTATCTTGAATCCATATAGTATTGCTTTTTTTATAAGAGATTTAATCAAGTTTAATGAACATTAGATTGAAATCTTTCTAGAAAGTTTATTTCTATTTGAAAAAGTTGATTTAGAAAAAAAAGTTGATTTTGTCTATAACCCATTATATTCTTTGTCCACTCCACTATTGATTCTTATTGTTAACAAATGAGAATTTTATATTCTATAAATGTTTAAATACCAGTTATATTTAAACTTACTGCTATGACATTTTGTTAATTTCATGTAATTCTTGTATAAGCAATACTACTTTTCTGTTTGTCTAGAAAGTTTAACTTGTCACTCAGCAATGATTTTTTTCCCCTGTCATGGAGATAGTTCCCAGTTTTCCTTGTTTGGTCCTAATAACTTCCTGGTTTCTTAAAGAGAGTTGTTTATTAAACTGAATTTTATATGACAATGTAGCTCTTGCAGACAGTTATTCACTCTCTTCCCATTTTCCATCCTGAGGGTGTTTTTCATCCCCCTTCTTCCTCCTTTTCTACCTTTAGTACCAAAAAGTTACTTAGCAGTGGTGATAAATGCTGGTGTCACCAGTTGGCTGTTTTTGGCAATTCTTTTGTTCATAGATGTGAGTTATTTATTGTTTTGAATTGAATTTTAGTTCATTAAGAGCTTTAGAGTATAATGGAAGGGACATCAGAGTAGTTTTTATATTAGTGGAATGACAAGCATCTTTTCTTTACATATTTCCATCTTCTGTTTTTAGGAATGGTGGACTCATCTTTGGTTAAATGAAGGCTTTGCATCATGGATTGAGTATCTGTGTGTAGACCACTGCTTCCCAGAGTATGATATCTGGACTCAGTTTGTTTCTGCTGATTATACACGAGCTCAGGAGCTTGACGCCTTAGATAACAGCCATCCCATTGAAGTGAGACGTAATTTTCAGTCATTGACCTTTGCTTTCACTTTCAATGAAATATGTAGGTTTTTTAAATAGAAATACTTGGGACTCTGAAAAGAAAATTGCATGAGTGATGTCACTTACTTTTGTAGTTTGTATTTCCATCTTGAAACTGCAGACAGATTCTTTATTGAGTGAGCTACAAAGGAAATCCCCTTGAAACTGTACAAAGTTCTAGCTCTGTTTCATTTTAAACATCTATATCTTTGTAGAAGCAAGTTTTCTGTATCCATAAACATTCACTGAATAGATTTTTATTGAATAGTAATGAGGGAACCATACCTGTTGGGTAATATTATGATTCTGTTGTTTCAAAGAAAATTCTAAACATACTCTTCTGTTGTTGTCATTGCTTCATATATATTTTAATTCTTTGGACTTAATCTGTCCTATTTCAGCTAGTTTATATGTATAAATTTTGCCTTCAAAGAGCTAGACTTATAATCTACTTTGACATATTTAACCTGAGTCCCATGTAACTGTTAGCCATTCCAATAAGTACAAGAAGTCAAATGTTTTTCATCTCTCCCTTCCTTACCTTCACCTCCCTATCTCCAAAGAGATCCACAGTGACTTGCCTTCCAGCAAAGCAGTATCAAGACTGGAACCCAGGCCCTAAAGAGATGACGGGGATCGTGTTATGTATTCTGTTTTATTAGTATTAGTTATTACTCCCTTTTAAACAATTACACAGTGTGAGTCACCTAAAGGTAAAAAGTATCTTATGAGTTAGAAGAGTTTTTCTAGAAACTCTTTATGTAATTCAGTATGTATGTAATTCAGTCAGTCTGCTTCCTGTTATAACCTTAAATCACACTGTCTGCCAGGTCAGTGTGGGCCATCCTTCTGAAGTTGATGAGATATTTGATGCAATATCATACAGCAAAGGTGCATCTGTCATCCGAATGCTACATGACTACGTTGGAGATAAGGTAAAAAAAATAATAATAATAATTAAATTCTTTTATGGTGATCCCACAGAGTTTTACATGAAAAAGAAAAGTTTGATTTTATTTAGGTTAAGTTTCCCAAGTAATTTTTCTAGAATCTATAATAATATTATTCTGGCTTGTCTTTATTTCTTTTTATGTTGACTGTCTTGGTCTCTTAAATGAATGATGTTGCAAATATATTTTGGGGGTTGGTGGAAGTCTGGTATAAAACTTAAAAAGCAAAAGTAGAAGGCAAAGCAAATGCATTCTTAAACAAAAGGCAATAGACATTACTGTGTTTTAGTAAATCTAATACTCAAGTAACTTTGAGTAAATTAATTTTTGAGTACTCTGTAGTCAAAATATACTATAATTCTGAGTTCTGACTCTCCTGGATTTTAAAAATTGTGTTTTCTCAGGACTTTAAGAAAGGAATGAACATGTATTTAACCAAGTTCCAACAAAAGAATGCTGCCACAGGTAATTTTTAATAACTTGAGATAGAAATGGAGAGAATGTTGGCACATTATCCAGAGTATGATTTTTTTTTTTTTTTCTAAATACTTGATTTTTCCATGTGATGGATAGGAAATAAAGTTGACTTCTTTGAAGATATATTACGTCATAGATCAGCATGAATCAGGACCTGTCATCCCCTTGGTCAGCCTCCAGCCTCCAGTGGTCAGCTTGCCACAGCCCAGTGTTTTGCCACTCTCAAGAGTCTGAAAAGTTCTGTTTACTTTACCAGAGCTTGTTCTTTTCTGGTGATTTGTGGGTTTTGTTGCCCTTAATTGACCATTGGCCATTAAAATAGCTTCAGATTAACCATTTGTAGGAGTTGAACTTGTGGAACTGCAGATTTCCATTAAAGTAAATTCTTAAAATTTTATGATAGTCTATGATTTATTAGATATTAGAGTCAAAAGGAAGAATAAAGGTGTACTAGTTGATTGATTATGAAACTGAGTTCCATAATGAACAAAAATAGTTTAAAAAGCAAGA
This sequence comes from Odocoileus virginianus, assembly GCF_023699985.2. NCBI lineage: Eukaryota > Metazoa > Chordata > Mammalia > Artiodactyla > Cervidae > Odocoileus > Odocoileus virginianus. The sequence continues at coordinate 37,117,510 of NC_069690.1, read as the reverse complement.
AGATTTGTGTAATGTCATTAGTGTTTAATAGAATCCCCAACCAGGAATTTAATCGATTGCCAATCAGGGATCGAACCCAGGCTCACAGCAGTGGAAGCGCAGAGTCCTGACCACTGGACTGCCAGGGAATTCCCCTGTACTTTCCTTTTTGTACATATACAGTCTGTCTATTTGGAATGTTCCTTTCTCCCCTGTCTAATGAGCAACTCCTCTTCAAGATTCAGAACAAAAATTATGTCTTGTGAAACCTTTATTCTTTGGATTTTTCTTTAAGGGCTTTTTCCTCTGTTCATTCCTATGTTATTGGAACAATTTGTAATATAGTTCACTTAATGGCAAGGCAAGGGTAACATTAATTTGGTCCACTGTTTGTTTCCTGAACCTGAAAAAAAACCACAAAATTGGTTAATGATGCAGTTTCAAGTTATATAAAATTTCTGGTTTGTTTACAAAAATAAAAATGTAGACATTTTAGATTTTCATTGTTTGTATTTATCTTCTAGAGGATCTCTGGGAAAGTTTAGAAAATGCTAGTGGTAAACCTATAGCAGCTGTGATGAATACCTGGACCAAACAAATGGGATTCCCTCTCATTTATGTAGAAGCAGAACAGGTAAACTTATACGAAGTTCTTCAATTTGTCTGATATTATATTAACTGAAATTCAGTGAGTGTTACAGATTTGCTTTTCTGTACTTTAAGTATTCTAAGTAAGATTTAAACCAGCCCTTATACTCTTTTTCTCAGTGATTTATTATCTCTATACCCAAAAGTTTGCCCCACATCTTTAAAATTATACATGGGTACGGTGGAAAACAAAATATTGTCTGCTATTACTGTCCTCGAGGAAAACACTGTAACATTGTTGATATAATTCTAAAATCACCAAAGGTGATTTAGTCTAAGAATGCAAAGTTGGTTTTATATTAAACAAATTAATCAAGGTATGACTCATAGTTACTACATTAACAGAACCAAATTAGAAGAACCATATGTATTACTAGATGCTTAAAAAAGATTTGATAAAAATTCAACACCCATTTATAATACTATTCTTCAAAATTAGTTTTTAATGTTGGATGGCAGTGTGATTTTGATTAGAATTGCATTCATATTAGTTGAACTGTTATCTGAATTTAGACAGGTGTAGTTCAAAATGAGTTGTCCTCCAGAAGGACTGAAAATTACACATCATCCTATCATGCACACCAGAAAGTTTGTCTTAACTTAGTTTAATTGTATGAAATTGTGAAATCTTTCTCTTAAATTTCTTTGCCATGATTTTATGAGCTGCATAGAGAATTAATTCCATTCATTTTTGGGGAGGAAGATTCATAGCTCTTTTTTTGGTATGTGTTTGTCCTTGTGGTTCTGCATTGTCCCTAAAGCTAATATTTTACAAAGTCTTCTCATTGTGGCAGTTTAAGTTAGTAAATTTGCTTTTCTGTAATTTAAGAATCTAGATGACGTTTAAATCAGCCCTTGTACTCTGAGAATGCGCCCAAGTGCTTGCAAGTTAACCTTTTAGAGACACGTCTTAACCTTAAATATGACTGTATTTTATAATAAAGTATACACATTGGAGGACCTCTCAGATTGGCTGCAAACATTTGAAAAGGCAATTTAGGTAACACAATTAATGCTAGTTGGTGGGAAAAGATATCTAAAACTTTAGTGAGCTACCATTGTGACCATTCTGTTTCTTTCTAGTCTTCTTTCTCCACTTTGAACTAGTCTGTTACAGGAGATGACTTGATCAAGCTTGACATTGACACTCTATACAGATTGACAGATGGTTTTCATTTTATCTGGTATATCTGACTATACCAACAATCATTGTTGCTTTCACTTCTGGGAATTTCTATCCCTCAAAAACTGTCAATACCTCAAAACTATTAAACTATTTAATGATTATACATAAAGCAAACTAAGGCCATAATATTTTCAAGTAGAGTATACTTTTAAGAGCATAATAATTTATCAGAAGAGAGGATACTAATACCCCACTTCCTCCCAATGTTTTTGAGACTCAAGGAACTTAAAACATCAAGATACTTTCAAGATCTTACTCTTTTTTTGCACTTTTTTGGTCTACAAGCATAGCCAAATTCATCCTCCTTTTTACATTACAACAAAATGCATGCCTATGACTCAGTTCTTTTACAAATAGGAGAGCTCTGCAACATAGCATTTTGATTATGATCTGTCTCTCAGCTTATTAGTCCCTGAATTTAAATATTTTTGCTTTATTTCAGAATCTATTTAAAAGTTACCTGATAACTTTTTCAAGGAAATCCGTGTGATACATAACTAATCAGTGATGTAGTATTGAAGTTCATTAGTTGTTCCTTTATGGCATTGAAATGGCCATTGCTTCCCCACTCATATTTTTCAGTTCTGTCTCTTATAATCAGTTGATCCCTTTATAAAAGTCATTGACCCAATTTTACATTTGATATAGGTGATCTTAAACCTGTTATAGCTTGTGTTATTTAAAATGTTCTAGAGTCAGACACAACTGAGTGACTTCACTTTCACTTTTCACCTTCATGCATTGGAGAAGGAAATGGCAACCCACTCCAGTGTTCTCGCCTGGAGAATCCCAGGGATGGGGGAGCCTGGTGGGCTGCCATCTGTGGGGTCCACAGAGTCGGACACGACTGAAGCGACTCAGCAGCAGCAGCAGCAGCGTATAGTAACAATAACTAAACAAAAGATTGAGTATTGTTGAAGTATTTTTTTTAATGTACTGGCCTTTATTGCTTGTTTTTAGCTCATTGCAGTCTGCAGTGACTTCTGGGTTTCATTGCAAAGCTCATGCTTTGAAACAGGGCGTGTTGGGCTTTCATGTTTGTCATTCTTTTTTTTTAAACCCAAACTTGAAACTTTTTATTTTGTGTTGGGGTAAAGCCAATTAGCAATGCTGTGGTAGTTTCAGGTGAACAGCTGAAGGGACTCAGCCATCCCTGTACATGTATCCATTCTGAATGACTTTTAATATTGAATCCACATGCTAATTTAATGTTGCCACTTTTTGGAAAAAACTAAACACATAACCCTCCTCCATAAAAGTTAACTATGTATCCCTTTTGGAACTTTGAAGTTCATATCTGGATACATCTCTGTTCTCAAGGGCATTATTACACAGTACCTGGCCTTTTATTTTTAGAGTTTGTTATTTTGAGGCCTTGATGAGAAATCGTTTTCTTCTATTCTGTAGTATCATCATGTTTCTCACCATTGCATTTTGTATATTCAGGAGCCATTTGGCTGAACTGGTTTCACCTGTGCTTTGTCACAGAAATGTCTCCTCCAAGAAAAAAAAGTGTTAATGCTACTACAACCTTTGTTTTGTTTTGCTTCTTTAGGTAGAAGATGACAGATTACTGAGGTTGTCCCAAAAGAAGTTCTGTGCCAGTGGACCATATGTTGGTAGGCAAATGGCTATACATGGGAGCTAATCAATAAATTTGGATACTATACCAGTAGTGTTCAAACTAATAATAAATAATTATCCATGTAAAAATAATAGAATTAAATAGAAACAAGGAAATGGTAATAGAATAAAAATGATAGGGGAGGAAAAGGAGGTTCATAGGGTATTTGTAATATTCTATGTCTCTCTGTGTTATTGGAGGCTATAATGAATGCATAAGGATATAAACATCAAGAAGTCATGGCTCTAGCCTGAATCCCTGAAAGAAAACTTGGTTTACAATTTTGTACCAAGTCTTATGCACCTGTGTACTAAGTACATTTGGTATACTTGTGTACTGAGTGTATACACAGTGACTTTTTAAAAAAAATTCTTGGCCATAGTAAGTAGCTAAGCAAATAAACCTCAATGATTATTTAGAATTATTTTGTACCAGTCATTGTGCTAATAAGCACTATAACTGACCCTTATTTTGTACTCTCAGCAACCCTACTAAGTGGGTCATATTATTTCTGTTTTACAAATGAGGGAGCTGAGGCATAACTAGGTAAGTTAAATTGTCTAGGTTCACCTATATAATGAGTAAAAGAGTAGGAATTCAAATGAGGTAGTTGCATTATATAAGTTTATACTCAACTACCACTCAGCTGTGCTTTCTAAATATTTCTGCATGACATTAGACTCTTGTACCCAGGGAATTAAAAGATAAATTGAAAAATTAAGAAGTATTTTTCTGCACCTTTCTCACTTCCTTTAAAATAGTTCTCAACAGAGAGAGTTATATCAGAACCACCACCTTTTCATGTTTGACCTGCCAAATGATGATGCACTCTAGCACGGTTAAGTGGCACAGCCTTCAACTCTTAGCCTTCCCAGCATTGAGAATTACTGTCTTAATAAATGTGTCTGACAGATCAGATGACAGGTTAATCATCTAAATAAATAATGTCGCAGTTGCTATTTTCCACATATACCTGCAATCTGCATTGTATGACTGACAGGTTTTACGGGTTTTTCTAATACTCTGTGACCACTGTAGGTTGTATTAAAACCTGAATTATCCTAGTGTCAGGAGAGAATTTTCATTTGTGGTTTAGCCTGATAGCATAAAGCTATTTAAGTGATTAAGATAGTTCCATTAATGTACTGGGCAATGACTTACTTTTGTTTGGCATCTTAATGCAAAATCTATTTTGCTAATACTTGAAAGAATGTATGTATTTGTCTTACAAAACCTTTGGCTTTTAGCTATGACTCCTCAGTGATGGAATCTAACAACTCCCAAGCTGTATCCTATCACCGTGTCTCAGTAGTATATATACCTATTAAAGACTGCACTTTAGAATTTGTTTTTAAGTGCTATGTGAGAGCTTTAACCCACTCAAAATGTCTTCTATCATTAAAATCATTATCTCTATTGCTACAATCCGTAGGGTCACAAAGAGTTTGACATGACTAAGCAGACTAAGCATCATGATATTGCTCTGAAAAGGGAAAAACAACAAAATCATTGTATTTGTGATTCTACACAAATACAGATTCTGTTGTTCTCTTTTTTTATAGGCTGTTGTGATTTTGTTAGTAAATTATTATTATTCAGGTTACCTAGAAGATTTCATGTATCATTAAAAAGGAGCTGTTGGCTTAACAGATTCAAGCCCATACATGGAACACCAATCCTCTCTCTGTACCTTACTTTCCATTTCTTCCAGTGAAAAAATTATTTTCAACTTTTCTGTTTGTTATTCTCTTGCCTAAGGAGAAGAGTGTCCCCAGTGGATGGTTCCTATCACAATCTCTACTAGTGAAGATTCCAGCCATGCCAAAATGAAGATTCTGATGGACAAGCCAGAGATGAATATAATTTTAAAAGATGTCAAACCAGACCAGTGGGTGAAGGTGAGTCCAGAAAGGCCATAGCCACTTTTATCTTAACTAAATTGATTTCTTTCATTTCCTGTGTGCATTTTATGGCTGGCTCTAAATTCTACTGATTCATTTTGGTCTAGGATTTGCAAAGAAAAAGACATTTCTAAACTTTCTTATGTGAAATTTAGTACTGTCTAGATTTTGCCTTTATGTCAGGTAAGGGAGTGGTCAATAAGCAATTGCAAAGCGATAGGATTAAAGAGGAAAAAAGAGTAGTCTCTGTATAAAGTCACATTAACCAAAACACTTGTAGTCTTGCAACTTCAAACTGCCCTGTCATTGTAGTGACATGTTAACTTCAGTGATATGTTGTCATCGTGGGTGTACAACTATAATCAAGTGAGATCAGACATAATAATCAGTTTGTGTCACTGAAATGGGAAGTTCCTTTTAGCTGGTGTTTTAAAGTCATTTCACAAAAATAACAGTAAATATTATTTTTCATTATTCTGTACTCTACCTTTCATAATGAAAATATCTGCTACAAAAAGAAAAGAAAATGTCTGCCACAAATAGGTTCCTGATAGGAATTATGGGCTTCCCAGGTGGCTCAGTGAGTAAAGAATACACCTGCAATGCAGGAGATGCAGGATACACAGGCTTGATCCCTGAGCCAGGAAGATCCCCTGGAGGAGGGCATGGCAATCCACTCTAGTATTCTTGCCTAGAGAATCTCATGGACAGAGGAGCCCGGCAGACTATTGTCCATTGAGTCAAAAAGAGTTGGACACAACTGAAACGACTAAACATACACACATGCAATAGAATTATATATTGTCTCAGACTTTCATGCTTGCAGAACTGTTTCTCACTCTGTTTTAAATATATTTAAAAATATTCTCGGTGGACTGCTATATTGCCATTTGAAATTATAACCTGGAGCGTATGAAATTTTTCTTATAAGAAAAAAGTACACTATGGTTATAATTAGGTAAATAAAGGTATTATTTCTATAGTAAACGATACAGGGAATCAAAACAATTACTGTATTAGAAATGTGAAGTGATTTTTAAATATATATTTATAAGTATACGTATATATTAACTTATATATAAGTATATATATACTTAAATTTATATCTGATACTGTCATTTTACCATTAAAATATTTTGTATATAAATATTATAAGAAATATTTTTGAGTGTTGGTAAACTTGAGTGAGCTTTGGTCGCTAAGTTGTGTCTGACTCTTGCTACTGTGGAATTTCCCAGGCAAGGATACTGGAGTGGGTTGCGATTTCCTCCTCCAGGGGATCTTCCTGACCCAGGGATCAAACCCTGGTCTCCTGCATCGCAGGCAATCTCCTGAATTATAAACAGACTCTTTACTGACTGAGCATAGAAAATAATGATAGTCAATGATTACCTCACTCCAAAAATCATATGAAATTGCCTTTTAAGTCTGTAATTCTTTAAAATCTAGGACCTGGCAGTTGCTATTCTGTCAAGACTCTGGGTTCAGCAGATTAATGTTTGTAAAGGTTTAATTTTCCTTGGAGATTTTATTATCTAAGAGTTTTTATATATAGTAAATATTTTCTATAAACTGAAAACTATCCACTGAAATTAGAAACGTAACCGGATTATTTCCTCATTTTCAGCCGTGTTCTTTCCACTGTCACTCACTCTGCCTCCCACTGATGTCAGCTTTCTGTTTTGTGTTGCCTCTGTTTTTACCTTTGACAAGTGATTACTATCTTTATGTGTTATTTCATTTTATTCCCTGTCTGTTGACATAAATGAGCTTCACTGTTTTTCAGCCAGGTGTGCTAAAACTAAAACTCTTTTCATATTTACAAAAAACTGATTTAAAAAACAAATACAACTGTTTAATAATACCTGTTGGATATCTTTTCAGTTAAACCTGGGAACAGTTGGGTTTTACCGGACCCAATACAGCTCAGCCATGCTGGAAAGTTTATTACCAGGTATTCGTGACCTTTCTCTGCCCCCAGTGGATCGACTTGGATTACAGAATGACCTCTTCTCCTTGGTGAGCCTCAAATAGTATGATGGATTTTTATTGATTAAATGGTTTTGTTTTTCCTGGAATGGCTGACTGGAACATAATTAGAAGAATATAGTTCTTCCTGAGAGGTGCATGCCTTTGGGACTAAAGAAAATGTCTAATTATTAATTGATATGCAAGATTGAACTTATATAATTTTCCAGAAACAAATCTCACTTTCTTAAGCCAGCTTTTTGCAGCTGTACATAAATGATCATTTGTAAGGCAGAAATTCTTTTCAATAGACACAGATATGAACCTTGAAGAGACTATTGATGATTTTTTAAAAGTAATTCAGAGTGATTTATATTTGTCTAAAATAGTGGTTGTTTTTTGCTGGGAGACTCTAGAATTTTTTAAACATTCCATTACTATTCAAATTATAATAACCCATTATCATTCTAAAATGAAATTTATATTTAGCTTTGTTCAAGACAAAATTTCAAGGAGCACTTAGTAGTATTATCTTTATAACTCCAAAACATAGGTTAGATAATTTCTAGATGTCTTTGTGATAAAATTGTCAGATTCCTCCTAATGTTCCTTTAATTGGATTTGAAATTTTCATTCCCGTCTATAGTAACTGGTTTTGGATTCCTCCTTTGTATAAACACAGATTAGCACTGATGCACAAAACCTCACATCTGCTGAGCTCATTGCTGAGAGAGACCTGTCCCAGGAGAGTGGTGTGTTTGTGCAGTTGGCTGCTGTAACAGAAGTTCTTTTTCCTAACTCTGTTAGTTAATTCTGAAAGGGATGAATTTGTAGCACCGTCCAGTTTGTCTTCTTTTAGAAATGAGTAAAGGACAGGCTGAAGTTGACATAGTTTGCAGCTCCAGTTTTGAAAGTGCCTCTGTCAAAAACCAAAGCCCCAACTGTTTTTGTACCTTTTCTGACAGTATGAAAATTTTCAAAAGACCAACAATACCAAGACCCTAGAAACTGAATAGAAATAGGAAGTTAACTGTTCTCTTTCTTCTTTGTTCTTTCTAAATTGGTGACATTTTAGCATTTTAAAAAAGTAGCTGTTGTATAAATAGCAAAAAGTAAGGAATGTTGTCATAATACAGTTTTTATTTTATAAAATTCTATAGTGTTCTGAACTTATATAGTCTAGTCTCTTCCCTAAGGGATGACTAATTAGCAGAAGACAATGCCAAAAATGCATGCTTGCGCTTTTTGTTTTGTTTTTGTTTGAAGACTAATTTATGTTTTTTCCTATCCCAGGCTCGAGCTGGAATCATTAGCACTGTAGAGGTTCTAAAAGTCATGGAGGCTTTTGTGAATGAGCCCAATTATACTGTATGGAGCGACCTGAGCTGTAACCTGGGGATTCTCTCAACTCTCTTGTCCCACACAGACTTCTATGAGGAAATCCAAGAGTTTGTGAAAGATGTCTTTTCACCTATAGGGGAGAGACTGGGCTGGGACCCCAAACCTGGAGAAGGTAATGAATGTACTGAATGCGGAAAGAATTGATCAGAAATTAGTCCTTTTTAACTCAGCTATTTGTTGTTGTTCAGTCACTCAGTCATGTCTGACTGTGTGAACCCCGTGGACTGCAGCTCGCCAGGCTTCCCTGTCCCTCACCATCTCCTGGAGCTTGCTCAAACTCGTGTCCATAGAGCTGGTGATGCCATCCAACCATCTCATCCTTTGTTGTCCCCTTCTCCTGCCTTCAGTCTTCCCAGCATCAGGGTCTTTTCTGATGAGTCAGCTCATTAGAAAACTCAGCTATGGTTAACAGTAACATTATCTTTGTATCTACTAGACATTACTATGTATTCAGCTAACTAGAAATTAAGACTTAGGACTTTTAAGCCTCCTGGTGAATTTACATGGGTAACCAACATAAAAATGGTGGTATATGTATTTGTTGCTAAATATGATTTACACACAGAGCAAAAGGTGGAAATAAGTCTTTTACAGAGTTCCAAAGGCCCATTTTTAGTCCAGAAAAGCTAAAGGGAATTTTGGGTTATTCTGTTGTTACCATAAATACCAGACACCTTATGTACAACCTTAAAATGGTGTTGAGAGACACAGGGGCAAGTTTTCTGAATTAAAGGAGTTATTTGCTTTCTATATGTGTTCTTTTTATTTTTGTAATCATGTATGTATGCTTTTGCTGTCATGTAAATGTTAGGAATAGTGAGTATAGGCTTTAGATATATTTTCTACCATATATTTCTACCATAATAACTGAAGGTTGTAGTTCCTCCTGCCCTTCTTGTTGTGGGAGTCTTTTGCAGTAAGAATAATAGTAAAAATTGTCTAGAGCTCTATATCTTTCTTTCACTGATTTAGCAAGCACTTATGCACCCAGTAATACCAGGTACTATACTAGGAGCTGGTGGTATAACAGTGAACAAAAAGTTGCCCTGTGTGGCTTACATTCTAGGGGAAGACACAGCAAACAATTCAATAGATAATATTTTAGGTGACAGCAAGTATCATGAAGAAAAAGTTTAGGTAAGGTAGGTCAGGAGTAGGAGTAATAAGCCACTGTTTGATAGAATAGAGAGTGGACGGGAAAATGCAGGAAAACCAGTGAGGTGATATTTAAGCATAAGCCGAGACCTGTAGAAGAGAGCTGTGAGGCTATGTAGTGGGGAAATGGTCCAAACAGAAAACAGCAAGTACAAGAGACCTGAGATAGAGGCATGCTTAGGTGCTCAGAGAGTAACATGGAGGCTAGTGAGTCAGGGCAGAGTGAGTGTGGGAGAGAGGAGGGTGGGAACAGAGCAGCTCCAATAGGACCTTATGGGACTTTCATATTTGGTGGTATCAAAAACTCACTTGGAGTCTGAAGCAGAGGAACATGACTTGATTTACGCAGCCATGTGAAGAATAGCCTGTAGCGGGGGAGGCAAAAGAGGAAGCAGGGAGACAAGTTAGAAAGCTGTTTGAGTAATGCATCTGGGTGCTGCCCGCGACTAGCATTTGCAAGTAGTAAATTCTGGATATGTTTTGAGGGTGGAACTAAAAATACTTGGTGGTGGCCTGACTGTGTGGTGGAGAAAGAGGGGAGTCATCAAATTTTGGCCTGAAGAATTAAAAGAGTGAAGTTACCGTATACAGAGACAGGGAACACTGCTGTAGAAGCAGGTTTGGGTGCAATAGGGAATCAGGAGTTTTGTTTTGGACATGTTAAATCTGAGGTTCTTTTAGACATCCAAGTAGAGAGTACCATGCCTAGAGGTGCAGACTGAGTAATACATTTAGTGCGTAGATGGTATGTACAGCCATAAGATTGGATGAGATCACCTATGGCTTGAGTGTAGGTGGAGAAAAGAGGTGTGAGGACTGGGTCCTTGGGCAGTTCAGGATTCAAAGACTGGTTTGAAGAGGGGGAATCAGCAAAGGAGACTGACTGGCCAGTGATGTAGGAGAGTTAGGAGGAAGAGGAATGTCCCAGAAGCCTTAAGCAGTAGAGGGGGAAAAGTGATCAGCTGTGCCAATACTGTACCAAGTCAGGCAGAATGATGATGAAGAACTGATGGTGACATTAACTGGGTTTTATGGCATGGGGGAATCCACCAGGACTTCCTCAGGTGGTAAAACGTGTGCCTACAATGCAGGAGACCCGGGTTTGATAAAGAAAATCAGATAAGAGAGAAAGGAGGCACTTTTTTATGGTGGGAAATTTTATAATACGTCTTTGTTGATGAAAATGATACTGTAAAGAAAAATTCATGATGTGAAAGAGAGAGGTAGCTGCTGGGTGTGTTGGCTGAATATTTGAGAGGAGTTGGCTTTAGGTTGTAAAACAGCAGATCCATAAGAACAAGACAGGAAGTAGATGGACACAGATGGAGGTAAATTGATGGGTGTTGCACTTTTCTTTCATGATGATAATATGTGAGACTTCGAGGGCTCAAAAACACCTTTTTGAAATAGGGAGAATGTCTTTAGTTTCCCAGTTTTACAGATGGAAGAATCAGATATAGCAAAACAATTAAGATATTACTGCATCAACACAGCAAATCAGCACCAGAATTATAAATTGGTTCTTTTAAGAACCTTCACTAGTCTTTAGTTGTGTTGTCTGTTGATTTCTTATGGTTTCCTTAAACTTTTTAAGGAGTTATACAGCCAAACGCGTAAGTTCAGTTCAGTGACTGGACAAGTGCATACCACATTTCCATCACCACAGGAAGTTGCCCTGAGGCTACTTCCCAGTCAGCTCCTGCCACCCCCCTACCCTTCCACCTTCTGCAGGCAAACGCCATTCTGACTTCTTTCACCCTAGATTAATAGAGTCTTTTCTAGAACTTTATATAAGTGGGATCATAATATATATTCTGTTCTTTTATCTGACTTCTCTCAGTATAATGTTCTAGAGATACATCTAGGTTGTTCATTCCTTTTTATTGCTGAGTACTATTTCATTGTATGAATATATCACAATTTGTCTGTTGTGCTGTTGGAATCAGTTTGTGTGCTAGTATTAACTTTTTTTTGAGATATAATCAATATACCAAAAAATGTACCCTTTTTAATATACAGTTCAGTCTTTTCTCACAGTGTTGTACAACTACCACCACCACCACCATCTTAATTCCAGAAAAATTTCTTTACCCTCAAAAGAAGCTCCATACCCGTTGGCAGTTACTCTCTATTCCCTGACAACCCAGTCCCAGGCAACCACCAATCTGCTTAGTGCCTCACAGATCTGCCTGTTCTGACATTTCATATAAATGGAATCATACTCTATGTGGCATTTTTTATTTGGCTTCTTTCACATACTACAGTATTTTCAAGGTTCAACGTGTTGCAGCATGTATCAGTACTTCCTTTTTATAGTCAAATAATATTTCATTGTATTGCATGGTTATACTACATTTTCTTTGTTCGTTCATCAGTGTATATATGCTGGGATTGTTTCTACTTTTTGACTGTTATGAATTCATTTCTCCAGAGTGGAACTGCTCGGTCATACTCTGTGTTTATTAACCTTTTGAGGAATTACTGGACTTTTTTTCAAAGTGCCCACACCATTTTACATTCCTACCAGCAGTATATGAGGGTTCTAATTTCTCTCCATCCTTGCCAACCCTCAAAAGAAACTCCATATCCGTTGGCAGTTACATTTGTTATTGTGTAATACAACATTTATTACTGTCTTTTTTATTTTAACCATTCTAATTGGTATGAAGTGGCATCTCATTGTGGTCTTGATTTGTATTTCTGTAATGGCTAATGGTATTGGTTCCATGTACTTACCAGCCACCTGCATATCTTTGGAATAATCCATCAGATTTTGATTTTAAAAATCTGAGATTTCAATTTAATATCCTTGGCATACTAGTTCTGTATGTGACCTTTCTCTAAATTTTGGGTCAAAACTGTATGATCTAAGTGTATTCCTTTCACACATAATTCTTATTGGTATAATTACATAGATAGAATATTTAATAAATATTTAAGTAGATTCAGCTGGCATTTAGTAAATATTTAATAAATACAGTCGGCATTGTAAGAAACACAGTTGACACAGAGTCAGCATTTGCGTATCTTAGTGTTACGTCCTTCATTCTTATTACTTGATAAATTTAAATCACGTGTTCTCTCAAGTACTAAGGTAACTGATTTTGTTTGTTCAAGATCATAGGTGTGGTATAACACAATTATACAATATGCAGGTGGCATATTTGTAAAAAATAAGCTTTTTAAGTAGTTCTTTATCTCTTTTACTTCTCAATCAGGTCATCTAGATGCACTCCTAAGGGGCTTGGTCCTGGGCAAACTAGGAAAAGCAGGACATAAGGCAACATTAGAAGAAGCCCGTCGTCGGTTTAAGGACCATGTGGAAGGGAAACAGATTCTCTCTGCTGATCTGAGGAGTCCGGTAGGTTTTCATAATAAAGTACTTTGATTTCTAGGTGTCTGCATCATTCCGTGTAGTGTGGAATGTATTTAATAATAACCAAAAATGACCTAAAGAGTCGGCTTGCAGTGCAGGAGACCTGGGTTTGATCCCCAAGTTGGGAAGATCCCCTGGAGAAGGGAATAGCAACCCACTCCAGTATTCTTGCCTGGGAAATCCCATGGACAGAGGAGCCTGGTGGGCTACAGTCCATGGGGTTGAAAAGAGTCAGACACTACTCAGTGATTAAACAACAACAAAAATGACCTAAGTATTGACCTACAAATCATGCCTAATTATTTTAATACACACCATTTAGGGAGTCTGTAGGCAACATCTCATTTGTGTAGAGTTTCTCAGTCCACACTAGGGTACTAGAGGGTGATTGATTATCAGTGCACAGTCTCCTGCGCTCTGCTATTACTACCTGCCATCTACCTTTCTGGTTGTTCAAGTGGGCTCTTAGATTGTTGCCATAATTTGTATGTAATATCCACATAATTTTTTTTACTTGCTTTCTGTCTTAACATTAGAATATTTGGAATAAGTTACATATAATCAGATCCCTTCTTTTTTGTTCCTGTATTCTCTTGTAGGTCTATCTGACTGTTTTGAAGCATGGTGATGGCACTACCTTAGACATTATGCTGAAGGTGAGTAAATTTGGAAAGGGCTCCTATTTTCTGCTTTTGAAGTTGAATTGACACAGAGATTATGAGCTTGAATAGTTAAAAAAAAAAGTCCTAACAAAAGAAATATATGCTGATAATGCATACTGTAGGCATGCAAATATTTAGGAAGCTATAGGAGAAATATCTGCTCATCTGTACTACCAATACAAATGCCAAGTCATCTCATTTATTCACTTTTATAAATCACAAGTTTATGTACTTAAATCTTAATACTAAAATGTTAAGTTTGATTAAAAAGTCCAGTTCTTAAAAGTTTTCCCATTAATGCAAACTTACTCAGGATTCTGCCCATTTTATTTCTGTGCTTAGGAAAGGGATAGATGATTAGGTGCCTCAAGGATTTAGTCTATGCTGGTACCTCTTATGAGTGGACAGGAAATTAATTCACTTGCCTTCATAGCCTCAGTAGTTTCCCAGGGTGGTTAGCATATAATTAAACTCTGACTTAGAAAAAATATAGATAAAACTTTCCATGTTCTTATAGTGGCAGTGATCTGTTTGATAGTCCTAATACTGTAGAACAAGTGCTGTCTCCAGTCCTTATCCATGTAGTTATTGGTCTAACCTGGTTGCATTAGAGGTGGAGGGAGCTGATTTTACTTATCAAATAAAATGTGCAATATGTGCCTAAATACCCAAATCATCCATCAGACCCATTCATTAAAAGATCCACACTTAGGGATCTTAATCAGTATACTTTTCTGATCCCAAGTGCATCAGAATTACAAATCTAACCTCTGGTATTTTAGTTTTAAACAAATCCTATTTAAATGATTAGAATGTTTTAAAAATACACAAACTTTAAGAAACTACATTGCAACTGTATTGCTTTAACTGCCTATCTTATATAAGGGTTTCCCTTTTAACAACATAAAACATTATACTTCAGGTTTACCTTTCAACTAAATGACATTAAGGTCTCTTCTCACTCTAATTCTGTGAACCTGTGCACTATAAATCATGCATTTCTTTGCATGTGAAATGAGATAGTTGGTATATTTTGTCTATTCCATAAAGATATGGGGAAAATAAGGGTTCTGAAAATTTCGTGACAGGTCCTTTGACATTTTCATGTCATGGCATACGTTAAAGAATTTATACCAGTGTGTTTAATAAGTGTTTGCATCTGTTTAACACAAGGGAGCCCACAGTGGTTCAACTTTACTATGCAAAGAGCTCTAATGAAGGCAAAATCAGGGTTCTTCAAGAAACCAGTTAGGGGCGATTGGGGAGGGATGGACTGGGAGTTTGGGATTAGCAGGTACAAAGTATTGTTATATATGTATAACTGAATCACTTGCTGTACACTGAAAACTACCACCACATTGTAAATCAGCTATACCTAAATAATATTAAAGGGAACGACGCCAGTTGCTGAGAGAGGAGGTGGATTTTGTGTTAGTGTTTTATGAATAATGAAGCAGGATAAATAACTAATTCAGAGTATATTTGAAATGTAGTGTTATGGTGCCATCTAGTGGACTCCTGTGACAGGTCCTCTTGGGGGTGGGGTGGGGAATGCTTCCTAAATGCCGGCGTTCAGACCTTGAATATTAGAGCTGAAAAGGACCTTAGAAATCATCTGTCCACCCCGCTCATTTTACAGATGGGGAAACTGAGACCCGGAGAGGTTAAGGACTTAGTCAAGATCACACAGCTAGTTAGAGGCAAAACTGGGTCTAGAACCCAGGTCTTCTGACCTCCTATCTATTTTACTACACTGCTGCTCAAAAGAGTCCAAAGGAAAGGAAGAGGAAACTGGGAGCTGTGATGGGGTCTCCAGACACTGGTCAGTGTTAACTCTTCAGAGGGGAAAAAAAAAAAGGTCAAGAGAGTCTATAAATTAAGTTGTCTTAGAGAAGTATCTCATATACATTTGAAGTTCTAATTTAAAAAAAAAAACATAGTATTTTGTTTCTAATTATGAAAAGAGGTTTTGGTATACTCACTATGGAAGATTTAGAGGCTAGAAAAGTATAAAGAAGAAAATAGAACTTACTTGTAATTTTAAAAAGATCACAAATATAGCATGTATAATATGATCTTACTCATGATTTGGTTAATGTAAATATAGTAATTTTTTCTTTATGCTTTTCTATTTTCTTAATGTTCTGCATTCATAATACTTGGCAGTTAAAAATGTGATGCTGCATAATCCTACTGATCAGAGACCATTATTAATGTTAACGTTTTGATGTGTTTTCAGGGTTTTTTCTCCCCTTCTCATTAAATTTTTAAAAATTTAGAACCATTTTGCTTTGTATCCCTTCTTTCAATTACTATATCAGTGGCATGTTTATGTCGTCAAATATTCTTAAAATATTACTTTCAATAATGCTTCCTGTATTTTTTACTGATAGTTGAATTGATCTTTCAGTGGTATTAGTAATGATGCTTATTTTGCCTATCTAACATAGAACATTAGCCAGACATCAATGAATAAAGAATTTGGTCATGACGGGCTCACCCCTTAGATCTTGAGGTTGAACTGCTCAGAACTGATGACAAGCTATTCATGTAGTGAGCACTTAGACCTAATGATTTACTGTAGGGGCACAGGACAAACTTAGTGCTCAAACCTCTTGAAAAATATTCTTTTGTTAATTTCATATCCTGCAATCCTAGCCAATGAGATTGTAAAGCAAAAGTTTCACCTTATTCAGGGAGAAGTTAATTGTCTCTTTCTGTATTTTTTTCACTATAGCTTCACAAACAAGCAGATATGCAGGAAGAGAAAAACCGAATTGAAAGAGTCCTTGGGGCTACTCTTTCACCTGAATTGATTCAAAAAGTCCTCACGTTTGCACTTTCAGTAAGTTACAGTGAAAACTGCTTTTAGAGGGAATTATTACCCACTGATCTATAGCAGGTGTCCTTGATTCAGTACTCTCTTGATCTGTCTTAATCCCAGACTAAAGGCTTCCTCTTTCTTGAAAAACTGGAGTAAGCTTTTGTTGGTAACCACTGTATTTCCCTCTAGTGGTAAGAATCAGAATAGCTGGGAGATGAAATAAACTGGCAGGCTGACGCACCCCTGTGCCCACTTTTGTCTCTCTTTCCTTCCCCTGGAGCAGGCGTCTATTAAGCAGCCATCTGTTGTACCATCTCGGTGCTTCACTCTCAATTTGGCTGATCTGTAGGTTAAACATTCTCCTCTTTGCTAGAAGCTTCTGGTGCCAGTTATTCCTAAAACAAGAAGGGGATTACTTGGGTACCTCAACAGCATTTGCCCTTTCTGGCATCAGACAATATTCTGGATACGGTAGACTTGCAGTTCTCTTTTTTTTAGGAAGAGGTACGTCCACAGGACACTGTGTCAGTAATTGGTGGAGTGGCTGGAGGCAGTAAGCATGGAAGGAAGGCTGCCTGGAAATTCATAAAGGACAACTGGGAAGAACTTTATAATCGATACCAGGGAGGATTCTTAATATCTAGACTAATAAAGGTGCGTGAAAATGTTTGAGTAGCTTGCTTATCATGGATATTATTGAGAGACATCCATGATTCACTCAACCCGTAGATTATTGTCTTTGCTTTTTAAAAGTTTCCTTAAGTAGTTACTAGATTTACTAAAGAGTTTCTCCATTAACCCATCCTGTACCCTCTAGAATAAACTGAAGTTGGGAAAGAGTGGAATGATTTGTTTTTATGGTAGATGGAAGTTAGTTCCTCACTTCTTGGTTGCACTTACTGTTTACAAACCATTGTTTTTCAGCTCTCCGTTGAGGGGTTTGCAGTTGATAAGATGGCTGCAGAAGTTAAGGTAAGGAAGTACAGTCTGCGCTCACTTTTCACCAAGAAATGGAACACACATCAAACCATGATCGCAGATTGTCTGGGTGGTGTTGTACTTGAGTAGTGCCTCCGTGTTTTTCTTGGAGACAGGTTAGGTTGTATCCTTAAAGCCTGAGGAATTTAGACTTGGAATCATCTTTGAGGGCATTAAAGTGGTTGAAAGAATGTGGAATTTAGAGTCAGTCAACCTGGATGTAAATCTGTGCTCTGCCCCTTGTTAGCTGTGTGACTTCAAGCAGGCTTTTTAACCTCTATGAGCCCATCTCCTCTTCCATAAAATGAGGTGATAAGATTGTCTAGATTAAGTAATATAGGGGGCCTGGAACATAGTAGATCTTTCATATTAGTTCTTTTTCCCTTCTAATACTCTTCATAGGTCTTTTATGTGCACAGAGAGACAAGATGACTATGTAGGGACTCTATTCCTAGCCCTTTTAAGCATCACTTCCACCTTCATTCTTGAAAGCAAGAGGGCTTCAGGGGTGAATTTGGAAATTCCAAGAGCTATAATGTTTGGTTCACATTATGAGTTAATTTACTCAGTCACAGGTTAGTACATAATGGAGAGTCTAAATCAAGATTCAATATAATAATGTATTGTATTATGTAAATAATTACTTTATTGTAAAAGTAATAAATACTCCTGAAGGAGAGATACGTATAATTAGTTCAAGAGGAGGCCAGTGACCAGGCTAAGGCTAGTAAAGTAGAGGCCTGACCGAAGAGGGCCTTGTAGGCCATATGAAAATGCTCCTAAGAATGGGAAGCCCTTGAAATGGCTTATAAACAAAGGGGTGACTTAATCTGGTTTATGATAAGGATTTCAATCTGGCTGCAGTGTAGAGAATGCAGTTTGGAAAGGGGAAATATTGGGAAGCCACCCCACCAAGCAAAAATGATACAGTAGCTTGGAGGAGATGGAGTAATGAAAGAGTTTCAGTTCAGTTCTGTTGCTCAGTCGTGTCCGACTCTTTGCGACCCCTTGGACTGCAGCTCGCCAGGCCTCCCTGTCCATCACCAACTCCCGGAGCTTCCTCAAACTCATGTCCATCGAGTTGGTGATGCCATCCAACCATCTCACCCTCTGTCGTCCGCTTCTCCTTCCACCTTCAATCTTTCCCAGCATCAGGGTCTTTTCAGATGAGTCATTTCTTTGCATCAGGTGGTCAAAGTATTGGATTTTCAGCTTCCAATGAATATTCAGGGTTGATTTCCTTTAGGATGGACTGGTTGGATCTCCTTGCAGTCCAAGGGATTCTGAAGAGTCTTCTCCGACAGCACAGTTCAAAAGCATCAATTCTTCGGCGCTCAGCTTTCTTTATGGTCCAACTCTCACATCCATACATGACTACTGGAAAAACCATAGCTTGACCAAATGGACCTTTGTTGGCAAAGTAACGTCTATGCTTTTTAATATGCTGTCTAGGTGGGTCATAACTTACCTTCCAAGGAGCAAGCATCTTTTAATTTCATGGCTGCAATGATTTTGGAGCCCCCCAAAATAGTCTGTCACTATTTCCATTGTTTCCCAGTCTATTTGCCGTGAAGTGATGGGACTGGATGCCTTGATCTTAGTTTTCTAAATGTTGAGTTTTAAGCCAACTTTTTCACCCTCCTCTTTGACTTTCATCAAGAGGCTCGTCAGTTCTTTGCTTTCTACCATAAGGGTGGTGTCATCTGCACATCTGAGGTTATTGATATTTCTCCCAGCAATCTTGATTCCAGGGCTTGATTTTGTTAATCTTTAATACAGCCAGTATTTATTGAATGTTTTGTCTGTATTGTGAACATATCTGGGGGAGGAAGAAGGAAGTAGTCCAGGATAATTTCCAGGTTTCTCATGAGTAAGCAGTGGTATTATTTGTTGAGGAAGAATGAGAGGAACTCTTGTATCTTACTCAGGCCCTAAGAACCCAACTGTGATAGAACAGGAGCCATTGGCATCCATGTCAATAAAGTTATGATTTCTAAGAGGTTTAGACTTAATCTGATGAATTAGTCATTCTCTCTTATATACCTGTGATGACTAGTTCAAAGGAAAGACCCCTCCGCCCCACGTCCCCATCCTTTTGCTGGTTGGTATTTTCTATGAAACCAGGTGTATTTCATTAGAAAATGGTTTATTCAACCTTTAATCAATAAGCATTGCAATAATTACAATGAACTCTGAAGTAGTTTATTGTATAAAAATGTCTATAAAATTTTAAATTATTAGAATATGGCAGCAATTTAAGCTTCTTAGTTTTATTATCCCTTACAAATTAATCTTTATTGGAAGTAGCCAAAATGTGTTGAGTCTTTAACTACTCTGTGCCAAGTATTATATTTTCTCATAGATGATAAAACAGAGCAGTTAATTTACTCAGTCACACTTTAGTACATGTTGGAGCCTAGATCAAGTCCCAAGGCTGATTTCAAAGTCTAGAATTCAAGTAGGTTTTTTTAACCCCTGTGAGCCAGTCGCATCTGTAAATTGGGTGAGAAGATTGTTACTTAGATGAAGTAACACAGGGGGCCTGGTCCTTGATAATAGTTCTTTTTACTTTCTTTTGCTGATTGGCAATGAACCTTAAAGAATATAGGTTCTTTCTCTTTGATTAGGTTTTTAGCATATAATACATTAGGGGAAGAATTCCTATAGGTCTAAGGTGCAACTTGTTTTCTTTTAGCCTGGCAGTGGTAAATTTTCATGAGTGAAGCTTATGAATCATAGACAGTGGATATTTTTTCTTTTTCATGACCTGTGATATTAGCTTCTTACTATTGCTAGTAATGATCTTACATTCTGGATTGTCTTATGCCAGGCTTTCTTCGAGAGTCACCCAGCTCCTTCAGCGGAGCGTACCATCCAGCAGTGTTGTGAAAATATCCTGCTGAATGCTGCTTGGCTAAAGCGTGATGCTGAGAGCATCCACCAGTACCTCCTTCAGCGAAAGGCCTCACCACCCACAGCATGAACCTGGAGCACACCACCACTGCGGTTCTACTGCTTCGTGCAGGCATAAGGTGGAGCGACTGAACAGCTGATTCACATGCCAAGAATTTGGAGTCTTCTTTCAAGCCAGTGGGGGTTGGACAATGAATGTAGTTAACTGGTTCCTGCTCACACTCCAGAATTAAATTCTATTGAAAAAGGAAAATCAGCAATTCAGCAAAAAAATAAAAATGTAAATATGATAGTAATAAAATAGAGCATAACGAAACTGTGAAACTTCCTGAAGCCTTGTCAGTGGTTAAAAGTATTTAACACTCTCCTGTTAATGACAGATGTTCTGTTTTTATAACGTACCAAAAGGAAACTAGAGGCTTCTGTAAAGAGGATTTTTGTGAAGTGGGTTCTATAAGCAGCCTACAAGCCAAGTGTCCATTGCTGGGAATGGTTAAACATTAAAGGCTGATAGCTGGTATAACATAGAGTCTGTGCATAATCTCAAGTGAGGTTTTTTGTTTTTTGTTTATTTGGCATGGGGACTGATCAGGAAGATATATTTTCCTGCATAACTCAATCTGAACCAAGGATTGTAGTTTTCCTCCTTGCCTTCCCTTCTGTGTGACCCCTTGGCAAGAAAAAAAAAAAAAAGTTAAAAAAAAAAAAAAAGACAAACCTATCCTGGTCTGGGTTTTTTCCTTCCCGTAGTTCCATCCCAGCCCACCACCCCGGTGTCCTTCTTAGAGATCAATAATAAGGAAACATCTTTTATAGCCACATTAAATAAGAGAAACTGATATACATTATTTTTTCTTTCTTTTTTAAGATGACTTTTAAGAATCCTGAAATGCATATAGGTGAGACAACAGAAATGAACAGTTTTCAGCCAGGCCTTTCTGAAAGAGTTATTCTGCTGAAAATGGTCTGACAGGCCAACTTTCTGGCCCTCTTTCTGACAGTATCAGCACTGGCTTCTCCTGGTTCAGTTCGGGCCTGTAAGAAGTCAGTGGTTGCTGATGCAGGGCCCATGTATTAGTGGTAACTGGTTTTAAAAAAAAAAAAAAAAACAGACTGTAAGCCTGTGTGTGCCACTCTGCTTCCACAGTATCCTACTAACAAGCCTCACCAACCTAATCCAGTGAGTTTTAACTCTAAATCTCATTCCTTTCCTCTTTCCCTATGTTTTTTCTTTTCTTTTTCTTTTAAAAAAATATTTTTGTGTGTTATTAACAGGAATTCATATTTGGTGTGGCTTAACTGTATTTCAGAAGGTCATCAGATTGTGAGACTGCTTCCTTGAAACATTTTTGTGCTATTGTTTTAAAAAAATAATAATTAAAAAACAGTTGGCGTTAATAAAAATGTCAATGTGAAATTGATGTCCTGATGTCCTTTATTCTCTTTGGTAAGCAACTAAAACCTTTTCTGTCATTCAGTAGGATTATAAGAAGTTTTACTACCGTAGGGGTTTTTTGAGTTTAAGAAAATCCAGTTGCTGAATTTCTAATGAATAGTACCTAGCCAGAAAAACCTTAAGATTCCTCCTAAATTACTTCTGGATTAACTCAGAAACCTCTTACAGCTCCATAGAGTCAGCATTCAGGAGTTAACCTTAGCCTGCCAGTTCCTATGTACTGAGGCTTCTATCTAGGCATGTGCTTATGGCACCAGCAAAGTAAAGACTCCAAACAGACTGAAAGAAATTGTTTTAATGAAAGAACTCACAATCAAATGCTGGAAAGAAGGTGTCTCAGTTTTAGCACACATGCAAGTTGTGTGTATATAACGGTTCAGTGGTTTGAATCATGTTGGGGAGGAGATGGTGCTGGCTGCATTCCTCTTCAGAACTGCTTCTCATCCTATTTTGTGTCCCAGGTCTTGACCCCCGTGGACTGCATCAACAGGTTTCTTTGCCCTCTGACTTCAGGTTGTGTTGATCCAATTAGTAACACCCTCAGAAGATCAAAAGGCTGAGGAATAGATATTTAGAAGCCTGGGTATTTATTTCCCTGGCTTTTAAGTCACCAGGTCACATAGGTTGTCTGTGTTCCTCTACCAAAGACTGTGACTCCTAACAAGCAGCCTTCTTTAGCTCCAGCTCCTTCTCTCTGCCCCTTATTTCTAGGGATAGAAAGGGCCACTCATTTACTGGCTCCTGAACTCTGCCCATGTCTTTGTGAACAGTCCCTTTATTAAACCTTCCTCAAATTACCCAGTTTGAGTGTATTCTCTGTTTTCCACTAATATCTTGATTGATTTGGGCACCATAGTCTTGATGCTTTGGGCCTCTAAAGGTCTTAATCCAGCCTTTTCCATGTCAGATACTTTGTTTTATGTGGCTGCACCATGAGGCTTGTGGAATCTTAGTTCCCCAACCAGGGATTGAACCAATGCCCTCGGCAGTGAAAGCATGGAGTCCTAACCACTGGACTGCAAAGGAATTCCCTGTCAGACGTTTTAGTTTATTGTTTGTCTTCCAAATAGCTCCCTATCCTAGGTAATATACAGATCCTAGGTAATTTTACAGATGAGAAAGCAGGCTCAGAAAAATTAGGTAAACAGCAAATAACTCTCAGTCCTATTGGTCAACTCAAGCTTGCCAGTCTACACAAACCTGTGTTCTTCCAGCTGAAATTTGTTAGGTTTCCACAATTAGAAGATCATGCAGTCACAATGGATACAAGCAATAGCTTTAAAGATACTTAATGATTCTCCTTTTCCCTAATTTTTGTGAAAGTTGCTCAGTCATGTCTGACTCTTTGCAACCCCATGGACTGTAGTCCATGGAATTCTCAAGGCCAGAATATTGGAGTGGGTAGCCTTTCCCTTCTCCAGGGGATCTTCCCAACCCAGGGATTGAACCAGGTCTCTGGCATTGCAGGTGGATTTTTTACCAGCTGAGCCACAAGGGAAGCCCAAGAATACAGGAGTGGGTAGCCTATCCCTTCTCCAGCAGATCTTCCTGATCCAGGATTCAAACTGGGGTCTCCTGCATTGCAGGCAGATTCTTTACCAATGGAGATATCAGGGAAACCCCTTTTCCATAATATCCCTTGGTTAAAATTTTTAGGAGAAATGAGAAGGTTGGGAAGAAAGACAAATGTGTTAGTTTCTTATAGAGAATGTTATATTCATGGGAAGCACTAGAGGCTTTTGGGACAGTGGGCAGCGGTGAATGAATTCTTATCTGGCATTTTCTAAGGATGAGTTTCAGGAAGTAAGGAACCCTTTATAAAGAATGTATCTCTTGTGGTGTGCAATTTGGGGAGCATGAGGGATTTTATAGCTTTAAATCAAGTCTTTCAACTCCGTTATCCAAATGAATCCTGGACTTGGAGCCATATTTGTAGGACTAGTGATTTTTTTCTCAGCAAGAAAATAAAAAGCTTTTGGTAATATAATGTTGACTCTATATTTACAGTATCATATTTGACTGAATAATAAATCAGCTAATGATAATTTAATCTACTGTTACTAGATACTAGTTTTAGGATCTCGGAGTTGTTTTTAATAGGACTCTGTCTTCTGTGGGCTTATACCAGGTGGCTCAGTGGTAAAGAATCCACCTGCCAATGCAGGAGACTCGAGTTTGATTCGGGAAGTTCCCCTAGAGAAGGAACAGGCCACCCACTCCAGTATTCTTGCCGGGGAAATCCCATGGACATAGGAGCCTGGTGGGTTACAGTCCATGGAGTAGGGTAGCAAAGAGTGCATGACTTAGCATGCATCTTTCGTGGTAATGCAAAATACCCACCCCAAATTGGCCTGCCTTCTTAGAACAATCCTAGTACAAGCGAAGTGGTCAAGGTGTTTGGTTTTAAATTCTAGAGTGAGACGGGACCCTGATATTAATGAAACATGTGGGCCAAATAACTGCTTTCCCTAGGAAACCAAGTCAGAGGATTGGTTCTTCTAACGGTTTGATGGTTAACTTTGTGATAAATGGTAGTGTCAGGAAGGAAAGTTGATTGGGTTGTTACTGCCACTTGTAGATAACTCTTGTTCAGTCACTAAGTCATGTCTGACTCTTTTTGACCCCATTGACTGCAGCACGCCAGGGTACCCTGTCCTTTGCCATCCCCTGGAATTCACTCGAACTCATGTCATTGAGTCAGTGATGCCATCCAACCATCTCATTCTCTGTCACCCCTTTATCCTGCCCTCAGTCTTTCCCAGCATCAGGGTCTTTTCCAATGAGTTGGCTCTTCACATCAGGTGGCCAAAGAGAACTCTGCTGCTCTGATTTCGTTGCTGCTATCTGGCAACTGTAGCTTTCACTCCTGAGCTCCTGGCCCAATGCTGGGGTGGAATTAGCAACAGAAAAGGAACATAGCTTACCATCTGTCATAACTTGTGCTTTCTCAGGAAGCTGCCACCAGCTGACAGCAGATATGCTATACACCAATTAAAATGAAAACCAAGGAGGGAAAAACAGTCTGGCCATAGTTTGGCTGATCACACCAATATGGTCCTCTGTGACATCCATCTCCTCTCACCTCCAAACAACCTTAACCTTTATCATAAATTTGACAAATTGTACAAGTATACATTACACTGCAGTCTTAACCCATTCTGATTCATTAAGGTGTTGATTACCTTGTATTATGTATACTAACCTTATGGATATACTCTTCTTCATGCTTTTTAGACTTTTAAAGAAATTAAGAAGAAAACAGTACACTGAATGGCTGATGATTTAATAGGAGAAATCTCAAGACAACACAGGATACAAGATAGTGGAGGAGAGGTGGAGAGAAACAGTTTTTAAGAAAAACAAAACATTTAAAATATTTGACATGAATGAGGATGGGTGAGATGATTACTGCTTTTCTAATAGGTCAGTGGCCTCTTCTATCAATGGAGAATTTAAAGTGGGGAGAATGTGAAGGGTATAGAAGGATGAGGTTAATGCTGTGGCCTTTACAAGTGTAAAGAAGTGCTTCCTCTCATGTCATCCTTGAAACAGACTCCATCTCCACTGGATAGACAGCAGGTCTCACAGAAGATCTCTTGGCTACGAAAGCTGGCCCTTCCCTGCCTCTGCTGACACTTTGCTCCCTATAAATGGAAAATTCTAGACCTGTGTGTCCAAATACAGTAGCCACCAGCCATATGGAGCTATTTAAATTTCCCATATGCAGCTATTTAATTTTAAAGTAAGTTCCAGCATTTGGTGCTGTTGTCTCACGGGCGTCGCCAGCGCTGTCACAATGGTGAAGCTGAGCAAAGAGGCCAAGCAAAGGCTGCCGCAGCTTTTCAAGGGAGGACGATTTGCCATCCGCTGGGGTTTTATTCCTCTCGTGATTTACCTGGGATTCAAGAGGGGTGCAGATCCTGCAATGCCTGAACCAACTGTTTTGAGCTTACTTTGGGGATAAAGGACTGTGGTCATCCGGTTTTGGAAGCAGTCAATGCAGAGGAACAATATGGAAGGTGTCTCTCTGGCTGGGATAAGAGATGGGACGTCGTTCAGACGGTCACCAACTGGATGGCACGGGGCTCTTCTCAGGTGCTTCGGTGGCAGAGTGGAACCTCCACTGACTTAGTTATGATAGACTGTATTAAATGTTTTTAACAATGTCAAAAAAAATAAAGTTCCACATTCAAGTGCTCAGTAGCCACCATGGCTAGTGGCTGCCATATTGGGCAGTACAGATACAGATCATATCCATAGCCGAAAGAAGTTCTATTTGAGCACCCTGTTCTACATCTAGTATGTGAAAGTGTATTCTTTGTGTCTGGTAGAGAATAATTAGATAGTCTGTGCTCTTTTTTGGGCCTCCCAGGTGGCGCTAGTGGTAAAGAACCTGCCTATCATTGCAGGAGACCTAAGAGAGGCGGGTTTGACCCCTGGGTGGGGATGATCCCCTGGAGGAGGGCATGGCAACCCACTCCAGTGTTCTTGTCTGGAGAATCCAATGGACAGAGTAGCCTGATGGGCTACAATGGGATCACAAAGAATTGGACAGGACTGAAGTTGACTTTGCACTCATGCATGCTTTTACCAACCTCATTGTAACAATTTGCTATTCATCTAGCACTGTATCCCCTTAACATTTTAATTCTGTTCACAAATATAATACATATCCATTTTCCAAATTTTGAAAGGGAAAAAAACACCCTAGAGAATAACTATCCCTTCTTAAAAATCCACCTCCCGAAGACTAATCATGCTTGCCAGATAAGTTTGGGGCATATTCTTCCAGCTCTGTTTCTATAAACTAGGCATCTAATTATTTTTAGCACGAAGACAGGCTGTGCCCTCTTTGCCTGTTCCCCTCCGTAACCAGTGCCACAAAGTTTCAGCCTTTGCCTTAGGCATGGAACGGTGCCAGGCTTACACCTGCAAGCTCTAAGCCATGCAGCTCACCACCAAGGATGGCTGGAGGACAAAGAAACAACTGGCAAATGCATACCTTGAGAACATCTTCCTTGTTTAGATTCTTTGGTTCACGAACGTTTTCCAGCCTGACTGCTTGACGCTGAGTGCAGCTCTGTGGCGTGTGCATATTTGAAGAATGTGGCTTTAAGCTCTTGGGTTCAGTTAGTTTAAGTGGTTCACGTAATGAATTCACTCAGTGTTCTTTCCTCACTCGCAATGTGAACTGCACTATATTTGGAACTAACATTTGCAACCTTATACACCACTGCCTGGCTATCTAGCCACAAATTTTGATTACCGTGAACTGGACTGAGGAAGGTATATGGTGACGGACTTCACAAAGACAGTGCTAAGGAGAGAGAGAGCTGGCTTGAAAACCTTCAGGGAGGTCAGCTTGCTGCAACTGTTGAAATGAGGCCATGAGTTCCTCCCACTGGCCCCTGTTTACCTGCTTGATGCCTGCCTCGCCAGCTTGGGCCACTGTGTTACTACCACTCCTGTGCTTGTACCACTAATTTGCTAACTGTACCTCACTGCTTCCAACATGGAAAATGAACGTGCCTCACAACTCTAAATGACCTTCCTGTGTGCATCAAACCAAGGCAAGACCTGAGACACGAGGAGCCTGAGAAGCTTTCAACGTCCCTGTCATCTGTGATCCACCCTTGACTATCTCAAGGGTGCTGGGCAAAGGTGGTCACTGGTACAGAAGCATCAGAGAGACAACCGAAGAGGTGAGAACAGCACCAGTCTTTTCTAGTCATTAACGAAGAATACAGTGGCACTGTGCTCTAACCTCACCACCTGCTATTTGATGCGGGAGGTGTGCCTTTTGGTCACAAAGGATCTTGATTATTGAAATGTCAGAAGCCCCACAGCATTGGGACTAGAAGGCAAGGTTCTGATGCATTAGTTCCATGGCCATGGAATCCAGAGAGCAGACTTGTTACAAAAGCTTTCAGAGTAAAAGTATATTATAGGAGGCACAGAGCAGGAACAGGAACTACTGAATGAATAATTTGTACTTTTATTTTAGGCTGCACAGGTCTTCGTTGCTATGTGGGCTTTCTCTAGCTGCAGCAAGCAGGGTCTTCTCCAACTGCGCTGCATGGGCTTCTCGCCGCAGTGGCTTCTCTTGTTGCGGAGCACAGGCTCTAGGCGAGTGGGCTGCAGTGGCTGCGGCAGGTGGACTCAGTAGTTGGGGCTCGAATGCTCTAGAGCATGAGCTTAGCAGCTGTGGCACATGGGGCTTAGTTGCCCCACAGCATGTGGGATCTTGGATCAGGGATTGAACCCACATCTCTTGCATTGGCAGGTGGTTTCTTCACCACTGAGCCCTCAAGTCCTGAATGAGTAATCTGAAGTGTGATGAGTCTTCGGAATGGGAAGTGCTGGGTGGTACAAGGGATGTTACTGGCAAGTTCCACGTAGCCTCAATGTTTAGGAAAGACTCCCATGAAGAAATGTTGTTAAACTGAGACTCAAAAGATGCTAGCCAGGCAAAGAGGACAGGGAAGAGTGTTCTAGATGAAAAAAACAGCACATGAAATGCCAGGCCTATAGCTGGAGAGAACCTGACCTATTTAGAGAACCAAAAGAAATCCAGAATAGCTAGAACAAAGAGAGTTCCTGGGAAGATAGTGAAAGAGGCTCTGGAGAGGTAGAGAAGGCCCACGCTAGGGTGGGACTTAGGCCACGTTGAAGATTCTAAACTTTAGCTAAAGGACAATGGGAAACCATCAGTTTCCTTATCGTAAAGTGAGAAATAATAATCTCAGAGTTACCAGGAAACAAGATGAGAAAAATGCAAGTGGAAGGTCTTTGTAAGTTACAGAGCATGATAGGAATGTTACTAACATTGCAATCTCATTAGTAGTAATAATAAGCAGGGCTGCTTTCTCAAGTGATAGAAGTAATAATACAGATCTTCTAAGTGGGAACATGCGGCAGTCATTGCCACCCCGCCTCCCCAGCCATGTTGTGCAACTGGCAGGGTCTTAGCTCCTTGGTCAGGGGTGGAACCTGTGCCCCTCCACGGTGAAATCGCAGAGTCTTGACCACTGGATAGCCAGGGAAGCCCCTGAAATAGTCTATAAAGTATTAAACTCTGACTTACTCAAGGGAACCGATAGAAATGTCAGAAGTTTATTTTAGTTGAAACTTGCAGTGTGAGGTTCATGAAGCCCAGGCGTTAGCTCAGCTCTTTGGAGCAGGATCACACCATTTATGGCCATGTATGTTTCTCAACTCCACACTGACTCCCCAACACCACTTGCAGAAGAGATCAGTATTCTTCCTCCTCAAACCCACCAGAGCAGAACGGCTGACACATTCTTTCCTCTTCATTTCTTCCAGCCAGAGCTGGGGCCCAGCATCTCCTTCCTGGGTCAGCTTTTGTGGAAGCTGTCACTGTTCCCAAAACATTACACTCTTCTTGAGCTCTTCGTGACAAGATAATTATCCCAGTTAGCACCTGCATTAAATTTTAGGAAAAATTTGACACCTTTCCAATTCTGTGATGTTTTACTTTTACAATGGTTCTGTGAAGTAGGCACAACTGAATATCACAGAAACAATGCAAAACCGGGAGCTCTCCTCTTCTATCTGACCGGCACAGATATGCCATCAGGAGAATTTAATGGTTCATTTTAGGCCACTTCCTCTCTGCCTGCAGCACATTAAGTTCTATCCAATGACAGAAGGGCAGAGTTTCTGCAAGTGTAGCATTTGATCTGGTCAACCAAACCAGACCTTCTTCCCCAGAGGTCAATATCATCAGTGCTCCACACTACCACACACCAGAGGTTGCAAACTTGCATTTTGTCTTTGACATTCAGAATGTCTTTAAAACTTTTTGAAAATTTTAACACCAGTTTTTAAAAGTCAAATTGCACATCAAAGTTCAGATTTCTAGCTTTTCCCTTAAAAAATTTTTTATTGGAATATAGTTGATTTACAGTGTTGTGTTAATTGTATCCAGCTTTTCTTGAAAAATCAGATCTGACATCAGTCTCTGGAGATGAGCAGAGTCTTCTGACCAACACACTCTACCTCTGTCCCTACTCTGGCTAGGTCTTTCATGAAGGTCCCATGACAGTTCCGGAATATGGGTTTGTACACCTGCCCCCATACACACCAGGCATCACGGACATGGAATCCCTCCTCTGTGACTCTTTCATATGCATAGGGGTTATTCTGTTTGGATGCAACTTTGAGAATGTTTTGGAGATCTTTGTGTAGATGAGAAAAAAACGCCTTGGCCACTACAGTGGCTACTCCAGTCTACCGCTGGTGGGTCTTAATTATTTGCAGCTACTTCCCAAGGGTAAAGATAAAAAACTTTATCCCACCAGACTTCTGTTAGGCCACTCCTTTCTGTTGTCTCCTCTGTTCCTTCATTCTGGCCCTTTTCTCATTCATTCAAAATTCAGAACCTTTTTTAAAAAATATATATATATATACTTAAGAAGGTGCCGAAACAATGGCCTCAAATCATTTTTTTTAATTTTGTTCATTCATTCATGTATTTAATGTTGACTGTGCTAGGTCTTCATTGATGCATGTGGGCTTTCTCTCGTTGCAGGGTGCAGGCACTACAGTGGCTTTTCTTGTTGCAGAGCATGGACTCTAGAGCTTGGGCTCAGCAGTAGTGGCCCACAGGCTTAATTACTCCAAGGCATGTGGGGTCTTCCTGGACCAGGGAATGAACCCATGTCCCCTGCCCTGGCAGGTGGCTTAACCATTGGACCACCAGGAAAGTCCTCAAGTCATTTTTGTAATGAGATGGAGAATTTTAAAAATATCTTACTGGAATCCCACTTCCAGTATATATCCGAAAGAACTGAAAGCAAGATCTCAAAGAGATATATATACACTCATGCTCATAGCAGCATTACTTACAAAAGCTAAGAGATGGAAGCACCCAGGTGTCCACTGATGGATGAATGGATAAATAAAATGGGCTACATAGAACAGAGTACTGATTGGCCTCATGGGAGGAAATAGATGAACCTTGAGGACATATGCTAAGTGAGATGAGCCAATCACAGAGACATACACTGTATGACTCCCTTACAGAAGGTATCTAGAGTGCTCAAATTCATAGAGACACAAAGTGGAATGGTGGTTGCCAGGGGCAGGGATGGGTGAGGGGAAAGTAGAGAGTTGTTCAATGGATATAGAATTTCAGTTTTGCAAGATGAGTAAGTTCTAGAAAGCCATAACTCACAACCATGTGACTATACTTAACACTACTGAACTATACACTTAAAAATGGTTGATGGTAAATTTTTTAAACCATATTTTTTTTAAAGTGTTTTTTTAATGCATCATTAGAGATCTGAGTTCTGCTAGGGGTTCCAACACTGACTTCTGTGACCTTCGGGAAGGCACTCTCTGGAACTCAGGTCCTCTTCAAAAAAATGAGAAGGGAGAAGAGAGAATAATAAAAACACCAACCTCGGTGTGGGGCAGACAGATGTGACAGTGCAGGATGAACAACTGAACGCTCTGCAAATATTAGATGTGCTCATCAACTCAAACCATGGGCTCTGTGGTGACTTAATCTTAATCGTAGGTTAAAAAAAAAATATTCAAGGTCTGTGTTAAGTGCCAGAACCTTACAGAGGAAAGAACAAGAGCCTGCCCTCAAACTGCTCAGTCTAGTGGAAAAATTTAAAACAGGACTAGAAAAAAATTTACCATGTGTCACAGGTCAGTCTAACATATGACAGATTCAAGTATACACAACTTAATTCCCTATTAATAGGATGAAGGTTGAACATACACTACGATCTGTTTGGGTAAATCAACCGTCTCAAATTAGAGCACAACTTTAAATCTAGATAATCTTTTCCAGGTGTTTAGTATAAAAAAAAATGTGTGTGCATGTATACTTTCATCCATAGCTTTTTGCTTAGATGCATTTTTAACTGATATTTTAATCTTTAATTAGTTTATTAATGTACTAATTTATTAATTGCAATTAATCAATTTGATTCCCATTTAAACAAAAGAAGCCCCAGACAGCTAGAACAAAGAGTACTCCTACTGGCTGGGCCGCAGTCTACAAGGAAGAAAGCCTGAAGTGTGCGGGTTGATGGAGACCAGCCTCCATACTCTGTTGACACAATTACGTCTCCATAAATATTATCCACAGCCAAGCCAGTCTACTGTGATTAAGCTTTGGTTTTCAGTTTTTAAAAATATTTTTTTCCTGGAGTTAATCATTAATTAAAAAAAAAAAAAATGGGGGGTGTGCACTTAAGATTTCCAGGTCCTTATAATTAATTTTTCTCTACCATCACCAAAAGTGTAGATATTTCCTATGTTAATTTTGTCTGATTTCTTGGAGACATCCCTTCTGGGGCCTTCTGTCCTCCTGCCCCAGTCCTGACTGATTACTCTGGAAGGCCTGCAGCCAGGTTATGTCACCCTGAGATTTCCTTTCATCATTATCATGAGAATTCTCTTCACTTCTCACCTCTGTTTCCAGGATCCTGTTTCCAGGATCACATGTCTTCTTGTTTCTTCATTTATTGTCTCATTTTGGCGTACCACATCCTCCAGTCATTTCCTGAGAAGGGTACGTAGGTAGGAAGCAAAATTTTTTAAGATTTCACACGTCTGAAAATACGCTTACATTACAGAATTAACAATTTGACTAATTCATAAAGTTATAGGTCATAAATAATTCAAAAGCATTCCTCTGCTGTCTTCCAGAATGCCTGACCAGAAGCATGGTACCATTCTGACAACTGTTCCTTTGAATGTTAATTGCTTTTTCCCTCAGAAGGTTTTAGTAACCCTTTTCTATTTACTCAACAAGCTGAAATATATGATTTCTTTTCCATCCACTGTTGACATCACTTTGCTCACAAAGGTCCATATAGTCAAAGCTATGATTTTTCCAGTAGTCATGTACAGATGTGAGAGCTGGACAATAAAAAAGGCTGAGTGCCAAAGAATTAATGCCTTTGAACTGTGGTGCTGGAGAAGACTCTAGAGAGTCCTTTGGACTGTAAGGAGATCAAACCAGTCAATCCTAAAGGAAATCAACCCTGAATATTCACTGGAAGGATTGATGCTAAAGCTGAAGCTCCAATGCTTGGGCCACCTGATACAAAGAGCTGACTCACTGGAAAAGACCCTGGTGCTGGGAAAGATTGAGGGCAGAAGGGGGCAACAGAGGATGAGATAGTTGGATGGCATCACTGGCTCAATGGACATGAGTTTGAGCAAACTCTGGGAGATGGTGATGGACAAGGAAGCCTGGCAGGCTGCATTCCATGGGATCGCAGAGTCGGACATGGCTGGATGACTGAACTGACTGATGTGGGGCACTCAGTGGGCTTCTCATTCTGGAGATACAGTTCACTCAGTTCCGATTTGACTTTTTAAACATTTTCTTTTTTCAGCTGTGTCAGGTGTTAGTTGTGGCTAATGGGCCCTAGGAAACATGGGCTCTGTAGTTGCGGCACTCAGGGCTAGTTGCCGCATGGCATGTGGAATCTTAGTCCCCCGATCAGGGATGGAACCCACGCCCTCTGCATTGGAAGGTGGATTCTTAACCACTGGACTACCAGGAAAGTCCCGATTTGATTTCTTGAATTATCCCTTTGATGATTGCTTTCCCTCCACCTTTCACACATCTGTTCTATTTCTCTGTAACTCCGAAGATGAATGTTAACCCTTCTGGGCTATTTCCAGTTTAAAAAAAAATCTTTTCATGCCCATTTTCCAGCTTTTTTTTTTTTGGCCACACTGTGCAGCCTGTAGGATCTTAGTTCCCCAACAAGGGATCAAACTCGGGCCCTCGGTAATGAAAGTGAAGTGTCCTAACTACCGGACTGCCAGGGAATTCCCCAGCTTTTTTTTTTTTTTTTTTGGCCTTTATTTAATATAAGGATAAGTCCTTTACAATATTGTGTTTCTGCCATACATCAACATGAATCAGCCATAGGTATATGTATGTCCCGTCCCCCTTGAACTTCCCTCCCACCCCATCCCACTCCTCTAGGTTATCACAGAGCACTGGTTTGAGCTCCCTGAGTCATACGGCAAATGCCCACTAGCTGTCTATTTTACATATCATGATGCATATGTTCCCATGCTACTCTCTCCGTTCGTCCCACCCTCTTCTTCCCCACCATGTCTACAACTCTGTTCTGTCTCCATTCCTGCCCTGCAAAAAGGCTTACCAGTACTATCTTTCTAGATTCCATATATAATATGTTAATATATGATATTTGTTTCTCTCTTATTTCACTTTGTATAACAGGCTCTATGTTTGTCCACCTCATCAGAACCAACTCAAATGCATTCCTTTTTTACAGGCTCTATGTTTGTCCACCTCATCAGAACCAACTCAAATGCATTCCTTTTTTAGCTAATATTTCCTTGTGTATATGTACCCCAACTTCTTTACCCATTCATCTGTCAAAGGACATCTAGATTGCTTTTACATCTTCAGTTCAGTTCAGTCGCTCAGTCATACATGGAACAACAGACTGGTTCCAAATTGGGAAAGAAGTGCGTCAAGGCTGTATATTGTCACCCTGCTTGTTTAACTTATTTATTTCATGTCCTAGCTATTGTAAATAGTACTGCAATGAACACTGGGTACATATGTCTTTTTTCACTTGTGGTTTCCTCAGGGTATATGCCCAGTAGTGGGACTGCTGGATCATATGGTACTTTTACTGCTAGTTTTTTACAGAATCTCCATACTATTCTCCGTAGTGACTATAAATTTACATTCCCACCAATAGTGCGAGAGGTTCCCTTTTCTCCACAGTCTCCAGCATTTATTGTTTGTAGACTTTTATTTTTTGGTTGTCAAATAATCCTTTATTTTTCTTTTTTCTTTGCCATTCTTATCTAGCTGGGCACTCCACCGCACCACTGTTGATGTCATCTATGATGCCATGAGGTGGCGGCCAGCAACACTGCAGCCCACAGACTGGGCAGTCCCCAGGATCTCTTTAATAGTTCCAGAAAGTTCTCTAGCTAGAGACCAATGCCACGTATGCTGGGCAATGTTGACAATCTCATCAAAAGTGATGTTTCCACTGTGCTTAATGCTATTCTGCTTCCTTCTGTCTCTTGGTGGTTCCTTGAGGGCTTTGATGATCAGGGCAGAAACAGAAGGTACCGCCTCAGTCTGGGCCTGTCTGTTCTGAATGGTCAGTTTCACTGTAATCCTCAGACCCTTCCAATCACCAGTTGCCTTGGTGATGTCATCACCGACCTTTTTTGGAGATAGACCCAGGGGACCCATCTTGGGGGCCAGGGCAGATGTGGCACCGACTTCCCCACCAGTGCACCTCAGGTATAAGGCTTTGATCTCGTTGGGGTTGAACTTAAACAGCATGGTGGAGGTGGCTCATGTCGGATGAACCCAGGTTTGGCAGGACCAAAGAAAGTTGCACCTTTGCCTCCTCCGAGCCGAAAGCCAAAAGGTTTGTAGGTTTTTTGATGATGGCCATTATCACCAATGTGACATGATACCTAACTATAGTTTTGATTTGCATCTCTCTAATAATGACGGCAAGCATCTTTTCATGTGTTTATTAGCCATCTGTATGTCTTCTTTGGAGAAATGTCTGTTTAGGACTTCTATCCACTTTTTGCTTGGGTTGTTTGTTTTCTGGTATTGAATTGCATGACCTGCTTATATATTTTAGAGATTAATCCCTTGTCAGTTATTTCACCCAGCTTTTCTTTTTTTTTTTAAGGATATTTTCTCAATTTTATCTTCTAACCCTTTGTGGGTTTGGGGTGTTTTTTTTAGTATTTATTTATTAGCCCCAGGTCTTAGTCGCAGCAGGTGGGATCTTAACTATTGCATGTGGGATCTAGTTCCCTGACTAGAAGTTGAACCTGGGCCCCCTACACTGGGAGCACAGAATCTTAGCCACTGGACCACCTTGAAAGTCCTGTAACTCCCTGATTGCAGTTATTGGTCATCAAATTTTTAAGATATTTTATTCCCTATTTTTTTATACCCATTTGCTTTTATCTCATGGATGTAACAACATCTCTATATCTGAGAACATTTATCATCTTTTAAGTTATATTTTGTTTTGTTCTGGTCTCTGTGCTGTTTCTATATTCTCCAAGCTCCTTTGTTCTTATTTGTTTCGTCTTTGTCTTTCATGTTAGAGACTTTCTTCAACTATCTGGTGATCCTTGACATCCATTCCAACTGAGGAAGACTTTTTGGACACTCTATGTTCATGAGACAGGGCTTTTCAGTTGCTGGACCTTACTGCAGTGAGCTGACTTTCACTTTAGACTCGCAGCTCTTAAGAGTGGTTGAACAGTGGTTCTCCAAGACATATCCACATCTTAATCCCCATAATCTGTGAATGTGACTTCACTTGGAAAAAAGAGTCTTTGTGATTAAGGATTTTAAGATAAGACCACCTCGGATACTCTGAGTGGGCCCTAAACCCAATAACAAGTGTCTATAGGAGACACCCAGAAGAGAGACACAGAGAGGAGAAAGTTATGTGAAGGTGGAGGCAGACTGGAGTGATGCTGCTACCACCCAAGGAATACCTGGAGCCACCAAAATCTGGAAGAGGCAAAGAAAGAAATGCTCCCTAGAGCCTCTGGAGGGAACATGGCCCTGACAAGTTTTCAGACTTGACTGATTTTGGACTTCTGACTTCCAGAACTGAGAGAGAATAAATTTCTTTGGTTTTGAACTACCAAGATTTTGTTATAGCACCCTCAGGAGACTAAAGCACAAGTTGGAATCAAGATTTCTGGGAGAAAATTATCAATAACCTCAGAGAGGCAGATGACACCAGCCTAAAGGCAGAAAGTGAAGAGGAATTAGCCTCCTAATGAAGGTGAAACAGGAGAGTGAAAAAGCTGGCTTAAAACTCAACATTCAAAAAACTAAGATCATGACATCCAGTTTCATCACTTCATGGCAAATAGATGGGGAAACAGTGACCTTTATTTTCTTGGGTTCCAAAATCACTGTGGATGGTGAATGCAGTCATGAAATTAAGAAGCTTTCTCCTTGGAAGAAAAGCAATGACAAACCTAGACAGTATACTAAAAAGCAGAGACATTACTTTGCCTACAAAGGCCTGTATAGTCAAAGCTATGATTTTTCCTATAGTCATGTATGGATGTGAGAGCTGGACAATAAAAAAGGTTAAGCACTGAAGATTGAAGGCAGAAGGAGAAGGGGACAACAGAGGATGAGATGGTTGGATGGCATCACCAACTCAATGGACAAGAGTTTGAGCAAACTCCAGGAGATGGTGAAGGACAAGGAAGCCTGGCGTGCTGCAGTTCATGGGATCACAAAGAGTCGGACATGATTGAGTGACTGAACAACAACAGGAGACTAATACAGTATCTGTAGGCATTTCTTCATGAGATGATCAGTTTTCCCAAAGGATCCTTCAATATACTGATTGAAGAGTATATTAATCTGGTTAGGAAAATCTTAGGGCCAAGTGTGACAAAGGGGCCAGGTTTCACTATATGCTACGTAGTTGTGTTTCAGCTATGCTTTAGCATCCCTGAGTTCAGATAATACACCTTTCAAGGTGTATTAATCATGGTTTTACATTTTTTTTCTGTATTTACTGATGCTTTGACATCTTGGGGCCTTTCCAGCCTAGGACAGACTGCCCCTCTGGGTGCTAACCAATTTCTTAAGAGATAATAATCATTCTCCTGCCAGTGAACCTTTTATAAAACCACCAACCAATCCAAAACCCTTACTCCAAACCACCTAATTTATCAAGTTCACAATTAAAGTCACTATTTCTTTGTCCTAATTACCCCAGGGCCAGATACCAGACAACTAGACAGTTCCTACACCCTAAGGTCCACTGAAATCATTAAACTAGCCAATAATCCTAAGCCTGTGTTACCCTGTCTCACCTGTTGTTTCTTGTGGAAACCACAACAAAGTTTCTGGCCAAGTTCTATATCCATACAATGGAACACAACAAAAAGGAATGAACTGTTGCTGTGTGCCACAATGCTGTTGAATCTCAAAAATAAGGGGAAAAAAAAAACAAAAAAAGGTGAGCAAAGAAGGTAGGCACAGGAGTATGTGCTGCATGATTTCACTTAAAGAAATCTATAAAAATGCAAAAGAAAGATGGCAGAAAGCAGACTGTGGTTGAAGATAGAGTTGACTGCAAAAAGGCACAATTTAGAACCAGGTAAACTGTTTCTAAAAAAATTTTTTTAAGTCCTGATTTGTGGCACTCTACCAATTTCTGTGGTGTAAATATCCCCACCATGGCCACTTTTGAGCTACTAATGTGATATCACTAAATGTAGACCTGAGAAGAGATGTACATAAAGTTGGTTCTCCTGAGCTGGTACTAGGGTACTAGTCAGCTTCATCACATCACCACAGAGAGGAACAAAGGTGATGAAAATGTCCTGTATCTTGTGCTGGTTGTAACATTTGTCAAAACTTTTCAAACCGTACCCTTAAAATGGATGTACTTTATTGCTTGCAAGATATACATTAAAAATTGATTATAATTCTTCAAATGAAGTATCATCAAAGATCACAATGCCCAATAAGAAAGGACTGGTCATGTTATTGTCTATCTTCATAGAATATGATGCAGCCATTCAAACAATTTATCAGATTTTAGCAACATGGCAAAATGCTTTGCTGTTTTGTGAAAAAGGCAAAATAAGGAATTTTATTTTTAGCTTGTGTTCACCTATGCAAATTCTGCAGGTAAAATGTTTGGCTTTTTTTTTTTTTTAAGTTAGTTTCTTTTGTATTTAAAAGCAGTAGATAGCAAAATGGTTTGAGCCCAGAATCTGCAGCTGCACTGCCTGGGTAGGCAAATCCCAGATGTTACTTTGCAGGTGCGTGACCTTAAGCAACTAACCTAACTAGTTTTGAGTCTTAAGTTTCTTGACTGCAAAAAGGGCATAATAATAGTTTCTACCTCACAGGGTTGTTCTGAAGATTAAATGAGTTAATATATGTAAAGATCTTAGAATAGTACAAAGAACAAAGGCTTTATAAAGATTAGCTATTACTCTCATGAGGCAATGATACTGTTTGGACAATAAACTTACTATATGGAATACAGGCATTTATTAGACATCAAGGAGCAGTGGTTCACAACTGCGAGGGTAGGAGAGCGATTTTTGCTACCAGGGGACAATTAGCAAGGTCTGCAGACATTTCAAGATTTTATTTATGGCTGTGCTTCATTGCTGCTCCAGTTGCGGCAAGTGGGGGCTACTCTCTGGTTGCGGTGCTTTGGCCTCATTACTGTGGTTTTCTCTTGTTGTGGAGCTTGGGTTCAGTAGTTGCTGCTCATGGGCTCTACAGTGCTGGCTCAGTAACTGTGGCTCATGCACCCAGTTGTCTATCCCAGAGCATGTGGGATCCTCCAGGACCAGGATCAAACCCATATCCCCTGAACTGACAGCTGGATTCTTTACCAGAGTCACCAGGGAAGCCCTGGAGAGATTTCTGATGGTCAGGGTTGGGGGGTGGGGTGCGATACTGGTAAGCTAGCTAAAAGATCCAGCAGTACACAAGACAGCACCCCCACAACAAAAAATTATTTGTTCCAAAATATTAATAGCTCCAAGGTTGATAAACCTTTAGTTATAGTCTAATAGGGGACAAAAGATATCATATTCCATCCCTGACACGGGGATCCTGAAAACCTTTGTAAATCTGAAGTGCTTACATTGGGAGCATTTTTTTATTCTGGATGGGCTCCTGGTCACCAGAAAGACCAAAACATAATTAGAAGCTCGGAATTTTCAGCCCTGCCTCTTACCTTCAACTTCCCTAAACAGGGGAGAGGGGATGGAAATGGAGTTAACAGTTATCATGTCTATGTGAAAGTTGCTCAGTTGGGTACGACTCTTTGTGATTCCATGGACTATACAGTCCATGGAACTCTCCAGGCCAGGATACTGGAGTGGGTAGCCTATCCCTTCTCCAGCGGATCTTCCTGACCCAGGAATCAAATCAGGGTCTACTGGATTGCAGGCAGATTCTTTACCAACTGAGCTATCAGGGAAGCGCGGTCTACATGAGGAAGCCCCTCTAACAATCCTAATAGTAAGGGGTTTGGGAGCTCCCAGATGAGTGAGTATCTGGAGTGAACACCAGATATTGGTGCACCCTGACAGCAGCTCCTGTGTTCAGACCCTCCCAGACCTCCCCCTATGTGTATATCTCTTCATTTGTATCCCTTAAAAAAAAAAAAACTTAAAAATTTTTATTATTTATTTCACTGCACTGGGTCTTAGTTGCGGCATGCAGTCCCTTTAGCTTCGGCATGTGGATCTAGTTCCCTGACGCAGGGTAGAACCTGGGCCCTGCGTTGGAAGCATGGCGTCTTAGTCACTGGACCACCAGGGAAGTTCCTAAAAAAAACAGTTTTATTTATTTTTGGCTGTGCTGAGTCTTTGTTGTTGCATGGGCCTTTCTCTAGTTTGCAGAGAGCAGGGGCTGATCTAGGTGTGGTTCGAGGGCTTCTCATTTCGGTGGCTTCTCTTGTTGCAGACCACAGGCTTTAGGGCTCCTGGGCTTCAGTAGTTGCGGTTCCCACACTCACAGGCTCAACATTGTGGCACACGGGCTTAGGTGGGATGTAGGATCTTCCGCGGCATGTGGGATCTTCCAGGATCAGGGATTGAACCTGTGAGCCACCAGGGAAGCCCCATCTGTATCCTTTATCATATCCTTTAATGCACTGGCAAATGTAAGTGTTGCCCTGAGTTCTGAGTCACTCTAGCAAATTTAGAGATCCCAAGGGAGGCGTC
Source organism: Odocoileus virginianus (assembly GCF_023699985.2). Lineage (NCBI taxonomy): Eukaryota > Metazoa > Chordata > Mammalia > Artiodactyla > Cervidae > Odocoileus > Odocoileus virginianus. The sequence continues at coordinate 37,076,674 of NC_069690.1, read as the reverse complement.
ATGGAAGTCTCAGATTTGTAGCCAAGTCAGAAGTTGTGGGTAACCTTGGGGCCTACTACTTATGATTGACATTTGAAGTGGGAGGTGATCTCGTGAGTTGCTGTGTTGTACTCAGTCGTATCTGATTCTTTGTGACCCCATGGACTGTAGTCTGCCAGGCTCCTCTGTCCACAGAATTTCCCACTCTGCCCATGAACACTGGAGAGGGTTGCCATTCCTACTCCAGGGAATTTTCCTGAACAAGCAATTGAACCCCCATCTCCTCCGTCTCCTGCACTGGCAGGCAGATTCTTTATTACTGTGCCACCTGCGAAGTACTGCACCCTTAACCTGAGGGAGCTGACTCTATCTCCAGATAAACAGCATCAGAATTGAGTTAAATTGACCCTCACTGTCAGAGAATTGCTGGGGGGGTTGGGGAGGGCAGGCGGGGAGACTCCCACACACCTGGTGTCAGAAACCTGTAAGAATAAAGGAAGAAGGCAATGGCACCCCACTCCAGTACTCTTGCCTGGAAAATCCCATGGACGGAGGAGCCTGGTAGGCTACAGTCCATGGGGTTGCGAAGAGTCGGACACGACTGAACAACTTCACTTTCACTTTTCACTTTTCTGCATTGGAGAAGGAAATGGCAACCCACTCCAGTGTTCTTGCCTGGAGAATCCCAGGGATGGGGTCGCACAGAGTCGGACATGACTGAAGTGACTTAGCAGTAGCAGAGCTTGGGGAAGGGGGAAAGAGAATAACTACTAATGAGCTTGGATTTATTGGTGGGGGGGTGATACAAATGTTCTACAATTGGATAGTGGTGATGGTTTTACAGTCTTGTGAATATACTAAAAAGCAGTGAATTTTATGCTTTAAAAGAGTGAGTTTTATGTGAACTATACTGCAATAAAAATGTTTAATAAAAAAGTAAAAATTAAATTAAAAAAATACTTCCAACTGAATATGCCATATATTCTGGGCCTTAAAAGAAGTCTCAATACATTTAAAAGATTGAAAAAAAAAAAAAAGAATAAAGGAGACACACAAGAGAAAGACAGCTCGCCTTTTCTCAAAACAATGAAGCATAATCAAAATTGAGTATGTACTCAATTAAATAAAGAAAAAAAGAACAGAACATTAGAAGAGTGCTGGCCCAGAATACAGGATCCCTGAACACCTGGCCAGAAGGAGCGGCCTCAGTGAGCCTCAGGGTTTGTGATCCACTGGGCATACTCAAGTGATTTTCAATTTTTACCTTATTTTATTGGTTTTTAAAAAGCTTAAATCAATGTTAAAAGCCTTTACTTACCTATCTGCACTTCCAACATGAAAACCCAACTGGAGTCAGTTCATATACTACTTTTTAACATAATCTGACAATGAGATCAAGCAATTAAAAATTCTTACAAGTACTTTTTTGGGGGGAGGAGCAGGGTTTACAAAAATGTTACATAGTAATACTTTGGTTTTCATTTAAAATTGAACTATGTTGAGAAATAGGCCAATATTTCGCTGGTATTATAATTTGGGATTACAGGTGATTTCTGCTTAACTCTTCATGCCTTTTCAAATTTCTCCAGTGAGAAGCATGTATTATTTTGATAACTAGTAAAAGAACAAAAGAGCCTCCCCTGGTGGCTCAGCGGTAAAGAACTGCCTGCTAATGCAGGAGACCCCTGGCCTGGGAAGATCCCACAGGCTGCCAGGCAACTAAGCCTGTGCTCTAGGACCTGGGAACCGCAGCTATTGAAACCCACGCACCCAGAGCCCATACTCTGCAACGAGAGAAGCTACCACAATGAGAAGCCTGTGCACAGCAATGAAGAGTAGCCTCTGCTCACTGCAACTAGAGAAAGTCCCAGCACAGCCATACAGAAATACAGTTTAAAAAAAAAGGAAGGAAATAATGGAGGACTGAAAATGAAAGGAGAAAGCAGCTGAGGGTGTGTGGTCTTTCTCCAGGAGAGGGCAGGGGGAAGGCGACAGCCTGCTCTACTTCCCTCCCATCTCACGATCCTAACTCACGATCCAGGCCCTAATGGTCCTAAGTCACGATCCAGGAAGCTTTTACCTCTATATTCTTGCCTTTATTCTTCTTCCTTCTACGTCCCCAGGATTGAATCCTTTTCTGTTGGGGGTGGAGGGGACATAATTTTTTAAAAAATCACCTATTTGCAGAAAATTGTTAATAGTGGCTTGGTTGTGCCAGGAAAGGGCTGTTGCCCTTGAGCATACAAATCTTTCTGTAGACTTTCCCCCTACCCATTTTCCTTGATTTTTAAGAAGATAATTTTTGACCACAAAAGTAATACCTGTTCACTGAAGAAAAACTGGAATTCACAGAAGTAAAAAAATGAATATAAAAATCATCTGTCATCTACTACCCAGGGGTAGCCATTATTAACATTTGGTTTATACATTCTCAGTCTTTTTCCTATTCAGATACACAGGTTTAATACATGGTTTAATACACTTCTCTTATTGGAACAAAACAGGACATTTATATAATATCTGCAAAACTTTTTTATTGAGGTATACCATGCCCACGTTCAGTGCAAAAAATGTGTAACTCTTAAGTGTATCTCTTCATGAATTTTTCACATAAATACCTACAATATTTTTACTTGCTTTCTGTACTTGGCAATCTATTATGAATGTTGCCCATATTATTAGATGACCTTTAATGGCATAATTTTTAATGGCTAACTACAATTACAATAGTCCACCACAGTAATGTATTGTAACTTATTTAACCAATCTGTCACTGTTAGGAATTTAGGTTGTTTTCAGTTGTTAACCCCTGCATTAGTTTCCTATCACTGCTCTAACAAATTACAAACTTAGTGGCTTATAGCAACACAAATTTATTCTCTTTCAGTTCTGAAAGAAGGTTAAATGAGTCAGCAGATTTGTGTTCCTGGCGCTTTGTTGGTGCTCCAGTCATTAAAATTTCACCTGCCAGTGCAGGGGGCGGGGGAGCTAAGATCTCACAACCCTAGCAGTCAAAAAGCCAAAAGGTAAAACAAAAGCAATACCATAACACATTCAATAAAGACTTTTTAAAAAAAGGACTGTTTTCTTTTGGGAAGCTCTAGGGAGAATCTGTTCCTTGCCTCCTCCAGCTTTCAGAGGCTGCTGACATTCCTTGGCTCATGGCCCCACATCACTCAGGCCTTTACCTCTGTCATCACATCTCCTTTTCTGACGCTCATCCTCTTAGCTCCTTCTTCTAGGGATTCTGTGATTATAGTGGGTCCCACAGCACTTAACCATAGCTGCAATGTACCTCCTACCAGGTAAAGTAACATTTTCTTGGGCTCCAGGGATTAGCATCTGGACATCCTTTAGAGAAGACGTTCAGACACAGCTATGGACACTCCCCTCCCCATTTCTTTTTCTACTTCTGCTGTTCCTTCTCTTCTCCCTCTCATATTTAGAACCCACTAGTTTTTAACACCATTTCCAGTCCTGAAATCTCTTTACTGCTTTTGTTTCCTATGTCCTTCAAGACATAATTTATTCTTGGGAGCTCAATGATTGTTTCTGATCTATTGATTTATAACTTATTTCCCAAGCACCAGCCTTTCTCTCAGATTCCAATAAAGAATGTACAGTCTCTGGGAATTCACTGGCAGCCCAGAGGTTAGGACTTTGCGCTTCCAATGCCACAGGCCCAGGTGTGTGTGTTTGTGTATGCACGTGCGTGAGAGAGACAGAGAGAGAGACAGAGACACAAAGAGAATGTAGAGAGAGAGAGACAGAGAGAGAATGTAGTTTCCCTTGGTTATCCCCTTATGACCTTAAAGACTAAATGTTTCTGAAACTGGATACATGACCCCTCCTCCGTCCTCTACCCCACCTTCCTGCACCAACTTGGCTCCTATATAGGATCTTATTTTTAAAGTGACTACTCTCAAAAAGAGAGGACTGAGGATTCACCTTGTATTCTCTCTCCTCTTTATTTAATCAATCACTAAATCCCATCAATTATTTTGTGACTTAGCATTCCTCTAATATTCACCTAATATCTTGGCTGTTGCTTAAGTGTGTAATCACACTTTCTCCCCATCAAAACCATACTGCTTTTATGGGGGTGTATTATCCTCTCCTCCAGTAAGTCCTCTGTGACTGCTTCTTCCTGGGATACCATCTCCCCACTTTTAGAGGAAAAAGCACATAATTAAGTGTCCACTATGTGCTCAGATTTTTCAACCATTTTAAAATTTAATTTTTACTTATTTCTTTAAAAATATTTATTTGGCTGCACTGGGCATGCAGGATCTTTAGTTTCCACATGTGAACTTCTTAGTTGTGGCATGTGGAATCTATTAATAACTCCCTGCACTAGACTCTGAGCTCCCAGTGCTCAGGGTCTTAGCCACTGGACCACCAAAGAAGTCCCTAAAACTTCATCTTTAAAGTCATGTTTTTAACGTATACAAATGAGGAAACTGAGAAGCTAAGTAACTATGCAAAGTAACAAAACCAGTAGATGGTAGAATGTGAACCTCAGCCTGACCAACTCCAATGCCAAGCTTTTTGCCTCTACCCCATCATCACCTCTTTGGCGTTAATGCCCATGGTTCAAAACTTGCCTGTTCATTAAAAGCATCTGGGAAGGGTCTTCCCTGATGGTCCAATGGTTAAGAATCCACCTTCTAATGTAGGGAACACAGGTTTGATCTTGAGTGGGGAACCAAGATCCACATGCTGCAGGTGATAAGCCTGCATGCTCTATCTAGAGAGAAAAGCCCCCGAATGCCACAATTACAGAAAAGCCTGCATGTCACAAGGAAGACCCAACACAGTACCCCCCACACCCCCTCAAAAAAAAAATCACCAGGGGAACTGATTCTTAAGTCCCATACCAGAGCTACTAATAAGATTCTCTGAAGGTGGAATCCAAAAATCTATTTTTAAAATTTCTATACTTGTCATAGGACATATTACTACTAACTAGGTATGCTTAACATACATGCCTTATTCCATCAACTAGTGGAGGAAACACTGTCCTATTCATCTCTGTGACCCATCCAGTACCGTTATAGAACAGGCACTGGAAAATATCTGTTGATTGTTGGAGTTCTGCTGCAGAGGGCACAGGTTTGATCCTAGATCAGGGAAGATTCCGCAACCCCCCCTAAAAAAAATCCCCGCTGGTTATTTCCTTTTTAAAATATTTATTTTTATTTATGGTTGTGCTAGGTCTTCATTGCCATGCACAGGCTTTTCTCAAGTTGTGGTGAGTGGGGGGCTACTCTCCAGCTGCAGTGTGCAGGCTTCTCTTGTCTGTTGAGAAGCACAGGTTCTATGCACATGGGCTTCAGCAGTTGGGGCTGGAGCACTCCAGAGCCTAGGTTTGGTAGCTATGGCACACGGGCTTAGCTGCCCCTCAGCATGTGGGATCCTCCTGAACCAGGGATTGAACCAGTGTCCCCTGCATTGCAAGGCAGATTCTAGCCACTGGACCACCAGGGAAGCCCTCTGTTGGTTATTTATATGCTAAAAAATTATAAGGTACACTGTGAGCTATATTGTTACAAGAGTTCAGAGGATAATAGTAACAGTAACAGCTAGCACTTACTGAAACCTCATCATATGCCAGGCCCTCACTGTTCTAAGAAATTCACAAGTACTAACTTCTTAGGACTTTGCAATAATCCTATAAAGCAAGATCAGGACACAATCTGCAGGGTCCCTCGTTAAAAAATTATTAAGAATTTCAACATGGTGACAGCAGAGCATTAAACCAGTGAGGGGCCAACATTTCTAGGCACATGTGTGGTTGCGCAGGTCTTACACCCATAGGCCAACCCTAGCTGAAACTATTATCCCCATTTTACAGATGAGAAAACCGAGATACAGGGGCATCAAATAAGCATTTCCAAGATCACAGTTAATAAGATATAAATATGCACCATCTTAGGGAAGGCTTCACTGCAATCTCTGTATTTATGAAGTTCTCCAATCTTTCAAGGTTCAGCTCAAAGACTCTCTGTCTACTAAGTATTCTCATAAGCCAGGAAAAAATTCTCCTCCTCCTCCTCTGATATTTTAGCTCCATGGCCATATCTGGTTTGCACCTTTCTTATGGACTTCATCACATCCCCACGTTACACCTGAAATAGCCCGGGAGGTGCGGGGTACGTCTAATAAATTCACGTACTTGAATGAATGACCAAAGACACAAACTTGTGCAGGACTTGAGGACTGGGAGAGACAAGGAGGGAACTCCAAGCAGGGACAGGCCTAAGACAGAGAGCACTTATGCAGGACGAAGAGATATGGCTGCCTTGATTGGCCCAATGGTACACATGGGTGCTAGAGTGGATAACGCTGGAAAAGAGGGTGAAGTATAAGATGTTATAAAGTGCCTTTAACAAAACTAGACCATCACTTCTCAGGGGCTGAAAGGATATGATGCATGTGCCCCTCTGAGGCCAGCCAGCTTTGCTTAGGAGGAAAAGGCATCAAGTCACAGTCTGACAACTTCTCCCCTCACAGCCAGTCACGTCACATATAAGCTCTATGGGTTAATGGGGAGACTGAGCCTGAAGCACCATCTGATCTCATCCATTTACCAATTCACTTGTTTAACACATGCTGGTGAACATATTCCGGAATGAGATACTTACACCGAGCACTTCACAGCTCCCATTCACACTCAGTCCACCCAGTGGTGTGCCAGAGATTCTCCCATTTCACAGGTCTAAGGAATTAAGTAACTTGCTCAGGATCAGACAGCAGGAAGTGGGAGAGTAAGAATGAAATCCAGTTTCTCTCTTTCAGAATTTGCTTATTGGACATGCATATTCCTGATATTCAAAAAGTTATAGAGAAGAGCCTATTAAAACCCACGTACTCCATTCAGAACTCAAGAGATACAACCTGAAGCCCCTGTGTACCTCTCCACATTCTACTAAACCGCATGGCTGCCAATTCCTCCTACTTGGTTAACACTGCCTGTGGCATCACCACCCAGAAATCTTCAATCGGTTTCCAAGTTCGGTACCGTTTCTATTTCCACTATTACCTCTACCCTTTCGCATTCTACAAGTAACATCTCGTATCTGGATTATTACAATGGCCTTCTAATTGGTTTCCTTGCATCTGCTCTTCTACATTACAATCACCAACCTTTTTAAAACCTTTGAGTAGCTGCCCTTTGGTCTTAGGATATAGACAAAAGCATCTGCATGGCATTCAAGGGTCTCAGATGGGCTTTCCCCCACTTGCACACTAGCTTTATCGCCATCCCTTGTTCCCTGTGTTTTGGGCATACTGGCCTTCTTGCAGTTCCTTCTAATCCCCAAGCTCTCTCCCACTACAGTGTCTTTGCACACAGTGTTCCTCCCTTCTTCATCTGAGTAACTCTTTTCCCTTTCTCTGGTAAACTTTCTTTCCTTGAGCCTCCTGGCTGGGTCATTCTTTGATATGTCTTTTACAACTTTACATTTATTTGTGAGATTAACTGATCAAATTAATAGGCCTTTCCTAACAGGCCAAGGACCAAGAACCACTTGCTTACTACAAAATATACGCTAAATAAATAAGAGCTAATGTATATATATAACATATAATATGCCAGCAGTGATCCTAGGACTTATCAACCCACTAAGACTTCCCAAAAGCGCTATGAAGCAGGTACAATTATTAGCCCCATTTTACATATAAACAAAGTAAATCACACAAGCTAAGAAGTGGCAGAGTTGGTTCATGAACTCAGGCAGTCAGTTTCTGGAGTCTGAGTGCTAAGTGCCTCCATAAATCTGCTGAATGCATGACAGTGTTGAGTGCTTTTGACAGGAACTACATAGCACCTATCTTAGTTCAACCAAAAAAATCAGTTGGTTATGTTAAGGGTCTTACGTTTGACTGGAACTTTGCTACAAAACATCTATCTTCTTAGCATTTTATTCCAGCTACTTGAAAATCCATTTGCCCTCACTGGTAGTATCATGAATCATGACTGATGCTGAGCAGAGGTGCAAACTGGTAAAAGGGTAGGAAAAAGTTGGCTTGGAGTGGAACAGAACTGTGGGTCATTTGTAATATGGGTAATCCTCATAAAGACAATTCAAAGGTTTTCATAGACGTCATCTCACTTAACCTTCATTGATTCCTAATAAAGTTACACACACTGGGCAGTTCTGCATCAGCTGATAGATGAAGCAAAAGGCTGAGATTAGGACTGCTAAATCATCAGAAATTAACTAGTCACAGGATGGGTAAGGAAGGTGTCCCCATACTTCCAGTTTCAGAAATGCGTTATTTCTGGCAGAGAAAGACCTCTTCTCCCTTCTTAAGGGTTAAAGGTAGCTAGCTAATCTTTCCTGATTCTTTCTTGGCTGCCCTGCACCGCCTGTGGAGTGTCCAGTTCTCCCAACCAGGGACTGATCCCAGGCCGTGGCAGTGAAAGCACTGAATTCTAACTGCTGGGCTAGCAGAAAACGTCCTAACTCTTGGTTGGAACTTCTCAGCAAGGACGGAGTTGCTCTTAGGTTTTCCCAGTATGGCTACAGTAGGGGAAATTATCCCACAGGCTCAAGTTATACGGTAAAGAGCTCTATAAGCTAGCTACATCCAATTAACCCTAGGCCAAAATGGTACAAATGTAACAATTCAGGAAATTCTTCACCCAGAGCCTCTATACCAATGTAAAGGAAGTCAAGAAACTGTACGCACCTTTTCTTTATGTGCATTTTGCTAAGGAAAAGTTTTCATTAGTCTCTTTCAGGGCTGTAACTAAAAAAGGCTAAGAACTTTATGCCTGTATACACATTCATTCTGGTTCACGGAACCAGAACTTTACAATAGGAGCACCTTCGCAGGATGAAAACATTTCTATTCCTTCAAGTACCTGATAGCTATGGATGTGGGTCTAGGAGGAATCCCAATATCCAACCCACGTTAAGTTTAACCTTGTAACAGCACAGGCCTCAATCTAGAAATAGGTCTAAAGGTACTGCATTAGCATTCATCTCCTTGGAGTAGCCTGTTAAGGATAAGGACAATGAGGAGTGCTCGAATCCAGTCCCAATCAGGCCACTAATCGGCTGAGTAACCTTGGACAAGTTGCATACCCTCTCTGGGCTTCAGTTTCCACATCAGCAAATTGGAAGTTGAACAGTACGGTCTTCAAGGTCCTTCGCAGCAGAGAGCCTGGTACCAAGCAGGCCTAGCCATTAAATCAGCTTCCTGTGGGCGCGGTGCAGGGCTTTAACGGTCCCCCCCTCCCCCGCTCGAGCCCGCGAAACCCTCAGCACGCCCCTCGGAGTGACGCCGCTTTCTCAACCGCAGCCTGGACACGGCTCCGCCTCTTCCCGGGGGCGTCCCGTCGTGCCCCGCGCCAGGCTTCTAAAGCTGTGGGTCGACTCCCGCCTTTCCGCGGCCCCGACCCCGAACTCCTCTCCCCAGTTTTCTCGGGTGCCCTGTCCTATCAACGTCTAGTATCCCAGCCAATCACGCGGGTCCGGAGTCTTACCTTCGGTCCACCCTCCTCCCAGCGCCCAGCCGGCCCGAGCTCAAGGCCTTTAGCAGGCCAATCCAATCAGTGGCCGGCTCTGGCCGGCCTCACCCCAATGTCCCTCCTCTCGGCCAATCCGCGCGCCCCATTCTGCTGCCCGCCCAGCCAACCCCGGGCCTTGAAACCAGTGGGCAAATGGGCGCAGGGCGGCCCTTCAACGCTGACCGCCTGGCCAATTGGGGATTCCGCGTGGCCCCGGCGGCAACCAATCGACATGGAGCGCGGTGCCGCCGCGGAGAGGTCCGGCCGAATATCCCTCCGCCTTCCTCCCTCCCTCTCTCTCCCTCCCTGCGAGCCGCCGTTCACTTACTGCCTCCCTTCCCTTCTTTCTCCCTCCGCCACCCGAGCACCAGCCGCGCTCTGAGCTGCCCCCGGGGTCCCTCCCCCGCCGTCAGAGGAGCAGCTGCCGCCGCCGCCAGCAGCAAATTAGGAAGAGGGAGGAAGGAAGGAAAGGAGGAAGGAAGGGGAGCTGGAGCGACTACCAAGAGGGAACCGGTGAATGGGCTTGTGGTGACCCCCGCCCCCCACCCCACCCTCCCTTCCCACCCGACCCCCAACCCCCATCCCCAGTTAAGAGCCGCCGCCCGAGAGGCCGGGCCGTCGTCTTAGGAGGAGTCGCCGCCGCCACAACCTTCGCCATGGAGCTGATCACCATCCTCGAGAAGACCGTGTCTCCCGGTAGGACGCGGGGGCCGGGGGTCGGGCTGAGGTGATTGGGTGGGGGGAGGGGAAACCCTGGCCCCTCTGACCCTGGCCCCTTTCCCACTTTCCTTCCCCCCAGATCGGCTGGAACTGGAAGCGGCGCAGAAGTTCCTGGAGCGTGCGGCCGTGGAGAACCTGGTGCGTGCCACCCCACCGTCCCCCATCCCGACGTCTTCTCATCCTCTGCGTGCGGGCCTTCCCGCCCTCCCGGAGGCCCAGGCCTCGGGAACCCACCCCGCCCCATCCCGTCCCCCTCCCCCCCCGGTCCAACCTAACCCCGCCATCGGGAAGCCGGTGGGTGTGTCCCGCCCCGGGCCCCGGCAGCTAGCCAATGGCGCGGCGCGCCGGGGTGACTGCCGCCCAATCGGCGCGCGGCCTGAGGGCGGCGGTGCAGCAGGAGGGAGAAAGAGGGAGGGAGGGGAAGTTAGGTTGCACCGCGCTGCGTGTTCAGCAAGGGTGGGGGTGGGGGAGCCGGGCCTAGGGGCCATGTGGAAGCTCGGAGCCCCGCAGCCCGCCCAGTTCGGATCGGGACCGGCTTCTTCTTCCTGTCCCTTGGCCCCTATGATTTTCCACGTACTTGCAGAGCTCTACCCTTTCCAATCTCCCTTGATCTATGTTCATGGCCAGGCCTGCACCTGAATGCCTCTTAACCCATTCCGGCAATGTTTCTCCCTTTTCTTGACTGGTTATTCCTCTCCCAGGTCCCCCCTCCCCCTCAATCACTAGAGACTAAATCTGCACCCAGATAACAGGCTGAGGCTCATTCTTGAGATCGGGCCTGTTTCCAGAGGAAATCACAGAGGAAAGTTCCTCGTTTGTCATATTTTCGAATTTAAGGAGTACAGGGAAAAATGAATGTTAAGTCCACTAGAGACTGGACCTCTGTGTAAGAATTGTTAGATGGATTGGTTGAAACAGCCTGTGTGCCAGTGATGTTTCTCTGTATTCCCTCCTGTTGGGGGGGATGGGGAGCAGAGAGAAGGCTCAATGATACTAGACGTGGTTTTTTTTAAGGTAAATAACACTGTAACCAGATGTGTTCTTTTGTGTTATCTATGCAAAATAGCGCAAGCAAAAACAGTGACAAGGAGTATTTTTATTTTATACAAGTTAGGTTTTTTTGTGTGTTTTGTGGGTTCCCCCCCTTCCATGTGCTAGTTTTTGCTGCTAATCTTTTTATCGTTAACTTTCCATAGAAAAGATTTTTTTTCCACTAGTTTGGAACTTTTGGTATATATATTTCTGTTTTCTGGTTTTGTTAAATTTGCAAGAAGCCATTTCTTATACCTAACATTTATTTTGTCTTGTTCCCAACGTTCTTAACATTCTTTAGTGGTACATAATTAATAAAAGTTTTAAGAATTATCTTCTACTGTGATTAAGGGTGAGAAGCTGTCTGCTTTTGGGTTTTCCTGTTAACTTTTCCATTGGAGAGAGTTTGTTTGTTTTTGTTTGTTTTTTTTTGGAGAGAGTTTTTTGTGGAGAAGAGTAATGTGTGTTAAGATATTTAAACCAAAGGAGTAGTTTTGGCGGACCTCTGCATTACAAAAGATCGAGTGGATTAAAAAATCCAATGTGTTTAAACAACTCAAGACCAAAATGAATAGGAACCTTTAGTGTGGTAACCATAAAGTCATTTTCCTTGACATTTTTATCCTTTCAGTTGCCCCCATTTTTAAATATTTGTTATTGCTTTTTCCTTATATATATGTTTTACATTGTTACTCTCTTGCTGAAGCACTTAAAACTAAAGATCAGCCTCCTAAGTCTGTTTTAGGTTTATAAGTACTTCCCTCTCTTATGCATGCTTTCATAAGATCAAAAGCTACCCTTGAATATCATGTTTTTGGACTAAGATTTTTTAAAATCTAAATTAAACAATTTTACTTTCTACCCTGTCATAACATATTCAGTTAATAAGTATAATTTACTGAGGTACCAGATAGTATTGTAGGCATGTAGAAGAATCCTCTGACTACCAGTTTGTCAAACTTGCTTTAATTCTGGGGAATCTAATGTGAAGATTTGGGCACTAAGCTGTAACTCCTTGTTAAATGCTGAGTCTGTGTGAGAAGATGGATGACTTCCTTATGTACCAAGTAACATTTTTATAGGAATCTTGAAGTAAATATTGGCATTTTCTGAGACATTGTGTTATGTCCTAGTATTTTTAGGTTTTCCCCAGTTTTTTGGTGCTAGTCTCGATTGGTGAAATTCCTAAGAGATATTTTTATTCACATCTCTTAACAGCCCACTTTCCTTGTGGAACTGTCCAGAGTGCTGGCAAATCCAGGAAACAGTCAAGTTGCCAGAGTTGCAGCTGGTCTACAGATCAAGAACTCTTTGACGTCTAAAGATCCAGATATCAAGGCACAGTATCAGCAGAGGTGGCTAGCTATTGATGCTAATGCTCGACGAGAAGTCAAGAATTATGTAAGTAATTTGGTCACACTAGCCTTTGGTCATACTAGCCTAGGGAATGTCGGTTTTTTTGTCATAAATTTGAAGATTTTGAAAGTTGTATTTAAATCTTTCTCATAGTCTTTTTCAAGTGATTCTTCCTTAGTTAACTAGCATGGAGCTTTTCTTGAACATCTGCTGTAGATAATTCTCAATGTTTGGTGGGTTAGGCATGGTGCTGTGTGGTCAGGAAGGGAATTAAATGATCTCTTGGGCCTTTCAAGCCCAAAGAGTTTATGAAATAAGATTATGACTTTAATCTTGTTTTTATCTACTTAGCAAATTATGAGAAATTTTTAGAAATATCTGGCTTTTTGTCAGTGTTTAAAAGAGTTAGCAGATGGATTTTTTTTTTTTTTTTTTTTTTTTTGAGGAAAATTGAATGTCCCTTGTCACTGTGCATTATGGGGTTCTTGTGAGTTTCTTGTTGAATTAGAAATTCATAATTCTTGCCACAGCAGAGTATCAGAATATATGTGTATATATACACTCTTTTTAAAAATTAGATTCTTTAGTGGCCTGTCTTACATGAATAAGGTGCAGAGAGTAGTAAGTCAAGAAACTGTGTAGTCACATGGGCCCTGCTATTTGAGGGGAAGCCATTGGGAGGATTCCTGCGTCTGTACTTGTGCTGGTCATGGTTCTGCATATCATATTTTCTGTTTCCTGGTTCTGGGTGTCAGCATTAGGTAAATTAGTGCCCTTTGCAGCAGTAACTTTTGTTTCTAATTATGTACCTCTTTCTCCAGTCTTGCATGGAGGAACTGATGACAGAAAACTGGGTTACAAAAGTCAACTTACTTTGAATCTTCTTTGGAATATATAGAGCTATTTCTATCCACTTGAGTTTGCTTATATAACATTTTAATCCTCTTCTCAATAATTTGATATAAATGAAGTTTATGCCATTAATGACTGGAAATCTTGATATTTACTGTACTCATTCAATTTCTCATTTTCCTCAAATTACACAGTAGTAAATGGGAGAAGACATGATCAGAACTGTAATTGGGGGTGAGGCACATCTATCTTAGCCCCAGAATTTTTTAAAAATTTTGAGTAGGAATTTTTATCAGCATTATTGAGCTTTTGTGCACAAAAGGTAATAGCAGTTATTTAGGGCTTTTTCCCTTTTCATAGCACATCTGGTGATACTCTCTCAGTGCTGGTGGTTATTTCTTTTTTTGAAATCTGGGTCTTGGACAGAGTTGAGAGCTAATTTCTTACTTTTATTTCTGATATTTGAATATTACCTTTAGGGTCACCCTTGGTTAAAAAAAAATAACTTGTAGTACTCAAGAGTTAGACATTTAGTTTCTAAATCACCTGAGGTAATATTAATGGTCTTCTAGAAGCAACTTAAAGGAGAAAAGATAAACATAGAGACTGGGATTCAGTATGCATTCCATATGTACTTGGAGATGGTGCAATACAATGTGAAGGCACCTTATGATTTCTTAGTCTGACTTGGATTAATACCTGTTCACCCCTTGCCCTTTTGGACAGTTCATCTCATCCCTGCTCCCCGCCCATGTCTTTGACACACAGATTTTGTTAAAGTCCAGTCTAGCTCTGGTAGGCCTAGAGAGCAAAACCTTCATTTAGAATCAGTCAGATGTTACTGAGCTGATGATATACCATATAAGGGGAAAGATAGGAGGGAGTTCATTATTATTAGCTACAAAGCAGGATACTAAGTGACCTGACCCAGTCAGCAGAGCTGGCCTGAATGTCTGGCAGCTACTCTTTGTCCTGTGTTCATGCCAGGAACAGTTAACTGTTGGCCTTTTTGAGTGGACTGGTGAGTCTTAGTTCATTGACTGAATTAGCTGATCATGGTAATGATTAACTCTGGGTCATTGTGGCTTCATTCTTTGTCTATACTTGTGCCTTTGCTACTTACCTTGTGTTGAAAATTGAGGTGAGGTGTCTGGCTTTGGAGATTCTATTTAGAAATAGGGGGTGATTGGTTTCATTTCTAGGCTCTGGGGCAATGCTGATCATGCTGCTCTTGGTATTGAGGCCAGCTTTATTCCCAACAGTTGGCCTATGCTGTATATGCCTTTTCCTACTTTTCTGTATTAAAGATAATTCAGAGACTGATATAAGATGTGTGCTGGTAGGCACAATGTGTTCAAATAGTATTAGAAATTTCTTTTGTCTTTGTGTGTGTGTGCCCCCGCACAGGTTTTGCAGACTTTGGGCACAGAAACTTACCGGCCTAGCTCTGCCTCGCAGTGTGTGGCTGGTATTGCTTGTGCAGAGATCCCAGTGAACCAGTGGCCAGAACTCATTCCTCAGCTGGTGGCCAATGTCACAAACCCCAACAGCACAGAGCACATGAAAGAGTCGACATTGGAAGCTATTGGTTACATTTGCCAAGATATAGTAAGTACCGTATCCAACTTATATACCACTGATTCCCTCTAGTTGTAACATGCAAGGTATTAGAATTATTCTTTATCATCATGAAAAAAAAAACCAAGCTATTGCAATGTGTTTTGAAAGTAGGGCTGCTTTATTTGTTAGACTTCTATATTTGGATAGTTAATTTATCTTCATATTGCTAATCATGCCCTAAAGAAAGAGACTTTTAAGGGTCACAAACTCAAGATGAAAATCCCTGTTTGGAGAGGCGTAGATTCTGCCTCCTCTCTTTGACCTAATCCCTTTTTGAAGATCCTCAATGTCCAGGGATGCTGTGTTACTTTTTCGATGACTATTTTACAGAAACAGTTTGCCAACTTTTGAGCTGTGGTTGGTTTAACTACTGGAGCCACGACACAGTATGTTAAATGTAGCACTTCTAGGACTCTTGCTGCTGAGATTACCACTCTTGGTATCAGTTTTTTTTTTTCCTATTTTCTCAGATTTTATTTGGTTTAGATGCTAAGTCGTGTCTGACTCTTGTGACCGTATGGGCTGTAGCCTGCCAGGCTCCTCTGTCCATGGGATTCTCCAGGCAGGAATACTGGAGTGGGTTGCCATTTCCTTCTCCATTGGTATCAGTTTTGATACACAGATTTGATGAAGCAAAGGAGTCCATAGCGCCTGACTCCATAGGTGTGCCAGGTGTTGATCCTTGGTCCTCAGATGTTCTGAAGCTTTACTTCAGTTGGTACAGATGGCCTGGAAGAAACACCACACTGCCATCTCCATGTGCCCAGAATGGTGAGGTGGGGGAAGCCAGCATTGCCTCATGCCCAGAGTGATTATGCTAAGAAGTCAAGAGATGAAGTTGATGAGTTTAACTTGTTCCAGTTCAAGTTTGGACTATCAGACCCTGGGATATTTTGCAGGTGGTTTGTTCTTAAATGGAAATGTGGGGGGGGGGGAGATCAGAGAAAGTCTCATGATACTCTCTTGAATAGAAGGACTGCTGATTAGTCATGAGCTCAATTATTATATTCACTGCACTTCTGCTTGTTTCAGGACCCAGAGCAGCTACAGGATAAATCCAATGAGATTCTGACTGCCATAATCCAGGGGATGAGGAAAGAAGAGCCTAGTAATAATGTGAAGCTAGCAGCTACTAATGCACTCCTGAACTCACTGGAGTTCACCAAAGCAAACTTTGACAAAGAGGTAAGTGTCTTGATTAAAAAGTATAGGTTCAGAGGGTGAGGCAGGGGAGCTAAATGAAAGTTTTGTGTTGTTTTAAGGTTATGATTCAGAAAGTGCTATCTTGTTTAGAAGCATTTATTTCCAGTCTAGTTAAAATTTGTGTTTTGTGAACATGGCCATGGAACAGGTGTTTGCCATTTCTCATCTGGCTTTTGAGAATAATGTGATCTAAAATGTTCCTAGGCTTAGGTTTTCCCTTTTGCAGTCCAAAATGTGAGTATGCTTTGGGGATTTTTTTTTTTTTTTAATTACGGAAATTGGGCTGTTTCGTACTTCAGTAGGAAGGTGCTTTTGGAAGTTAATATATAAATTCTATTTTGACTGAAAGTATTTCCCTCTATTATTTCTTTTTAGTTGTGTTAAAATGTACAATGAAATAAGGTTTACCATCTTAACCAATGTATAACTCAGTAGTGTTAAGAGTGTGTACATTGTTTTGCAGCCAATCTCTAGAACTTTTTTCATCTTGCAAGACTGAAACAATTGTTAATTCCCTGTTTTCCCTTTCCCAGTCACAGGCAACCAACTTTTCTACTTTCTGTTCTTATGAGTCTGTTTACTGTAGATAATTTATATTAACGGAGTCATACAGGATTTGATTTGTCTTTGTGACTGGCTCATTTCATTTAGCATTATGTCTTGGGTTCATTCCTGTTACAGCATGTGTCAGAATATCCTTTTTAAAACTGAATAGTATTCCATTGTATTTGTTTGTTGATGGGCATTTGGTTTGCTTCCTTCTGCCTTCTGGCTATTGTGAATAGTGCTGCTGTGTATGTGGGTATACAAATATGTCTTTGAGAAGTTGTTTTCTGTTCTTGGATATATTATCCAGAAGTGGAATTGCTGGATGATATGGTCTGAAAGCGTTGTATGTATTTGTTGACTCTTTAGTTGGGCTTTCTGGGTTTTTTTGGCCTTAGATTGGACAAAGTTGGGATGTCTAAGAAACCAAAGCAAACTGCAGTTCTAATTACTTGGAAAGCTGGGTTTTTCCTTGTGGATATCAAAAGAGGATGGAAGCAAACAAAATTCATTAAGTCTTCTGTGTTTTACCACAGTTGATCTGGGTTTGTTTAAATTAAGAATTCTCTTAAATTTTAAGTGCGAGGAAAGGAGTTTTCCTGATGTATGATTTTTTTTTGTTTTAACCATTTTTATTTAAATCCTGTGACCTACATTTTTCTATCTGCTTCCTTCTTCAAGTCTTGTTTTTTTTTTCCCCAAGTCTTGTTTTAGTGAAGATCATTTGAGGGATTAAACGATTAGGGACCTCCTTAGAGGGCAGGTCAGATAGTAGACACCAGGGCAAACACTAGAGTCCTCATAGTCCCATTGCTGTGTCCAGGAAAACCTGCAAATGGTCCAGAGTTCTGTGGGTCCCTGAGGGAAAGAAAGGTTTTCCTTGAAGGGATAGTCTAGTAATCTTCGTATATATATGCTTCTTCTAATTCTCTTTATTTTTGTTCTTCTGCAGTCCGAAAGGCACTTTATTATGCAGGTAGTCTGTGAAGCCACACAGTGTCCAGATACGAGGGTAAGTGTGAGGTCATGTCTTCTATCTTTCCTAGAAAATGCTCACTCTAACATAGTAGTTTGAAATGTTGGAATCTGGTGACTTCAGAAATAGCGTTTGACTAATACTTTTATTAATAAAAGAATTTTTCTTCAATATATTAGAGAAGAGGAAAGAATAGTCCTTGGAAAGCTAACATGATGGAAGTTGCCACCCTCTTAAAAAAGATTTAAGGGAGAAATGGTTTGTGATCAGCCTTGCTACTTAATTGCTGTAGGTTGTTCAAGGGCCTGTTTTCTGTTATAGCCTTTGAAACAGCTTTCCTACTTTGGGAACCTAAACCTTAACCCTTGAAGCAGGTGGAAGTAACATCCAGTCTGAGGGCAATAGTGAGTAGTCCTGCCAAGGGTTCCACAGACACCTTTAAAGTAAAAAAGAAGGAAAGGAAGACATTACCCAAATATACCTTGATTGACCCTATAGATTATTGACCCACTTAGGTGAAGCAGGTACTTATTTACCTTTGTCAGATGGCATTGTTATTAAACTAAGAAGTAAACTGTTTAATCTGATGTTTGCACAAGGTACGAGTGGCTGCCTTACAGAATCTGGTGAAGATAATGTCCTTATATTATCAGTACATGGAGACATATATGGGTCCTGCTCTTTTTGCAGTAAGTACTTCTATTTTATGCAGTTGAGCATATATAGCTAATTGCAAAAGCCCCTTTGTTCTTAGATGCTGTTCTGTCAGTTCTGTAATTTTTTTATTTAATGTTGTGAAATCAAGGAAATTCCTTGAGTATTAGATTTGAGTTCATCAGCAGTGTGCCAAGAAAACTTGTGCTAACTTTGTACTCATAAAAAGAATATATTTTAAAACTCTTGTTTCTTCTTCCTGCCTTTCCTTTCAGACCTAGCTTTCATAAATCTACGTTTTTGAAACTTGAATATCTGTGGTTGTAGGAGGGGTCGAACTTGAACCAGCATTTATTTGGAAACTGGGGTATCTTGTTTTCTCTCTTAAGATCACAATTGAAGCAATGAAAAGTGACATTGATGAGGTGGCCCTACAAGGGATAGAATTCTGGTCCAACGTCTGTGATGAGGAAATGGATTTGGCCATTGAAGCTTCAGAGGTGAGCCTAGGAGGGTTGATGTGCTGGGAGCTGTTATTCTGACTAGGTTTTGGGACTTACCTTTTTTGTGGATGTTATTTTTCTCCTCTGGGAGAGCTTTATTCTGACTGGGGTTAGAAGGTATCTCCATTTGTAGAGATTTGGGGTTTTTTTTCACTAGCCACAACCGTGAGGCATCTATTTTTACCAGCCTGGATTTGTTGTAAATATTAGTCCTGTGAACACAAGGGGGCAGCAGGCAGTCACATTTTAACCAGATGCTATCTGATGCTGAATTATTTTCTTTTGGAAGTCCTAATGCAAGGATGGGATGTATAATTGATAGCTTACCAACCGGTGAAGAAATTAGATATAGAGAAAGGGGTTAGTTCTGCACTTGCAAATTAAAATTCTGGCTTTGTTTCCAACCTTAATTGTCTTTATGTCCTTCAGAAAGCACTGTCTTATTTTTGGCCACCTTCTGGGAGCTTAGTGCATCTCTTTATCCAAAGGTCAATTAGTGAAAAAAGAATGTAATTGTTAAGATTGCCTTGATACTTTAAGGTAGATTATATGTATGGCCTAAAAGAATTTGATTGAAGTAGCTAGACAAAATGAGTGCCTCCAAAGACCACTCATACTGCATGTTACCATGTGCTTCATGTGTTTTGTCTGGGGGATGGAGCGCACCTCAAGGCATGCAGGATCTTCCCTAACCAGGGATGGAACCCATGCCACCTGCAGTGGAAGCGTGGAGTCTTAGCCTCTGGTCTGCCAGGGCAGTCTCTGTGTCCCTGTTGCCCTGAGCAGACCCATGGGCAGCTCTCACTGTATGACTTTACATGGTACGTTTTCCTAGTTTGTTTGCTGCCATCCGGAATTTGCTTTATGTTTCTCTTCAGGCAGCAGAACAAGGACGGCCCCCTGAGCACACCAGCAAGTTTTATGCCAAGGGAGCACTACAGTACCTGGTTCCAATCCTCACACAGACACTAACTAAGCAGGTGAGTTACCCTCCAAATCTAGTCAAGTGAACTGTGAGGCCTTGGTAATGGTTGGTTTGCTGTGGAACAGTTGCCATGAAGGAAATCCACAATTCTGAAACACCCTGATGTTCTTATCCATGACTTCAAAGAGCTGAACTGGATCTGTAAGGTCCTTTAGGCTCTGAGTAGTTTGTGACCAAATAAAAGGAACAAGACTTCATGAAGAATGTGGGTTTGATGAGTAAATAGAGAAATTATCTCTTTTTTAAAAAACTTATCTATTTTTGCCTATGCTGGGTCTTTGTTGCCGCACGCAGGCTTTCTCTAGTTGTGGTGAGCTGGCTTCTCACTGCAGGGGCTTCCCTTGTTGCGGAGCACGGGCTCTAGGGCACGTGGGCGTCAGTAGTTGCTGCGCATGGGCTCTAGGGTGCAGCCCTAGTTGTAGCGCACGGGCTAGGTTGCCCCACAGCTTGTGGAATCTCCCCGGACCAGGGATTGAATGGTGTCCCCTGCATTACAAGGTGGATTCTTAACCACTGGGCCACCTGGGGAAGAAGGCTCTGTTGTTCCTTTTTGGCTTTATGGTGTTCCTTTTGTTTTGTTATGGTGTTTAGGAAGATTCTGTCACCTCACCTGTTCTGGTGCATGTGAAATATACCAAAGAGCTGGCAGTGCTCTGAGGAAATAATGCTGTAACTGAGCACTGCAAAATTTCTGTGTTTACAGGAATATAACTTGCTTTTAGGGAATTTCATGACTCTTAATATAGCAGTCTCAAAAGATAAGTAGAGATATATTACTTTGAAATGCACTGGATGTTCCCTTAAATTTTCATTGCTCAGTTTTACAGCTGCTATTTTTTATTTTATTTTTTATCTTTGATCTTAGTATTTTTGCTTTTGTATATTTTTGCTGTGCTTCTCATTTGGGAACAAATCATTCTTTAGGTATGTAATTTTCTGAAACTGAGTAAGTATAAATGTCTTAAATTACTCTGGTGTGAATAGCCACAATAAAAATGACCTTGATTTCTAGTTTTGAGGGAGATCCAAATGTAATCTTTTTAAAATTTTTATTGAAATATAATAATTACCTGCATACCAGAAGGCTTCCCCTACCAATGCCTTCTTCCTCTTCCCTCACCTTTAACTCCATAGGTTTTGACTAATTTTGAGCTTTATATTACTAGTCATTTAGCTTTCTTCTGTTCTGCCTTTTATTTGATGTATTTGAAATTCATCTGTATTCCATGTAGTGAGAGTTTGTTCATCTTGTTGTATAGTAGGGAGAAATACCTTCCCTCTGTCTGCATCTTGTTTAACAGAGGTTGTGTTGACAAGTTTTGGGGAGGAGATAAAGATATGAAGGTTTTCTATTTTCTTTACTTTCCCAAAGCTTAAGTTGTAATGATAATTGGGAGTACTGTAGTCAGAGGACCTTTTGACTTGAAGAGCTTCTTTGATCAGGAACTGAACTAGTGCCACATTCTTTCACCAGGATGAAAATGACGACGATGATGACTGGAACCCCTGCAAAGCGGCAGGGGTGTGCCTCATGCTCCTGGCCACCTGCTGTGAAGATGACATTGTCCCACATGTCCTTCCCTTCATCAAAGAACACATTAAGAACCCTGACTGGCGATACCGGGATGCAGCAGTGATGGCTTTTGGCTGCATCTTGGAAGGACCAGAGCCCAATCAACTCAAACCACTAGTTATACAGGTGAAGCTGTGGGAGTGTAGGGGTGGGAAGTGGGGTGTTTATTGTTTAACTTTTTGCTTGATGATTTGTCTTTAAGAACAAAGCTGTAAATAGTCATCCACAGAGGTCACTTCTAGATAGCTATTTGCTGTCAATGAGGCATAAAATGCATTTCTTACTTAACTTTTATTACAAAAACCATATGACTTAAAAAATGGAGAAGAGGCCCCAAAAAAGGTTACTTTTAATCCTCTTGCCCAAGGATAACATTATTAATGCTTTGTATTTATCCCTGAAGATTTTTTCCATGTGTGTGTACTAGGGTGGAGGTCTTACTGTATCAATACTTTTACAACTTGTTTTTTGTTGGTTTCTTTTTTCTTCACTAAATATTATAACACAAATAATTCTCCATGGTTTTTAATGAGGTGAGTATTCAATCCTCCGGACAAAATGACATGTAATGAAAAATCTTAATGAAAGTTCTGTATTTATTTTGCTACAACAAGTAACACAAGAATGCATTTTAGTTGTTTAGTATATAGAAAACCTTTCAGGAATAGCTAAATGCCATTTCAGCTGCATCCTGGGATCTCTGCCTGAATAATTCAGTAAAGATGGCTGAAAGTATTTGTACCAAAGTCTTAATAAAACTATACTGAGATTTGATGAAGAGAGGGGGACTTTTTCATGTTTCCAGTTACTTTTGTTATATTGTTGAATATTTGACAAGCATATCTTATAAAATGACAAAACTGTTTTGATAACTTTGAGTTAAAACCCAGCCATCAGTATTTCCTCTTCTGGGATGTTGGGTCAGCATGAATGTCAATCTTTGTTTTGCTTTGCCAATAACTTATGTTTATAGGCTATATTTGTTTTGTGTTGCCAATAACTGTTATATTTACAGGCTATGCCCACCTTAATAGAATTAATGAAAGACCCCAGTGTAGTTGTTCGAGATACAACTGCATGGACAGTGGGCAGAATCTGTGAACTGCTCCCTGAAGCCGCCATCAATGATGTCTACTTGACTCCCCTGCTGCAGTGTCTGATTGAGGGCCTCAGTGCTGAACCCAGAGTGGCTTCAAATGTGTGCTGGGTGAGGCATTTTCTTCCTGTTGAGATAAGGAGCTTGACTAAGCCGTTGGCAAGGAAGTAGGAGGTGTGGGAGAGAAATGGGTCTACCTGACTAGAAGGCTCTTTTTGAATAGCATCTCCTTCCTAATTTCATCAATTAAAATGTGGGGGAGATGTAAGCTGCATGACCCAGAGGGAGCTGTTGACTCATGGTGACTGGTTCCCGAACTGTTTAGAACAGTCATGCTAACCCAGTGGGAAAACTCTCTGGACTTGGTTTTCTTTCTTTTCTTCAGTGGCTTGGGGACAAGAAATTTTAAGGTAGAGAGTTGCTGGCTATGAAAAGTACCATTGCTGAGAAGGGGGCACGAGGGAAGGAAGGTAGGCGGCCCAAGTGCTGAGTCAGTATAGGCTGAGTATAGTTCACTAGGGAACTTTGGGATTTGGGGGAGGAAGTTCAAATAAGGAAGGAGTGGGGTTGAAAGGCTTCCTGTGAATGGAAAGAGAAGAAATGAAGTGGCAGGCATTCGTGGTAGGTGAGAATACTGTACTGTTTAGAGACTATTTCTCCTTTGGGCAGGAGAAACAAAATATAGATACATACATTTATTTAATTTTAAGGATACTTACAGATGTTGTCTTGAGATGACCTTGACGGGAAGAATTAAAGATTTACTGCCATTGATTTATTCTTAGATCCGTTGGAAAGGAACACTGCCTAGGGTATCTTAAGGGAAAATGAGGTGATCCTGAAATGGGGTTCTTTTCAGGACTAATTAGTATTTACTCTGTCTGGGTTTAAGGCTTTCTCCAGTCTGGCTGAAGCTGCTTATGAGGCTGCAGATGTAGCTGATGATCAGGAAGAACCAGCTACCTATTGCTTATCTTCTTCTTTTGAACTCATAGTTCAGAAGCTCCTGGAGACCACAGACAGGTAACTGATACTATACAGAAATAAGTGTTGTCTTTGCATCCAACTCCTTTTACACTCTTTGTGGGGGCTGTCTAATATAGAAACATTGCAATAGGATAAATGAAAAGAATCCTGTTGCTTTATTGCCTAGCTTATGGGATCTTAGTTTCCCAACCAGGGATTGAACCTGAGTCTTTTGCAGTGAAAGCTGGAGCCCTAACCACTGGTCCACCAGGGAGTTCCCAAGATACCTTTTTCATAGCTTTTTGTGCAACCTATTCTATTGTCCACATGGGTTCTTCAGCATTCTTGCCTGTTTTTCATATAATTTTAGCCCCTTTCTAAAAGGGCCATTCTAATTATCAGGTCTGGAAACCATACTGAGCATAATCATTGGCTCAGAGGTTGAAATTTTGGTTCCAGGCTGTATTGTATCTGCCAAATTCAGATCAGGCCTGTAGCCATATTGGTTTGTGGGTTATTTTCAGTGAGATAATGTGTACATAAGAAGACTTTCTGTCCTTTCTCAGTTAAGACTTGAAGGTTTTTTGCTGTGTGTTCATTACAGACCTGATGGACACCAGAACAACCTGAGGAGTTCTGCATATGAATCGCTAATGGAAATTGTGAAAAACAGTGCCAAGGATTGTTACCCCGCGGTTCAGAAAACTACTCTGGTCATCATGGAACGACTGCAACAGGTGCTCCAGATGGAGGTGAGACTGAACACCTTCCTGGTGGGAAGGGCATGGTACTTTACACATAGCTGTATTTTCAAGACTGTTCTCTTTTTTTTGGTGTTTAAGTATATATGTTCTTAGAAAGACATAAGGCTCATACAAAAAATGTTGTAACTTCCAATTGCATTGCATGCTACAGTTTATTCATATATGTGTTACACCATATATATACATAGGTTTTTTATTTACTTTCCATTAGCACTAGTAGAGATTATTTATCCAGCAGAAATGGAAGCATTTTTGGAGGGCATTTAGAGCCTTTTAGAAAGTGTTTGTTCAGAACACGATCTTCTTTTCTTTGTAGTCACATATCCAGAGCACATCGGATAGGATCCAGTTCAATGACCTTCAGTCTTTACTCTGCGCAACTCTTCAGGTATGATGGTGCCTTATCACTTAATAGCACCAGGTAAAGCACCGTGTCTCAGGATGACAAGTTCACGCACACACAGAACTCTGAAGATGATGTTGTGGGCGATGATGGTCAGAAGGTCTTCTCAAAAGACAGTCGTCTGATTGATTAGGAGAGTTTCCCATTTTCCTTTCTTGTCTGTCCATAAAATTTGCCAGTGCAGTGCAATTTACCTTTTGTACAATGTAGGCAAGGAAACTCCTCCTATTTGTGATGGTCCTCCCAAACATGAGCAGCTATTTTGTATTAGCAGCCTTTCGTTTTTGGTTTACATCAGGTCGTTCAAGTGTAGCCCAGTCAGATTTGGTTCCCAGCTATGGTTCACTGAGCTAAAAACAGACCCTTGTGTTTTTGCCATCATCTTTGGAAGCAACTGCTATTGGAAACTTTGTTATTTATAATTGTATATACAGATTATAAATTTATAATTTACTGATAATGACAGTAGACTTTTTTTTTCTGAGGAGAGACTGGGAAAATTAAAATATTACTCCTTGATCATGACTAGCATGATGGCATGGCTGAAGAGTTACTCCCTTTTTTACCTAAGAACAGGGAAACCTTGGAACTTGTCTAGTGCTTAGGGTAGGTACTACCCTAAGTGATGCTAACTAGGTCATCTTACCTATGACTCCCTTCTCCTTGAGTCTTCTTATGCCAGACTTAATTTTTTAAAACATGGCTGTTAACAGGCCTTTCCTGATCCAGTGACATTAGTTGAAACAAAGGGTAAGGAGGGAGGTTTGAGGAATGTTGAATTGGGAAAAGTCAGATTGGCTTTATCAAGACTTTCTTGACCACAATCTGTAAATGGGTTAGGCCATAGAAAGGGTTGCTTTTTTGTTTTATGAGTAGCAATTCTCATATGACATGTCCTTCTTCAAAGCTGAAATAATTTAACTGCCATTTTAATACAGCTAAATATGGAGGCTGATTTATCACACTTGATGGAAGGTCCTCTTGTGTTTGTTCTGAATTGGGAAATAGATGAGTTATTTAGATGTATTGTTGCAGGTGATTTGCACTTTCAAAACTTCTGAGCAGAAAAAGCTTTTCCCCAAAAAATTTCTAGAGACTTAACTGATTTAAAACAAAAAAATTAAAGACACAGTATGGTGTGCTGGTTGGAGGGTTTGGAATCAACAGATTCTGAACTTTTATTCATTTTACAGAATGTTCTCCGGAAGGTGCAACATCAAGATGCTTTGCAGATCTCTGATGTGGTCATGGCCTCCCTGTTAAGGATGTTCCAAAGCACAGCTGGGTCTGGGGGAGTGCAAGAGGATGCCCTAATGGCAGTTAGCACATTGGTGGAAGGTCAGTGAGCCGCAATCAGGCAAGGAAACTTCTTTAGAGTGCAAGAGAGTTTCAGTAGCCATGAAGAATTTTTGACCGCAAAAAGCATAGTCCTGCTTTTCACTTACTGGATATTGAGTCAGTTCAGAGTTGGATTGAACATAAGTATAAATTTGTGTATAACTGCCTTGCCACTCTCCCTGAAGTGAATGGGAGCCAATTTGCAAGTCAGGTTGGCAGTTCTTCGTGGGGTAGAGGGAACTGTTATCTATCTCGCGTTCCTCGGGTTCCTCTCCCCCCTGAAACTTAACTTCCTTTATTGAACTTTGACACCTGTAAAGGATGGAGGAAGCAAAGGTTTATGTTTTCTTTCCTGGCACTTGGTACCTTCTGGTTTGGGTTTTAATGCTTTGGATCTAGGTTGAGACAATATGGTGCCTAGTATGGAATGAGATGAAACACTGAGTTCTAGGAATTAATTGATTTTCTGATTGTTACGTATCTAACTATTTGGAATTGCTTTGGGGAAACCATATCTGACTTCAGAAACCAGGAATACTTCTTCAGTGGTGGTCTCTAAGGTGTATTATTGAGGCAGACTCATTTCTAGCATAAGGAGCCTATGTCCAACTGGTTTGGCACCTTGTGACCACCCTGGCAGGGCACAGAAGTTAATTTTGGTTCCCAGAGTAGCTGAATTGAATATGAAACCCAGGCAGCTTTTCTTGACTGGCTTGTTAAATAAGTCCTTGATGAAACTGCTTAAAGATCCTGTTTTATTAAGCTGGCTTCTGGGAACCCCTCATGGCCTAGTGGTTAGGATTTGGTGCTTTCACTGCCATGGCCCATGTTCAATCCTTGGTCAGGGAACTGAAATCCCACAAGCCACATGGTGAGGCCAAAAAAACAAACTGGCTTCCAAAGTGTTCATGTTACAATCAGATGAAGAAGTGGAAGTCAGTATGACTACCTCAGCCAATTCATAATGAACCTTGACATTCCTTGAGAGCCATACCACTTGGTAGTTTCAACCAGAGTGAAATCCCACTCTGGAGATTTGGCATTATCTCCCAACAGTTATGAATTTGGCTTGTCCAAGACAGCAATAATGTCTTTATGATAAAATTGGTATTTAACTCTCATTTTACCCTGCCTTTTGGCTGGAGTGCGTACATTTTGGGAGAGCTAAGATGGTTATTTTTGCTCTCTTCTGTGATCCTGTGGTGCTAATAGATGGGGTTTTTTTTTTTTTACAGTGTTGGGTGGTGAATTCCTAAAGTACATGGAGGCCTTTAAACCCTTCTTGGGCATTGGATTGAAAAATTATGCTGAGTACCAGGTAAGCTATGCTTTTCAAAAATATGTTTATGTCCTCATTTATACCTGGTAGGCATCATAGTACAGAAATCTGGATCCTGTAACAGAGGTGGTACTTCCCCATGTATCAGGGTTGAGCTACTTTGTTGCCTTAAGTGTCTGAACTAAAAGTAGTCAGTAAGAAACTGGATATTAGACACACCAGAGTAGCACCCTCAGAAAGGTTTTGTTTTGTTTTCAATAAACCATCTGTCTCTGCCACCACCTTCCTTGGTGAATATTGTCTTTTCTGTCCTTTCTTAATGATAGTTTAAATAATCCTAGTTCTCTTTCTGCCATATTGGTTGTTAAAATGAACTAAGCTCAGGGAAGAAGGGTCTTTGCTGCTTTGACTCTAGGTTCATGTGTTAAAGGATCAGTAGCTAGGTAAAAATCCTGCCTTACCCCTGCAGGCAGACTTTTCTGTTCCAGAGATAATCAACTTGATTCTTTGCAGGTTTGTTTGGCAGCTGTGGGCTTAGTGGGAGACTTATGCCGTGCCCTGCAATCCAACATCTTACCTTTCTGTGATGAGGTGATGCAGCTCTTACTGGAGAACTTGGGGGTGAGTGTCTACACACAGAATCTTAGAAAGATGATTAAACATCAAGATCTGTGACAGAGAGTTTGTATGTTCCAGAATGTTGGGCTTATGAAGGGAATTGTTCATTTTTACAAGATGATTCTAACCTAAGAAAATAAAGTAATGCGTGCTCAATGTATGGAACCTGAGAGGCACTGGTGGAAACCTGTAAAGTGCAAAGAAAAAGTAAATATTATAATCTCTCTCTCTCTCTAGAGATGACCACTGCTGATTTTTGTGTATGTCACTTACAGGTCTATAACCAATATTTTAGTTGCTTATTGTTAAAAAAAGCTCTTTGAGTCTTTGGACAGAACTTTTTTTTTTTTCCTCCTTGTCAGAATGAAAATGTCCACAGGTCTGTGAAGCCACAGATTCTGTCAGTGTTTGGTGATATTGCCCTTGCTATTGGTGGAGAGTTTAAAAAATACCTAGAGGTTGTTTTGAATACTCTTCAGCAGGCCTCCCAGGCCCAAGTGGACAAGGTAAGCTTAAAGGTATCTTTAAGTCCAGCTCTGATTGGAGGAGCGGGACTTTTGACAAATGCACAACCAAAGGCCATCAAATACAGTGATTCTGTTCTTTTTCTCTTGCAGTCAGACTATGACATGGTGGATTATCTTAATGAGCTACGGGAAGGCTGCTTGGAAGCCTATACTGGAATTGTCCAGGGATTGAAGGGAGACCAGGAGAACGTACACCGTTGAGTATACATTCCAGTTGACTTAGTCTAGTGTGCACTTAGCCAGATGGACTCTGTGTTCATTGTATGGCTTACATGCAAACTAGCACTTACTGCTTAAAAGAAGGGGAGGATGAACAGTGCTCTAATGAAGGGAGTAGCTTTGCAGGGAGGTTATAGACTTTATTATTTCTGACCACCGCGTCTTCAGCTGTGTTGTTTAACAACTTGATCATTGCAAGGGATGGAATCTAACAAGGCTGTTGATGCTGGTGCATGTGTACCAACCCCAAGTGGGAGTTCTTGAGATGTGCTGCCCCTCCCCCCATCCAGTCATCTGAATTGAAGGATTGGGGGATTAGATTTCCTCTGTCACCTGATGTTTTTTGTTATTGACTGGGGAAATATTGTACTTCACACTTCTGATGTCATAGGCTTAAAGATTGCATTTGTCCTACTACATATATATACATACTTCTGTTTGTTAAGGAGTATCTACCTCTTCTGTTGACTTGAAGAATGAGGAAAAATAGTTTGGTGTAACTGTGTATGACTAGTTCTCTGGACCGAAGCCTCCATGATGGGGGTCGGGTATTTGGGAATTTTGAAACAGGGTGTATGTCTGCCAGCTGGAGGGCAACCTCATTAGACCTTCTTTTTCTTTTATAGCGGATGTGATGCTGGTACAGCCCCGAGTAGAATTTATTCTGTCTTTCATTGACCACATTGCTGGAGATGAGGATCATACAGACGGAGTAGTAGCTTGTGCTGCCGGACTGATAGGGTGGGTTATACTCTGCTTCTGATAGTTGAATAGAACTTCTCACAGAAAATGAGAAGACATGTTGTAAAGAATATTGAGAGTAGCCTGGATGGTAATTACCCACCTTTTTTGGCACAGAGGGGACTTCTTTCTTTAGTAGACCCCATCTTACCCTGTTTTGAGTTCTTAGATGATAATTCATTTTGGACTTAGCTCTAATCTCATTCCAGACCCTCCAGATTTCTAATTTCTCCCACCAAACTCTTAAGAAGTGAGCTCTCAAAGAAGTATAGAAGCAACATCAGATCTATGTCCATCTCATATTCTGGTGTTGGTCAACAAATTACCTCTGTTGGCCTCCTCTACTGAGGGTTTTTGAGGCATCATTAGAAGACAGAACATTGGTTTTGAGGAGCTCAAAGACTTGGAGTCTAGTTCTTATTTTACCATGAATTAGCTGTGGAACCTTGGGTAAGGTCATTCTTTTTTTTTTTTTTTTTTTTACATCTCATTTTTGTAATCTGTTGAGGGCAGGTGTTAGACTTACTTATCTTGAAAATTTCTTCTGGCTTTAAAAAGTAGGTGAATACCAAGAAACCTATAGCTAGTTTAGCTATAGGTTTGGAAGGTTCTAAACGTGATCTTGTTGTGGGGCCAAGAGCTCATTTTCAGGTGTGTTTAATTTGCACAGGGACTTGTGTACAGCATTTGGGAAGGATGTACTGAAATTAGTAGAAGCTAGGCCAATGATCCATGAACTGTTAACTGAAGGACGGAGATCGAAGACTAACAAAGCAAAAACCCTTGCTACATGGGCAACAAAAGAACTGAGGAAACTGAAGAACCAAGCTTGGTAAGAGCTTGTCTCCACTGCCCTTTCTTCTGCTTTCTTGGGGAGGAGGTACATTTCCTTTAGACTTTTCTGACAAGGGCTTTCTTTTGGTGTTTTGTACTATTTCCCATATAAGTGCTTCTGAGCCAGGACTTTGTTCCTCAGCTTTGTACTAGTGGAAGAGTCAGGCAGCCCATTTTTCCTTGAGCCAAGTATTTGGTGATAAAGGACAGAATTTACATGACTAGAATTCAGTGAAGTCCCCAAATCGTTTTGGAACCTTAATAAAGTTATCGATAATGGCCTTTTCCCGTAAATCTTTCTCTGCTCTCTATTTCTTTCCTCATGTTCTTTTCTTTCTTTACTGAAGTGCTTTTAGACAAGGCTTTATTTTACAAAAGATATCCAGAGTTGGAGTTATCTGACATCTGCTTTGAAATGTAGCTTTGTTTTTCTCTCACTTACACCACAGATCTCAGGGCTTCCCAGGTGGCACTAGTGGTAAAGAACCCACCTGCCAATGCAGGAGACACTAAGGATGTGGGTTCGATCCCTAAGTTGGGAAGATCCCCTAGAGGAGGGCATGGCAACCCACTCCAGTATTCTTGCCTGGAGAAGTCCATGGACAGAGTAGTCTGGTGGGCTACAGTCCATGGGGTCACACAGAGTAGGACACGACTGAAGTGACTTAGCACACACGCACATATCTCAGTAAAATTGGCCATTTTGAGTTTAATCTTTATGGTTTCCCACCCTTTGTAAGTGCTAATGAAAGCAGGTAGATGGCATATAGGGAACTAATAAAAATAATCAGTCCTTGAAAAGTTGACAAATTCACTTCAGGTCTTTGAGCACTTAATTGTAGGAATCAGTGAGATGTTTGGCTCTATTGGCTATATGCGATCTCAAAAATTGACCTTTTTTCCATCTGTTTTTAGATCTGTTACCATTGGGATGATAACCTGAGACCCCCACTGGAAATCTCCAATCTTTTGAAAAACCCGGAAGTGAGGAGTGTGCACGGATGCTGAATGTTTGGGAATGAGAGAATGAGTGAGTGAGGCTTGAAAACATACCATATTGAAAATCCTGCCACAGCAGCAGCTGCAGCCACCAACAGCAGTGCTGTTAGTGAGCTAAGTAAGCACTGACTTCGTAGAAAACCATAACGTCGGCCATCTTGGAAAAGAGAAAAACAGTGGATTTACTTGCTTATAAAAAAGGAAGCTCTCTCTTCCCAGGAGA
The DNA here is from genome assembly GCF_023699985.2 of Odocoileus virginianus. NCBI lineage: Eukaryota > Metazoa > Chordata > Mammalia > Artiodactyla > Cervidae > Odocoileus > Odocoileus virginianus. The sequence goes on along the minus strand of NC_069690.1, from coordinate 37,045,151 downwards.
GGCTAGAACTAGCTTTTCTGTCTTTTGGCCGGTGCCGAGTGGAATGACTAGCTTGGGAGAGGAGGAGGGACTGGGTTCAGCTGTGGTGCTTTGTTGTAAAAGGCAGCCTGGCCTTTGCTACTGATGAGAAAGATGGAGCCTGAGTCTCAAGCCCACCTTTGGTGTACCTTTGCCACATGGTACTGGTACTGTATGCGTGCCGGCTAAAAGGAGGGTGAGGGACTCTTTACAGTCTGAGAATGAATGTGTGTGAATGAGGCGGTATCCACATTCTCAACTTCAAGTCATTGCAGTTTCTTTTTCCCAGAAAAAAAAAAGGAGTTAGATGTTGCATTTCATAAAACTAACTGAAGTTCGGTCTACTGATGCAGCACAAGAGATGTAAGAGAAGAAAGAAAAAAAAAAAGGAAAGACGCTCTTTAGGTTTTGTTTTTTGGGGTTTTTTTTTTTTTCCTTTTTCTTTTTTTTTTAATTTTAGGGAAAACACTGACGAATGGTCAGAGCTCCCATCCTGATCTTTTCATCAAGGCGCCTTTCCTAATAATATGGTTCAACTGTGAATGTAGAAGTGGGGGGGGGGTGGGGGGAGAAAAAAAAACTCTGGAGTTAGAGGATATAGACAAAATAAAAATACATTGTTACAAATAAAGAATGCAGACTTCAAAAGAAAGCCACAACCCAAACAAACCAAAATTTAAATGCTCAGAATTGGCAGCACAAAAGAAAAGTTCTCTCCTGACATGTATTGTGGCAGTCTGAACGCCCCCAGAAAATTGTGCCAAAGAGTTTAGAAAACATATACTAAAAACAAAACACATACAAACAGCAAACTTCAGGTAACTATTTTGGATTGCAAACAAGGATAAATTTAATGTTTATAAACAATCTGATAAAATAACCATTTGGAAACTGCTTGGCCTTCTGTTCTCATTTATTTGATTGATTATAATGAGGTATTGGTCTCTTGCTGCACTTCAAAACCAAGTGATCAAAAGAATACATATGTATGTGTGTGTGTGTGTGTGTATACACACACACACACACACACACACACATATACATTAGAACTCGTGTGATGAAAATGGCACTTGAAAAGGTTATATTTTTCCACTGAAGTTGAAGATTAATAAAATGGTGTCAAAACATTCCCCTGGTCACACGCTTTAATATTTTTGTTTAAAGTGTGATGTGCTATGGTAACGATAAATCAATTATTTTCCCTTTTACAAGGGAACAGGGCACCTTGAATTTTGGTTTTAGCCTCTTTCAGCAATAAGGAGGGATGTCAGTGAGCTTTGATCCCCTTTTGGTTTTGCAATTATTAGGAGTTTTTGCTGGCATTTTGAATATGCTGCTTTCAAAAGCACCATGGAAGATTTTAAATTGCTTCCTGGTATTTGGAGGATTAAAAAATAAGACCTTAACTTCCCACTTTTACTTCCATTCTAGCAAAAAATATGGGCTTACATTTTTTTCTCTTTGCCAACTCCCTGTTCAGGCCTTCCATTCATAAGTGGGATTGGCTCAGTTTTGCCCATCCATATGGCAGCATCTCTAATAGCTCTTGTACAGGGTATCAGATATTGTGCCTTTTGGTGCCAGGTTCAAAGTCAAGTGCCGATCTATGAACCAGTGTACAAAAAAAAAAAAAAAAAAAACCAGGTGTTTGAAGGAAAGACGCTCCATTGTGAATAGAGAGCTCACACCAGCTCCTAAGCCCTATGAAGAGACCTGGCTTTCTAATGCCTTGTTTAAATTTTAGTTGTTCCTTGAGGGAAAGGATGATACACTAACCATTCCTGATAAGGGTTGGTCAGGGCTTAGGGAGGGGGCAGGAATATTGGGGAGAAAAAAAATCTGATCATTCCTCAGTGCTACCCATTTCTGTCCTGTGTGGGCTGCTTAGCTAGACAGCAGGAGAATAAAGTACACCGAGAACCATAATGAAAACAAAACCTTCCGTGTGTTTTGTCATGTTTTGTTCCAGGGAAGCAGTTGACAAGTGCTGTTACTAATGCTTTCTCCCAGACCATTCAGTGACGGAGAGGAGGAAAGTGGGCTGGCTGGTTTGTGGTCTTGGTGCCTCGCAGTTTTCTTTGCACTGGTTATGCATTTATTATCCTCCTCTTTTCTAGTTACCTTTGGGGTCTTCCCACTGGGTATTTGTCCTTAATCAACTGTACCACCTAAGGCAACTGGATGCAAAATGCATTCTGTCCACTCACTGTCTGGGCCTTCCCCACTCTAGTCTTGGCACATTCCTTCAAGAATGTCGTTACCGTCTGGTAAGATGTCAGTGAAATGTGAAGAAAACAGGCATCAGACTAGGCTTTGGTTTGCCACAAGTGGCAGCTGCCTATATCAATTACAATTACATTAATTTTGCTTTTCATTTTCCCAGTTCCTCCCAGCTCCCTTCTGTTGAAATGTTGAGATTTTGGCTGTCAGAGGCAACTGCAGCATTGCCTTAGGGACTTGTGGAGGAGGGGAATTGCTCAGTGTAGTATTTTCATTTTCAGAACCAAGTAATCTAGTCACTCTTATATAAAAATGTGTTAGTCCAACTTTAAGAAAAATTCAAACTCCATCAGCTTTTGATAGCATCTTGGATTTTCAAACAGCTTCAATCTGTAATTGGCATTAAGAATGCCCTTGGCATGCCAGTCTGTGATGGCAGTAAAAGACCTGTTAAAACACTTGACCCCAACTTTATTAACCAAAACTGATACCACCACCTTTATCTTCTAAATAAAGTCCGCTTTATTTTTATTTTCAACATTTTGCCGCTTCATTTTTGGTTCTAGATGGTGTCACCTTCTTGGAGGTGAAATGAGCTGTTTGAAAGAAGCTGGTATGTATGGTGATAGATGTGTGAGTTGGGGAGAGGAAGGACACATCTAAGGACAAGCTCTGCTGTAGTACAATGGGAAATGAGTAAGAAACAATTTCCTACAAGTGAGGCAGTGAGAACTACGTGGAGGAGGTTTCCTGTCCAGAGAAATCTGAAACTGCTGGAGACTGTCCTGTCTTGTGCATATTTTTCAGGCTAATGATCTGGTCTGTAATGGCTTATCCAAAAGTTGGATTTTTTAGTTTGCAGCGTGTACTTAATTTCTGCTCACACTCTTTCCCCACCTCTGCCCCCCCAGGCCCGAAACTTGTAGAGGAAAGAACACTAGCTTGAGATTAAGAAACGGTCCTTTCTTTCATCCTGCTATTTATTAGTGCAGTGAGATGCCTGCAGGCTACTTTATGGAAAAATGCACTTTCTTTATGTTGGGCAAGTAAAATGAGGGCTGACCTTCATTTTCCTACTTTAGCCTCCATGTGGCCTTTCACCATTTCTGATTGCACACCCGTCAGTAAGAAATTTTTGATCATGCATACCCCTATGTGTTGATAAATTATATACCTGTACTACTGTACCCCATATATTGTGTAATCATAAGACACAAAAATAGATATTAAAAAGCAATTATATGAAAAATAAATGTAAGTAGGAGTTCTAATATTTTTTTTCTGTACCCAACTTTGGAGATTACTGGGTTATAGAGGGTAACTTGTAGTTCTTACTAAACTGCATTAAATTTTGAGTGATGGCAAGGACATTTCTCCATTGAAAGTATACTTGGAGGAAAGAATGGTATCTGTTCATTATCGAATGATAAGGAAGAGCTGCTTCCCCTAAGAATCTTTTTCCCAACAGTCCTCCAGATAATTCCCTGTTCCTATTTAACTCCCTCCTCAACTAACACTGAGAAAGGACATAAGAGTACAAGGTTACAGTTGCATCTGGCCTCATCAAGGATTCCAGCCTGACCTCCCTGATGTGAAAAACTAAACGCTGAGAAGATTTTATGTTTTATTATACCTTAATTCTCAGAACCTTAGTAGAATGCTATATGGGAGAATATACAGGCATGAGGGGCAGAAAGGGTAATTTATCAGACCAAGGTCACAATGGAGCTAGAGTTCAAACCCAGGTCAGTCAGATACCAAAACCCAAGCTTTTTCTCTTATTTGTCCTAGACAGATACTGTCCATCTTAGTGATACAAAACAAAGATCCATACTGTACGTATTTAAGATATGCCATCCATTTCCTTCACAGCACTATCTAAAGGTACATTTGCTTATTTATTGCCAGATTTGCCAACTATAATGAAGGCTCCCAAATTTGGTGACCTTGACTGTCTTTGCTCAGCCTAGGATAGTGTCTGAAGTTACAGTAGACCTTTATAAATATTTGTTGAACTAATGACATGCTAGTACAGTTGAGGGAGTCTCTGAAATGGCATCATTTAGCCTTTGAAGGGCAGAGCATTCAGAAACCTGGGAATGGCAGAGACTTGGGTTCCTAGCTCTTACCCTCGCATTTGCTGGATGACTTCAGGCTAGCCTCTTCACCTTGGGTTAACTGGAGGAATGGGAGCAGGATTAGTCAATAGTCACATAGTGTTCATTTTATGCACTTAACAAGATGCCAGGCTTGTAATAAGCATCTTAAACAGACTAATACAAGTAACCCTCATCAACCCTATAACAAAGACACCATTTTAGTCCCAGTTCACAGATAAGAAAAGAGAAGTGCAGAAGGGGCAAGAATCTTGCCCCAAGACACTGGTAAGTGAAGCAGCGCTTCCTCCGCACGCTGTGCTCGTCCCGCTGGACTGCTGCAGGCTGTGCTGTGCATGGCTCAGGGGTGAGCAGATGAGCCGCTGCTCCCAGTGAGCTTACAGGTAACGATCAGGGAGAGACATGGATGAAGGGGTTTGGGAATTAAATGATGAAGTCATTTTGCCTGGATTCTGTGAGGTCCACTGTGAACTTTTTGTCAACTGTCAAACTCCTAAGGATAGAGGGGGCAGGTGTGTGACATACTCCCTAAAGCCAACTTGACTCCCAGCTGGAGTTTGAATCTTCTCCCTGTTCTGCTTCACTTTCCCTCTGAGCTAAAAGCTTTGGGGAACCGGACTGGGGGGGGGGGGGGGCAGGGTGGATGCTGGTGCCTGGTGGCCCAAAAGTACACTCCACCTCTGAATTACCCGTGTGCCATCAGCCAATCCTGGGCAGTGCAGCACGGGTAGGAGACCTGAGCTGTTCCCTCTCCCAGGTGCTCCTAGGCCATAAGTTCCTGAGCTTAACTCTTTGTATGAAACATACCTTCTTGTTTGGAAGCAAAGTACATCTCAGCTTTGTAGCCGGGCCTGAGCTCTGGATGCAGAGGGGCAGCCTGTCACCATCCTGAAGAAAAGAATTAAGAAATGGCTTCCTGTGAATTGGCTCTTCATTGCAATGAGCAATGCCTCCTATTTTCTGAGCCCTGCCCTTCAAAATAGTCTTAAGTCCTTAGAGTATAACCTTGTGCAAACTCTTCTTTTCTGATCAGGAGACTCCTCGTCTGCAAAACAGGGGTCCCAATGAAGGAAAATAGAAAGTTCTAAGTACAGGATCTCAACACATGCATTAATTAAATTAACTGATCAATAACTATCACTGAATTATGTGCCAGGCTCCAGGGATACAGTGGTGAATGAAGCAAATAAAACCTCCTTCCCATGGAGCTGCTGGACAGCACATAGTATTCAAAAATTCAGCAGAGGTATACCTCAAAGATACTGTGAATTCTGTTATAGACCGTCCTGATAAAGAGACTATCTTGATAAAGCAAGTAATTTTTTGGTTTCCCCTGTGCATAAAAGTTACATTATACTGTAGTCTATTAAGTGTGCAACAGCAATATGTCTGAAAAAAAAGTACGAACCTTCATTTAAAAATAATGCTATTGGAAAGTTGGTGCCAATACACTTGATTGATGCAGGGTTGCCACAAACTTCCAATTTATGAAAAACAGTATCTGGGAAGTGCAATAAAGTGAGGCACAATAAAATAAGGTATGCCTATAGACTAATTTTTAATTGGGACATAGCAGAAATGCATATAGTTGTGAAAAATATGAAGCACAAATAGTTATCAACTTTGGACCCAAACCTTGCAGATTTGATTGGAGGATGTACGTTACCTCCACAGAAACTGGGGGATATGGGGAAGGAATGAGTCTTGCCACCACTGTGTAAACCTCTGATATGATGGAAGACTATCAACTACAGTTGGAATCCCAGGATGGTTCTGCAGCAAACCCTAATTTTCTAGGGTCTAGAATGGGAGGGCTAAGGTGGCAACTGAATCCAGCATTGTCACATGTGTCTAATCAATTTTTCTGCCTGCCTGATTCTATTTGAGTCATCTGCATTTTATTTTGATTCAATGTTTTTGCCAGCTAACACCACCTCCTCCATTTCAGGCAAGAATGGGACAGGAAAGATAATGTTTCTCCAGAGCAAGAGTCCTGGGAGTGGGAGACAGTCCCCACCCCAATGATTTCCAAGGAGAAAACATGTTGGGGTGACGGGCCCTGCTTCTGTCTCTCCCACCAGTAACTCAGCCATCCACCACATTCCCTCCTTTCCTCTCACTTACCCCCTACTTTCCCCAGGACCTTGGGTTTTACCTTTTCCTGTCTCTATCATGATGAACCCTGATAATATGGGTTCTTAGAAGGGATTCAGACCAATTGCTAGTTTTCTCAGGTGAGAGAGGTAACATCCAAAAGTCACACAACTTCACCCACTTATTCAACCAGGAACACTCCTTCCTACCCTTTAAATTTTAGCTTAAACATTACCTCATCAGAGGACATTCTCTGACTACTTTATCTAAAGCAGATTCCCACCCTCCAAAAAAATTATTCTTTATTGTTGCCCCTTTTGTCTTCTGACTATCACAATCTAAAATTGTTTCATTTATTAAAAATTTTTTCCCCATCTGACTCCTCTACTAGAATATAAGCTCCATGAGGGTAGGAGAGACAACAAGTGTTCAAGAAATCCTTGTTGAATAAGTGTACAGTGAGCAGGTACTATCAGGGCAGCTGGGGATACAGATGGGTAAAATGCAGTCCCTGTTCTCAATGTCTGTCCAATACAAACAGAACCAGAAATGGGGGAATGCTATGAAATCAGGTCTAGATTCCAAGGAGGTATTTTGGGGGCACCTGAACCAGGCATAATCTCTGTTGGGCTTTTGCTACCAACTGCTTAGAACCCCAAATAAATCACCCGGCTGGCCCTGCCAGCTGACTCAGGCCTGAACCCTGACCAGCCCAGAAGCATCAGGAGCTGACAACTAATTCAGTAGAGTGTGTGCTTAGACTATCCTGGGCCCATTACCCTTTCCAGTGAAACAAGGTCTGCCAGTCAGTTTCAGGTCCAGCTGATGGCCCAGTCCATGCTCATTAAGACCTCAGGCAACCCCACTACCTTTAAGCCCAGCCTCCAGTCTTTTGCCTAGTCCTCTTAAGAGTTTTGAAAGAGAACCTGTGCAGTCTTAAGGAAGATGACACCTGCCTAGCCCTCTGGATTAGTGGGGTGACAGATGTCCCAGCTGGGTAGCCTTCATATCTAAAGGGCAGGTGGACTGTCCCACATGGCTCAGAAAAAGCCAGTGTTGTGGGCTGTAAAAGGCTAACAGGAGAGACTGGAAGGGAAAACAGCAGGAAAAGGAGGAGGTAGGAAGCCGATGAGAATCCCTTTCTTTGAAAGGAAGGAGTACAGAGCCTCTGCTGGCTCTTCTGGGAGGAGTTCACCCTTCAGCCCACTCTTCTTCCTACAGTGGGGCAAAATGGGAGCTGCTGCTGCTGCTGCTTCTCAAAGCTCACAGCAAGCAAGAAACCTTTTTTCCTGTCCTTTCCACATTCACCACTCCTTCCTCCAGTAGCCAAAAAGGAAGGCTCGGGTTCCCAGCAGCCTGAACCTTCTCTCCAGATGTGAGGCTTCAAGCTAAATGCTGAACCCACCCAAAGCCCCTGACTTACCCTATACCCTGCTTCCAGGGTTGGCTTGTCAGGAGTTAGCCAGAGTCCTCCAGAATTTCCCAGATCATTCCCTACTGCAGCCAGGCTGACCATGCCTCTGCCCACGTTTTTTAATCCATCAGGGAATAACCAAAACGACTTTAACACCCCAGAAGAGAGGAGTCACAGATCACATTTAGTTCCTATCCCCATTCCTCTTCTACAGTTGCCCAGGTCAGGAATTATCTCCAATTTAATTCAGAGGGGTTAAGTAATTTGCCTAAGGTCACACAGTGGGAAAGGGACAAAAACTTGTGACTCCTGCCCAGCAGTTTGGCAGGTGCTCAAATACTCTTTGTGGAAAGGGTGAAATCTGTTTGTTCATTTCGCTGGCCTGTGGGTTTCTCTGTGTGTTGGGGAAGGGGGTTGTGTGTGCGAGAGGGAAGCTGTTCTCCTTCCTAATGAACTTTTATCTCCTCAGTTCATTCTCATTTCCAAAGTTACTGTATTTATTATCAGAGCAATGCCCCCTCCCCCAAGAGCAATGAAGAGTAGGTCTAATGTTTTCCTTCTCGAAAGAGCAAAGACCAAAACAATCCAATAAAGAATCTCACTTTCCCCTAAAATATACATCCTCAAAGCAAACCCCAAAGCACCACCCGAGTCCCTACGCTGTCCGCAAACGCCCCCATACACCCGCCACGCCACACTGCGTGGGGAGGCGTCGGGGAGGGGGCGCGGAGCGCGGGCCGCGCGGCAGGGAGCCGGTGGGCGCCGGGCGCGCAGCCAGGCTGGGCCGCACGGCGGGGGCCGGCCGCCCCTCGCCACGTGGTGGTAGCCGCGGCGGGGTCCGTGGCGCCTTCCCAGCCAGAGAAGCCCGGAGCAGCCGGGGAGGAGGAGGAGGCGGCGGCGGCGGCGGAGGAGGAGCGGGGCGGGAGCGAGGGAGGGGGGCTGGGGGGAGGGGTGGGGGGTGGGGAGAGACCCGGCGGCGGCGACAGGGCGAGAGCGGAGCGCGGTGCCAGGGGGGTGGGGGCACCGGTGCCCGTCTGGGGAGGGAGCAGGCGGAGGGGGTAAGCTGCGATTACCAGCAGGAACCGGCAGCAGCTGTGAGTCCCGGCAGGGCTGGGCGGGGGGAGGGGAGCGGCGCCTAGGGTCGGCCCCCGGGGGTCGCGGGGTGGGCTGGAGAGGAGGTTGGCCCGCAGCTGGTCCAGGGTAGCGGGGAGGGGAAGGGTCCGGCGTCTGCCGTTCGCATTCCCCCTTTCCCCCCTCCTCCGCCGCTTCTCAGGCCACACCGCGTCCGGAGCCCCTTCCCCGGCTCCGGGAGGTGAACTAGGGGCCCGGGGCTCGGCGGCAGTGGGGGAGGGGGCTGCCTGGTCTCGGCCTCTGAGAGGGGAGGGGCGACAATTTCTGTCGGCCGAGCTAAAGGGGTTTAAAGGGCGGCTCTTAAAGGGGCCGCAGAAGGGGCCCGGGCCGAGGAGGCACCCCTTCCCCATCCGCCTGTCGTCGCGCTCGCGCGGGGCCGCTGGGCCAAAGGGAGAGAATGCAGAAAAAGCAAACGCGGGTCGCGATCGCCCTAGCGGCAGAGCCCCAGCTCGTGGGGTTGGGCTCGAGGTGGCGGGCCGGGGGTCGGGGGTGTGGTGAGCGGAGCTGGGGGAGAGGGGATAGGCTTGGAGAGGAGAGGGTTAAAGGTGGGGCCAGCCCTACAAACACGCGCACACACTTCTTACTCAGACCCGGTCACACGCGTTTCCCTGGCACTTAATGCGGGGCGGTGTTGGGGCCTGGGCCCGAGTCCTCTCCACCCAAGGCTTTTGCTGCCGGGCTTTGGGAGGTCGCGGACCCCACTGCCGCAACTCACACCTCAGGAGCCCCCTCTCTTACGCGCACACATGCTCCGGCGCGCGCGCACACCTCGGACATTCCCATAGTGCCTCACGTGACACACGGCCCCGAACGTGCCCACCCTTCACACACGCTCACGCACGCGTGCACACACGCACACACGCACACACAAACACTCACGGCCTCCCGGTCACTTCCCCCTCCATCCGACCCCCGCCTGCATACCCGCTTAAGGCGCTCATTGACTATGACACACCTACACTCATTCACAGACACACACACTCCCCCCACACATGCCAGCCACAGACACACATTCATAAACAGGGCCAGGAGAAGTACACACGCACCCCCTCGCCTACTCTTTCGGGAGCCCTGAGTCATTCCTGCCCCCTCCCAGGGCTCCCCACTTCCCTGTGTGCTGGCACACAGGCCGGGCTTAGGAATTCTTTGTCTGCCCTCTTCACCTGAGCCTGGCGGCCCTCTCCCAGAGCCCCCTCCCCTTCTGTGTTCCCTCAGACACTCAGCCGAGGACTTCCTGTGGGTTCCAGGTCAGGGGTGAGGAGGGCCTGGAGGGTTGCCACAAACCCAGTGTGAGTTGGGGAGGCGCTTCCTTTTCCTGAACTCTGGGATCCTACAGGAGGAAGCTGGGAAGTTGGGCGGGGGCCCAGCAGAGGATGTGCTGACAGTGGTGGGGCTGACCCTCCCAGAAGCACTGGGCCTTCCTTAGGGAGGAGCCAGGGGTGCCGGAGGCCAGGCATGAGGAGCTTGTCAGAGAGGTATTTGGGGAAGTGAGGCTTGGGGTGGGGAGGGGGCTGAGGAGTCAGTCAAGGCAGGCCTCATCTGGGCCCCCTGTGCTGGGAAGGCAGCGCTCTCCTGTCCACAGGTCTCCCTGGGTTCCGGAAAGAGTCCTTCTCTGCTTCTGGCTTTGCTTACTTGTCCCTATTTGTCACCGCTCTCCCTGTCCCCCGCAAGTCTTACTTGCCTCTGGTCCCAACCCCTTCCCCAGGGCAGCAGAGAAGGGAAGATGGGGCTGGGAGGGAACTGTGAGACACAGGTTTCATCTCAGCTGGCCACAGAGCTCCTCAGGCCAGGACAAGGGGTGTTGGGACAAGCTCTGGGCCCCCCTCCCCACCGTTGCTCCTGCTCTCCCAGGAGGCCCAGGGCGGGCCGTGGCCCAGGCCCTTGCCATGGAGTCCATGTTTGAGGATGACATCAGCATCCTGACCCAGGAGGCCCTGGGGCCCAGTGAGGTGTGGCTGGATGCCCCTGGAGACCCCTCGCTGGGGGAGGACATGTGCTCTGCCTCCCACTTTGCCCTGATCACGGCCTATGGAGACATCAAGGAGAGGCTGGGGGGCCTGGAGAGGGAGAATGCCACCCTCCGCCGCCGCCTCAAAGTCTACGAGATTAAGGTCAGAACCTGGGGGTGATGGGGGTCTGACTGTGTGTTTGGCAGGGGAGGGGGCTGCTGGAGATCCAGCTTAGACTCCAGGGATCCGAAAGAGGGGTCTGGGGCACTCGAGGATCCCTCATGAGGGTTGTGGCTGCTCTGGATGGATGGGGACTCTGGAGAGCCCAGCACCAATCAGGAAGGGATCAGGAGGATTCCTCTTAGGAACACTAGACCTTAGATCTAAAAAGATCTGGTTTGTGGGAGACGCCTTCTGGGCCGTGGGAATCGGGATGAACAGATCCCACTGGAGCTGGGAGGGAGAGGCTAGAACTCTGAGTCAGGTTGTGGGATGGGGACAGAGCTAGGCTGAAGCTCTTCTGAGGGCCTACCTCATTTGCAGTACCCACTGATCAGTGACTTTGGGGAGGAGCATGGTTTCTCTCTATATGAAATCAAGGATGGTTCCCTGCTGGAGGTGGAGAAAGTCAGCTTGCAGCAACGGCTCAACCAGTTCCAGCATGAGGTGAGCCCTCCCTGAGTTTTTGCTCCAATCCACCTCTGATAATCCCCAACCCCAGCCTCTGGCCTTTCATTTCTTTGATCAGAGATGGCCATGGCCCTCCATAGTACCAGCTTCAACTCCGCCTGCCCCTCCATGGGTGCTGGCAGTGGGGGTGGGAGGCACAGGGTGCTGCTCTGTCCCCAAGTCAAGTTAGGCCTGACTGTGGCTGCCCTCCCCTCTCTGGGCCTCATCCAGTTGCAGAAAAACAAGGAGCAGGAAGAACAGCTTGGGGAGATGATCCAGGCTTATGAGAAGCTCTGCGTGGAGAAGAGTGACCTGGAGACGGAACTGGGAGAGATGGTAAGGTCCAGGGAGCCTGGGTGCTTGAGGGTGTGACCTTGGCTGTGTGCTTGTGGTACGCACTCCGCGTGTTCATGTCTGTCTGTGAGTGTCCACGTCTGGTGAGTGGGGTTGTGTGTGTCATACAAGTTGTGAGCAACTCTGTGTACATCCTGACTCTGCAGTGACAGAAGATGACTATGTGAGTGGCCCTGTAGAACACTGTGAGTCTGTGTGTATGTTTAGGTCTCATGCTGGGTTGACCCTATGCCTATAGCACTGTGCTGGAAGGCTGTATGGGTGGGGGCAGAGGGGACTGGAAGTGTTTGTGATTGCTGGGATGGGCCTTGGCCTGTGTGTGATTCTAAGTCACGGTATGGCCATGCTGGTCAGCAGATGGGCAGGTGTCAATCAGGAGATCTGGTCTCTGACTGGCTCCTAGCTGGGTCAAGTCATTTAGCTTCTGTCCTGCCTCTGAGAAGTGGGGCAAATAATAACAACCTTGCTGAGCTGTTACGGGACATTCATGTAAAAATGCCTTGACTCAATCGCAAACACTTACATGGCACTTACCTGTGTGCCAGGCATAATTCTTATCTCTTCAGGTATATTTACTGATTTTAATCCTTGTAACAAACTGACCTCAGAGGTAGGTGTGGTTAGCCCCATATTACAGATGAGGTACACAAAGCCCAGAGTAGTTACATCACACATACAAATGGAAGCTTTTATGCTCTTGAGGGGGTGGCCGTGTTTGGATAGGGGGATGTTTTTAGAAGTGTTTCTGCGTGTTAGTGACAGGGAAGAAACATTAACTGTGACCTTGCAAGGGGCAGTAGCCAGAAACATCTGCATTGCAGTTGATGGGAGGGACCTTGTACTCATGGCCACTTGGAGAGTGGAGCTGGGATGTGTGACCTGGGGCCTTTGCTCAGTTTAGAGGGGTGATGGATACCCAGACATGGGGAAGTCCTGGGTTTAGGGAGCCCATTGGGGTGCCCTGGTCTGTTGCAGATCCTCATGCCCTTTTCTCCCTCTATAGCGGGCCCTGGTGGAGACCCACCTGCGGCAGATCTGTGGTTTGGAGCAGCAGCTGCGGCAGCAGCAAGGCCTCCGGGATGTAGACTTCCCCAGCCTGAGCCCCCCACCTGCCCCTGCCCCGCCCTGTGCTGATCTGGACCTTCACTACTTGGCTCTTAGAGGGGGATCCGGCTTGAGTCACGGTGAGATCTCGGTGACCCCTGATTTCTATACTCCGAAGTCCTCCCAGCCAGCCCCCCATTTCAACCCCATTGGACACTTCCAGGGTTTCAGATTGTTAGTCAGCACCCCAGTCAGTTCAGTTCAGTTACTCAGTTGTGTCCGACTCTTTGTGACACCATGGACTGCAGTACGCCAAGCTTCCCTGTTTTTCGCTATCTCCCAGAGCTTGCTCAAGACTCAGGTCCATAGAGTCAGTGATGCCGTCCAACCATCTCATCCTCTGTCGTCCTCTTCTCCTCCTGCCTTCAGTCTTTCCCAGCATCAGGCTCTTTTCTAATGAGTCAGCTCTTCGCATCAGGTGGCCAAAGTATTGGAGCTTTAGCTTCAGCATCAGTCCTTCCAATGAATATTCAGGACTGATTTCCTTTAAGATTGATCTCCTTGCCGTCCAAGGGACTCTCAAGAATCTTCTCCAACACCACAGTTGAAAAGCATCAGTTCTTCCGTGCTCAGCTCATACTGTCTTAAATTTCTCCGATAGTCACCTCATCCCTCCTTACCAACTGTCCTCTCACCTCACCACTATTACTCCAGATTCTCCCAACTGACATCCTGCCCTTAAATCCTTCCTTCACAGGCTCCTCCTGCAATTCCTATATATGCCAGCAGAGGGCGGCCCCACCCAGAGTCCCCCTGCTTGTCTTTGGTTGTGATTGGGAGAGGCCCCTAAGGATGCTTGCAGATGAGTCTGACCAGGGGAACTCTTCCAAAGCCGGTCTTATCTCTCCCCTGACCTCCAGGAAGGTTAGAAAAAGCAACTCAGCGCATCACTGCCCTCTGCTCTCAGCAGAGGTTTATCTGTCATCCTGGGGTGGCTGCCCTCTGGCTGTCTCTCCTGGAACCCTCACGCTGCAGTTCTCACCTGTTTCACTTTGTGTTGATCTGGGAGTGGGTGGAGGGTGCCCAGCAGCTGGTTCCAGCGTGACATTGTCCTTTCCTCTGCAGCAGGCTGGCCAGGCGCCACGCCGAGTATGAGTGAACTGGAGCGGCGGCGGCTGGAAGAGGCCCTGGAGGCTGCCCAGGGAGAGGCCCGAGGGGCTCAGCTTCGGGAGGAGCAGCTCCAGGCCGAGTGTGAGCGGCTGCAGGGGGAGCTGAAGCAGCTGCAGGAGACCCGGGCCCAGGTAAAAGCGGGGGCACCAACCCCAGGCCCCTGCTCTGGCACTTGTGGAGCGCTGGGAGCTGCTGGAAGGAACTCTTACAGAGATCAGGGGTTTCCTCACTGAGTACAGACCAGCCCCAGGAATAGTAAAGAAGGGAGGTCCCAGCCAGTGAGGTTGGGGTCTGACTGTTCCATCTTTCCCTTAGGATCTAGCCTCCAACCAGTCGGAGCGGGACATGGCGTGGGTGAAAAGAGTTGGGGATGATCAGTAAGTCACTTTGTAATCCTCTTCCTCTTAACCTCTGCAACCCAGGGGGTGGCATTTTCCAGGTTCCCTCTTTGGTTCACTCCTCCCCCTCCACATTGTTTAGGGGCCCTGTCTTCCAAGCAGTCAGGGCTGTGTTTTGGGTTGCTTGTGTGGCTCTGCGTCCTTCACAGGGAACGAGGCAAGGTTCTGGCATGCTCAGGTTCTTGGAGGTTCCCTTTGGTTTCTCTGGCACCCGGGCCTGTGTCTTGTTGAGGTGTCGGGTTGGGAGAGACTTCCTCGGCAGCTTTGCTGCTGTGTTGCATCCTCTGGTGGGTTTGGGGTCTCTCTGGGACTCCTTTTCTATCCCAGTAACAAGGCCCAGCCAGTTGGGTTAACCAGATCCTCCCTGACAAGGAGGAAGGAGATGATGGTCCCTTTCAGGATTGTGGTACCTTGTCTCGACCTCAGGAGAGAGAAAGCAGAGACTTAGGAGAGGACAGACTTCCTTGAGTTCATGCAGCAGCAAGTCGGGAATGAGAACGTATTAGGCTGGGGTGTCCCTTGGGGATCCTGCCATTAAAGAGAACCAGCAGTAGGTGGGAAGGGTGCTGTGTCAGTGGGGCGCCTAGTCGTGGGGCAGCACTGGGCAGCCAGGGAGAGAGTGCACACAGCTTGGCAGCAGTGAGCCTGGTGCCTCTCACATCCGCACTCAAACTCACCCTCTCCCACTTTCTGAGAAATAGAGCACAAACCTCCTTCCGCCTAAGCCTTCCCCACACAAGATGAGGAGTGTAAGTAACGCAGACTCCATCCTTTCATTGGTGGGGAGGACTGAGGCCTGGAGAGGGCAGGAACCAAGCCTCCAGCACATACACACCCGGCTCCGGGACCCCCCGGGCCTCCTCACCCTCCTGCCTGCTTCTGGTCAGTCAGGGGTACCCTCACCTCCCCCTGCGCCCTGGGGTGAGGACCTGGGTGGAGCTGTGATAGCTGGGGAGTGAGAACCTAGTTTGTGGGACTAATGGGTGGGACTAGTCACTGTTAGGGGCCTCTGCAGAGAGGGTCCACCCTAGCTTGTGGCTGGGGCTCAGAGCCTGTCCTAGCCTGTATGCCCAGACCCGGAAAACACACATACACATACATGTTCTAGAATCCTAACTTGCCCCTAAAGTCACACCGTAGCTCCCTTTATGGCTCACTGAATCCACCTCCCTCCCAGAAGACCAGTAGAGAAGCCTCCCTCAAGAGGATGAACCCAGAGAGAGGGTTTTTGGTTTTGGCTGGAGTCTGAACAGCCAGGCTTCGAATCTCAGGGACCCCTCCTGGGATGCTGAGTGGCTCAGCTTTGCTGATTTCAATTCTCTGGCCCCAGGTTTCCCTCCCAGGCTCAGCAGTCCATCACTGCTGAGGGATGTGAGTGGAAGGTGATGTGGGGGAGGCCGAGAAGAGGTGGCATGTCCCCAGGGGCCGAGTGAGTGAGTGGGTAAAAGAGAACCCCTCCCACAGATGCCTCTGGAGGTCGTGCCATCCATGCCACTCTTCCTGGCCAGAACAGCCCCTTTTCCTCCCCCCTACAAGGTACCTATCCCCACCCTGTCTCTTAGCCAGAGGGAACTGGGCTCTGCTCCAGGCTGGTCCTACCAGAGGTGACCTCCAGCTCCTCCCCCGGGTCTCCATGGTTTGGACTCTGCATCACGGCCTCGCAGACTTCTGCTCTTGGAGCCAGCCAGGCCCTGCCTGCCCAGCTTCACACTTCCTTTCAGGCCAAGCATCTCTGGACAGCCCCAGCTTGGCAAGAGTTAATTCTCAGAGGAAGTCCTCACTCCCCCGGTAGTTTTATTTTCTTATAAGCTCAGCTCCTTTTGGTAATAAGCTGCTTCCCGAGTGCTCCCTCCCCTGTCCTCCCACCTGAGGAGGCCTCAGTCACCTGCTCTCAGCTCCTTTCCCCGCACCAGCCCCTCCCTTTCCTTCTACTTCTGCCTGACCCTTCAGGCGCATGGGAATTTTACATGTGGGCCTTCCAGGAGAGGATAGCTGAGGTGGGCTATCCGCATGGAAGTGTGAAGGCGGAAGAGGGGGCCAGAGAGGTTCCTGAGTCCAGCCCATTTCTCGGTGGGAACTCGTTGTATCCCGAGAGGTGCTCCCCCTTCTTGGCGTGGATGCCTCCAAGGTGGTCGTCACTTTTACCATGGGAGTCCTGGCTGTTCACATAGCCTTCCCCGTACCGCTGCTGCCTCTATTAATTCCCCTCTGTGAGGCCTCCCGGTGCTGAGGGGCCAGGCCTGGAGGCAGTCCCAGCCCCAGGGTTTCCAGGCTTCCCCATCCCAGCCCCTGGTTCACAAGCCCATCATCAGTGTTCCTCTGAAAATGGGCACCCAGACCAGACTGCCGCCCTCCAAATCTGACCTCGGGGCAAGATTTCCCAGCCGTGTGGTCAGTGCCCAGGGGAAGAGCCACTGAAGGTGACCCACCTTCAGTGACCAGGCTAAAGGCAGTCATGGAGGAAGAGATGGAAGTGGAGACCAAAAGGGTCCCAGCCAAGCGAGAGGTGCAGACCCATGGCCCCCCTCCTCTGGCCTACTCAGGGTCTCAGGTCCTGAGTGCGGCCTTCCTGAGGGTGTGGCTAGCACTGAGGGTGGAAGGGCTATTGTGGAGAGGGGGCTTCTAGAAGGGGCTCAGTGAGGGGACACAGGGTCAGTGAAGGAGGGGGCTCACCCAGGAGGGGAGCACTGTGAGAAGATGGGGGTTCAGCACGAGTGATGAGGGGGAAAACTATAGGCCTTTTTTCCCAACATGGGGGGCTCAGTGTTGCAGCCTGGTGCTTTTCCGCCCACCACCCCCCCACTCCTCTCTCCGCCCACAAGCCTCTGCGTGGGCTGCGGTTAGTGGTAGGGGAGAAGTGTGAACTCTGAGAGAGAGAGGATGGAAACTCTGCACAGAGGTCAAGGGCAGTGTAGGGGGGTCAGGACGGAAGTCGGAGACCCCCGTGTACCCTGAGCTCAGCCTCATGCCCCAGAGCCAGCAGGCCCAGGGCCTCCCCCTTCACGCTTCTCACCCTCCCTACTTCCTTTCTTTCAAATTTCCTTCAGCCCGGACGCCCGGCCCACAGAACTGAAGCCCTGAGCACTTGCAGCCTTGGGCTCCCCAAGGGTGGGGAGGGGTTCTGAAGTCGGGGGCCCACCACGCCCACCTGTGGTCTGAGGGGTTGGTGGGCTTTGAACCACCTCTGACCCTCTCCCTGCCAGGGAGGCAGAGAGCAGCTCTTACCCACGCTCACTCCCTCGATGAGGAACACCACATCCTCCCCTCATTCAAACCAAACTCATTGAGCTGGTATCTCCTTAAATGGATCAAAACTGGTTTCCCCTTTTCACCTCCCATCTCCTAGGCGTTTCCCCGAGTCCTCATTCCAGCAGACACAGTGTGAGGCAGTTTACCTATAAAACCTCATTTGAGTCTGACCAAAAACCATGTGACAGTGTTGTCCCCTGAGCAAATCAGGGTACAAAGAAGTAATCAGAGAAATTAAGTGCAAATACCAAGCAAGTCGTGAAACGATGGGGTAATAGCCCTTCTGTGTTTCTATGGTTTAAATTCTTGTCCAGGTAGGAGGTCCTTATACAAGGAGCAGCCCGATGATTTGCTGACTGATTGGTTTTGAAAGTGAAAGGAGGCCCTATTAATAATTCTGCCAGGTGACTCCTGTCAACCAGGACAGCCCTGGGCAAACTGGGATCTGTGGGCCCCCAGCCTGGAGGAGGACTCTGATTCCAACCCTGCTGTGAAACTTCTCCATTTAGCTGCATCTGGGGAGGCTTTCTAGACACAAAGACCATCTGGCTGAGCTGGAAGCGTGGCAGGGGCTGCCATGAAGAGCCGGGCTCTGTCGACCGCAAGTCATAGCTGGTCGAGGAGAGTGAAGGGGCTCAAGGCGCCTGAAAGGAAGTGGTAGATCGCTGGGTTGTTGCAAGCGACTTCCTCCTCCCCCCAGCCCGCAACCTCAAGTCCGCTCCACGGCCGGGTGCCTGTGGTCCCTCCCTGAGGGTCAGGCCGGGCGGGAAGACTAGTGCTGGGTGTGCCTGTGGGTAGTGGAAAGTTTGGTCCTTAAATGCCCCTGCAAGGGTGATGTGGCTGGGGGGCAGCGGGGGCAGCTATGGGCAAGGATGGGGGAGCTGGGAATGCTGGATTTCTGTTTTCCTCCTGATTCTGTCAGTCAGGGATTCTGACCACATGACCAGCTCTGATCCTGATCCCATCCCTGCCTGTAACCCCTATCCCTCATCCTGACCCCAACTTGGTCTCCAGTCCTGACCGAAGATGATCTCATCAGACCCTGACTCCAGCCTTAGTCCTGACCTCGAGCCTGTCCTTAGTTCTAATCCCATGACGCAGTGCTAGCCTGAATCTTAACCCTGCCACATCTGCACCCTCATGGAGGCTCCAGCGCATCACAGGGCACCCAGTGAACCAGGAAGACACTGCACTCAGAAGCCCGTGTGTATCCCAGCTGGTTTGGGGCAGAAAGAGGCCTTCTACAGAGGCAGATGCTTAGGTCTCTAACCTTTCTCATCTCTGTTGCTTTATCAATAACAGTGAAGATGATTGTTTCCACATGAGTTGTTGAACTCCCTGAATTATTCGTGGAAAGAAAGAATGAAAGGATAAGTCAACAGAGGGTGGAATGATGTACAGGGACTGGGAGCTCTCTTTCCTGCCAGCACTGTTGTACTCTGGCTTCTCCAGAGGTGCCAGCTCAGCAGGCTGAGGTGCCAAGAGCCTGTTTGAGTCCCTGCTTTGTGCCACTATTGCTCTGTGACCTTGAGCTGGCCTCTTAACATAAACTCTGTCCTTCCACTTCCACACGTGTCGAGCATCTTCCTCTCCCCTCCCCAGGTAGGGCTGGTGATGCTCAGGGATCCCAGGCCACTTTGGAGGTCCCCAGCCTCTTTCTCCTCCTCTTAGCCTTCTGTTGCCTTCCCACCTATCCTTTCCCCCTTCCCTGATCCTTTTGGAAGGCAGTTGATAGCTGAGTAGTGAGTAGCCTCGACTTCAGTGTCCAGGAGACCAGAGCTCCCATTCTAGCAACTCCACTATTACTAGGCTTTATGACTTTGGTCAACTGACTTAACCTCTGTAAGCTTCGGTTTTCTCATCTGTAACATGGAGGTAACAAGCCGGCCAACACTGCAGGGTTGTCCTGAAGACTAAGTTCTTAGCACAATGCCTGGCCTCTGATAAGGGCTCATACAGATTATGATTCTTTTCTGGGTGCTTCCCAAGTTCTGAGAGACTCAGACGGAACTTGTCCCCCATAATTTAAGCAATGAGGAAGCACCCAGATGCAGGCATCTGCTGCCGTTCACCTGACCCAACCTTCCCAAACAGCCGTGATGGTGGAAAATAGCACTCAGGTGTGGGCCAGGAAGCGGAATGTGTATTCAGGTGCACGCATGCGACTCTTAGTTGTGTTGTGAAGTTGAGATTTTTTTCCACTGAATTGGCAATGTTTTCTAACGTGAGTCATTCAGGTCGTTAGCGTATTTAGCAGCCCAGGCCTGTGCATCTTGAGGTGGGTAGTCACCTAATGTAGGAGGGAGGTCTCACAGTGCCTTGGAGCATCAGGTCTGGTCCCCCTAACCTTGCCCAGGGTCTCAGAGGCAGTTTTGAGGGCTGCCTGGAGCTCCTGGAGGACACGGCAGGTGGGCGCAGAGCTGGAAGTGGGGCTGGGCATCCTGGGCTAGGTCCTTCTCCCTTCCATTTCCTGCTGCCTTGTCCATTTTGCTGCGAGGAGGGTGCCAGGAACTCGGTGCTGGAAAGTGGGGTAGCTCCTGACAAGGGGAGGAAGGCAGGCAGAGGAGAGATGGGGCCTGGCAACTGAGTGTGGCAGGTGAGATCTCTGAGGCAGGGTGTGAAGGCGACGACCTGTATCTGTCACCTGAGATAGGCAGTGAAAGCAGATGCGGAGAGAAACTGGCTGCTCGGTCAGAGGGGATGTTCCATCTGTGCCCTGCCCAGAGCCCCCTCCTGCCCTCACCACTGGGGGGGTAGCATGATTGTCCGGAAGGCCCCCAGTCTGAGGGAGGAGGTGCAGCTCTGGCCCTCAGATCCCCTTGGTTTGAAGTGGGGAGCCTTCCACTGGAAAGTCCCCAATTTACTATGGGCCATAGACTGGACCTCTCAGTCTGATGAGGGTGATGCCGTTCCTTCCCATAGACCCATGCTAGAGGAGGAGGGTGGGGGACATAGGACACCCGAGGGCTGAGATAAGATGGGATGGAGGCTGCAGCACCTTGGCAAAGGCTCCCCAAAGGACTCCTTCCCTCTGTTCCTGTCCACCATCAGACTGATAGAGGGCACTCTCCCTCCCTCAGAAGTGGGGTTGTTCCCCAGAATCGCAGCCTGTTTGTAATAACTTGGCTTTGGCCCAGATGGGTTAAAAATAGTTTTGTTGTGGGAGGGGCTCCCTCTCCACCCAGCTCTGCCCCAGGATTAATGAGAGAACAAGGCGAGAGCGAGGGAGTTCAGTCACCATCTACCCGCTGCACCTCGGCTTTTCCTGCCCTCTGAAGCCCTAACCTCATGACTTCCCGTCCTCTTCTCCGGGGTTGGTCAGACACACACACACACACACACACACACACTCTGTTCCTCACTCATCACACACACACACACACACACACTCTGTTCCTCACTCATCACACACACACACACACACACACACACACTCTGTTCCTCACTCATCACACACACACACACACACACACACACACACACACACACACTGTTCCTTACTCATCACACACACACACACTCTGTTCCTCACTCATCACACTGGCCTCACACCTCCCTTTGCTCTCTCCCGTTCACATGGATCCTCTCTTACATGTCCCATTACCATGAGATGAGAGCAGGGCCCCATCCTTGCCTCCCAGCTACTGGGGCAACCCCCCCCCCCCACCGCCTCCCCAAGAAAAAATCCCTCTGGAGTGGCCAAGCCTCTGCCTGCCATTTCCCCTCCAGCTCCAACTTCCACAAAGTTCCAGAGTCCCATCTGGATTGGGTGAGGGGAAACGATCTGGGGAAACAATATCCCCTGCCTCCCCGGCTCTGTCCAGGCCCAGATCAGAGATGAGAGTGGTGACCCAAGGCCATGGCAGAGTCTCCTGTGATGTCAGGACGGGCTCCCTGGAGGTGTGCAGGCTGGGGTGGGAAAGAGAGGAGGGGCAATGCTGAGAATGGTAACTTTCCTTCAGCGATTCTGGGTCAAAGGGACCCAAAGAGAAAGGGAGAGAAAAGGAAGTGGTTGAAGTCTTTGCTGAGTCTGTTCCAGCTCCATGAGGGTGGGTGCCCTGGAGGCCTGCACAGGAAGTGGGAGGAAAAAAAGGGAAGAAGAGGGACTTCCCTGGTGGTCCAGTGGTTAAGATTCTACACTTCCACAGTAAGAGGCACAGGTTCAATTCTTGGCCAGGGAACTAAGATCTTGCATGCTGCATGGCCTGGCAAAAAAGAAAAGAACTAAGGGAACAAAAAAGAAAAATGGTAAGAGAGGCTCAATTCAATATTGACTTACTGAACAGCTACTGGGTACCAGATCCTGGACAAGATGCTGGGAATACGAACAGAGTGATGATAATCTCTACGTTTGAGGAACTCCCAGTGAAGTTCCAGAATAAGGCAACTTTTGTTAGGTGCTTAACATGAGTGGTGCCCCCTGGAGGTGTGCCAGGCACAATAGCTGTTCACAGAGATCTCCAGGTAAAGGGCTCCCTGGTGGTCCTGGGAGTTGCAAGGCTGAAAGGAGCAAAGCAGTGGACCTAGGCATACTTGGGTTCAAGTGTATCAGTTGGCACCTCTGCCAAGCCAGGAGGCCATGTCTTCACTTACAGAATGGGGCTGTTAGTAGGCTGTGCAACAGCGGTCTCTAATCTTCCAAAGGGGAGAACTCCTCTGGCCCCCCGCCCCCATACGCAGATTGTACTTCACTATTAGTATGAATACTTTGAGAAAACTCACAGCAACAAAAGCTACTATAAATTCAGTGCAGCTTTTTGATGAATCTGTTTTGTCACCACAGTTTCTGCACAGATTAGAAACACATTCACACATACCTGTATAAGATGTGTTCAGGCCACAGACAGTGCTCAGTGAATACGCAGATTCAGGGAGCCCTTGAAACCACTGAGGGCTCCAGCCCCCGCCCATAGTCTGGGAACCACTGCCCTAGCCCCAGGTAAGGTGTAGGGAACCCCTTGGAAGAGGTTCCCCTTTGAGGTGGCCCTTAATGCCCAAGAGAATTTCTGCAGCGGGGGTAGGAGGGTCTGGGAGGGGAGGGCCAGATGCCAGGGCAGAGGCCGTTCTTCCTCCACAGCTGTGACAGTAAACCCACTTCCCTTCTCCTCACTCTCTGCCCTCTGACCTGAGGGTCGGGGCAGGCTGCGGTCAAGCCTTGACCCGGGTGACTGGGTATCCTTCAGGGTGAACTTGGCGCTGGCTTACACGGAGCTGACAGAGGAGCTTGGCCGGCTTCGGGAGCTGAGTTCCCTGCAGGGGAGGATCCTGAGGACGCTGCTGCAGGAGCAGGCCAGGAGTGGCGGTGAGAGGACCCAGAGGGCGGAGGGCAGCCGTGGCCACCCTCCACTTCCTTCCCCGGTGTCCCGGCCTGTTCCACTCGGGAGGAGAGTGGGTGGGCACTGGTCCCTGGCAAGGCCCGGGCTCCCCAGTCCTGACGTCCTCTCTCTCCATCACTCTCACCTGACCTGTTCTGCTTCTCTTCTAGGCCAGAGGCACTCGCCGCTGTCGCAGCGCCACTCCCCGGCCCCCCAGTGCCCCTCGCACTCCCCGCCGACCCGCGCGGCGCCCCCCTGCCCCCCGTGCCAGTCCCCTGTCCCCCAGCGCCGCTCCCCTGGGCCCCCCTGCCCCTCGCCCCAGCAGCGCCGCTCTCCGGCCTCGCCCTCCTGTCCGTCGCCCGTCCCGCAGCGCCGCTCGCCGGTGCCGCCGCCGTGTCAGTCCCCCAGCCCGCAGCGCCGCTCCCCAGGGCCCCCCACCTGCCCGGCCCCGCAGCCCCGGCCTCCGCCGCCCCCGCCGCCCGGGGAGAGGACGCTGGCCGAGCGAGGCTACGCCAAGCCGCCCAGCCACCACGTGAAGGCCGGCTTCCAGGGCCGGCGCAGCTACTCAGAGATGGCGGAGGGCGCGGGCTACGCGGGCGCCTCCCCGGCCTGGCTGCAGGCCGAGGCGGCCACGCTGCCCAAGCCGCGGGCCTACGGCGGCGAGCTCTACGGCCCCGGCCGGCCCCTCAGTCCGCGGCGCGCCTTCGAGGGCATCCGCCTGCGCTTCGAGAAGCAGCCGTCGGAGGAGGAGGAGTGGGCCGTGCCCGCCAGTCCGCCCAGTCCGGAGGCCGGCGCCATCCGCTGCGCCTCGTTCTGCGCGGGCTTCCCGGTCCCCGAGTCGCCCGCCGCCACCGCCTACGCCCACGCCGAGCACGCGCAGTCCTGGCCGTCCATTAACGTGAGTGCGCTCTGGCAGGTAGACCTGGGAGCCCCGCCCTCGGCTTCGCACCTGGTTGGTGGGCGGGGCCCCCTTCCTTTGACTCCGCGCTCCTCCCCCGGACCGCGCGTCCCCGCTCTCCAGTGGCGTTTTGTTGGCTTGAACTGGGGCCTGGGGCCGCACTCTAAAACTTGTTCAGCTTCATGGTTAAAGACCCAGTCTTCAGAGTGACAGTCCTGGCTTTGATTCTGGACTTCAACACTTAATAGCTTTGGGACCTCGGCAACTTCTTTTCCTTCTTCGGCCCTCAGTTTTCTCATCTGGAAAAATGAGGACAATGATTTATTATCTGGTTCCATTAGAAAATTTTAAAGAGGGAGGCAGGGAACCTAAAGCACTCTGCACAGTGCCTTGCTCAGTAGTAAACATCTGCTATTAATTGGTGATGAAGGCCATGCTGACACTGGTCTTGGGTCCCAACAGGGACAGCCCTGCTCATTCAGTTCTGTTCATCAGGCCTCAGAGCCCCTGCCCTTTAAATGTCTGTCCTCGAAGACAACCGTTTCTCAGGGCTGTATCGTTTCACAGAAATAGTGAGTTTCCTGAATGTCAGAGCCAACCCTTGCCACCTGGAAGGACCAAAATACATTCCAAAGTCAGACAGAAAATTATTTCGGGGCTGTACATTGTTAGGGTTATCCGTTGCTCTGAGTTATCAGGGAGCTGTGTCTGAGTCACTCTGAGGGCATGTCTGGGTCTTGGCTCCCCTCATCACTGCAGATATCCTGGCAGGCTGAGCATACCTACCTCCCCGTTCAGCACTACCTGGGGACACCATGCCCAGGATTGGGAGAGTGGGTGCTGAACTGGTGCAAAGTGGTTAGGGAGGGGGAGGAAGGGGGTGATGTAGGATAAGAAGTGCCCAGATGCCTTCTCATGCTGCAGTGCTCCCTGCCTTGAGACCTAGGAAAGGGCAAGCTGGGATGTGCGGACTGTGAAGGACGGATGTGGACCGCAAACAACTCCTTTCTTTCCCCACAGCTGCTGATGGAGACAGTGGGCTCTGATATCCGCAGTTGCCCCCTCTGCCAGCTGGGTTTCCCAATCGGGTACCCAGATGATGCCCTCATCAAACACATTGACTCCCACCTGGAGAACAGCAAGATCTAGGGTGCCTCCCCCCACCCACTGGCAGTTTCTCCGCCTTCTCCCATCACCCCCAAACACACTCACTTTGAATGCTGCATGAATCTCGTAGGGGGCCCCTGCCCCTTGCGACCCCCAGATACCTCCACTAGCTACTGAGTCAACGTGTGTGCCGTCTCCCCTGGTCCAGGCACCACTCAGCCCTGGCTCTTCCCGGGAGGTCAGCCGAGGCTCTCCCCAGCTCCCTGGCTTCTGCTGGGGAGGTGGGATGGGCTGGGATGGGGAGGGGCAGATTCTACCCAGCCTCTCCTTCTGCCTTTCTGTTCTCAAACAGTTGGATCCAAGAAGGTGTCTAGTGCTTGGGCCTGGGGGAGGGGAGGGTATCAGAAGACTCCAGAAGCTCCCCCAGCCTCTACCCAGATGGCCAGCTTTCTCAGGCTGTGCTCTGTCCAGGGAGTGCCTCCCTGTAGAGTCCCAGAGCCTGCCCTGCACATTGATGCCAGTTCCTCTGTCCCCTGGCCAGGTTGGAGCTCATGGCATGGGCCCCCCCCTCCACTGGGGGAAGGAGGCATCTTGTTTCTTGCCATTCCCTGTAGGCCAGCCCTGTTTTCCCCCTCAGCCCACCCTGGGGAATAGGGAGGGTGGGAGAGGAGAGGGAGGACCCTGAAAGATTGGGAGCATCTGGCCCCAAGAGGCTGTGCTGAGGCACCACGACCCTCAGGCCAGGGAACCATCTGTGTCTGCCTCCCAGGCCCATGCCCTTCTTCTGGAGCCCCCCGCGTCAAGGTGCAAGTTGTTAAGGCAGATGCGCGCCCCGCCCCCACCTGACCCCACTCAAGCCCCGACACCACAGGTGCCCTGGAGCCCAGGTGTGACTCAGCCTCCGTTAGCTGGGTGGATGTCATCAGCCCAGCCTCCCAGGCCAGAACCTGAGGATGGGCCCAGGGTGCTGTGGAGATCAAAAGAGCTAACCCCCTTCCCACACCCCAGCGACCCACATTCCCTCTGTGAAATCTACCTCAGAGTCGTACCCTCAGAAGGACGGGTAAGCAGGAGGCCAGGGGGTCCCCAGGGCTGAGGTGGGGAGCTTCCCAGGCAAGCGTCTGCTGCCCCACAATGAGTCCACTCTCCTCCACTGCAAGCCTCTCCCGCGTCTCAGCCAGGGCGGGGGCAGTGGGCGCTGCGGTCAGTGCATGTACCATTCTGATCCAACTCTCCCAGGCCCCCCACCTCCCACACCCTTCCCCTCCTCCTCAGCGCAGGGGAGGGAGGGGGTGTGTCGGGGTGGGGGGCAAGGGGCCGAGGACTGCAGGGACACATGGCATTGTACCTTGAGTGTCCCCCTAGGGAGGGGAAACAGGGAAGGGGGACTGGAAAGGGGAGGTGGGGCCCCTGAGCTCTCTGAACAAGTTGAAAGTCCAAATAAAACTTAACCTGTTCCATCTGCGCTCCGTCTGTGCTCTCTGTGGCTGGGGGAGGGAGGGAACCCTTCCAGGCGGAAGGTCTTGGAAACTGTCTCAAGTAACCACAACCACGGGAGGGCAAGTAGGGGATGCTTAGGGCCGCCGTGTTCCCAGGTGGTTCTAGAGACGCAGGCATGCGAGTGGCTACAGGTGACTTGTGATGTGGCCTTTATTTGGAACAGATGGGGAGCAGCAGAGGGTGTCTTCGTGACCAGCCCTGAGCAGGTGTCAGGGACTCGTGAATTTTCCCTCCCAGCAGGTCTGGCAGGTAGAGGTTCTGTAGCCTGAGGATTCGTTTACCCGTAGCACTATGTTTTTTTTCATCAAATGATTTCTCATGCCAAGAACCAGACTGGAGCCTCAAAAAGGAAGGAACATTTATTTGGGTTCCATGTCCTTGTGGATCAGAGAGCAGGGAGTGGCTCAGCGGCTGCCTTGAAAAGTGCCATAGCCTGGGAGGTCAGAGCCAGGTCACGAACCCGTGACTTCTGCCCCAGCTTGGGCTATGCCTGACCTACTTACTCATCAAATCTCCGTGCCTTTCATTTCCATGTGACACTCTTTGGCCAAGGATTCACTTGAAAGCAAAAGGCAGGAGCCATTGCTCACAGAAGACCCAAGGTCCAGCTCCAGACCTGGGGTTTATATCCTTCCCTGTTCAGTGCCGAGGTGCAGCCCCCACAGGGAGACTTCCCTGCTCCTCTGTTGCAGTTGACAACTGTAGCTGCTAAAAGCTTATCCAACCTTGATTTCATCTGCAGCCAAGTCCTGAGTGCCAGGGAAGGCAAGAACAGACATCTCCATGGGACATAGCTTCTTACAAGCCCTGGGAGAGAGGGCTCTGGAATCTCCGGCACAGGAGTTCCCCTGGTGTTCTCCCACTCCATGGAAGAGGTTTTCTTTCTGCCATGGATGAAGGCAGCACCCAGGTGTCTGGGTTTTGTTTGGATCCCTGGAAGCATTTGCTAGAAGGACATGAGAAAATTAGGGTTGGTAAAAAGACACAAAGCAAAAAGAAATCCCAGCCGTTGATAAGAAGGGCAAAGGATGACCCGGAATTGAGCTGTGTGGGGGCATGACTTGTGTAACCTCACCTTGCCCTTGGGTATATGTCTGAAGGCGTGAGGAAACCCAGCTACCCTCAACCTGGACACTCCTGTCATGGGGGGTGGGGAGTATGGCAACGTCAGGTGCAGATTCCAGCAACATGTCTCCTCGATCTCTGGGGACGTGGGAAAGGGCTCAGATGCAGGACAGGAAGCTGCTTGGGGCTGGAAGGAAAGGGGAAGAAGAAAGAAAAAGCTAGTGTTTCCCCAGCCCAATTCCTCTGGACCTGCAGCCTTTAACTTAATGCCTGCCCAAAGGAGAGGACTAGGGGGTGGGGAGCCCTGCCAATACTCATCCTTCTCTTCCCAACAGGATTCTGGGCTGCGATCAGACGTGAGGATGCTCGTTACTCTATGGGAGTAATTCAGGGACGCCAGGGCCTGAGAGAGTGGGAGGCAGAGGGGTCTGGATCTCTGGGCCTCTGAAGAGGTGAGGAGGGTGGGACTGCTTGCACAGGAGCAAAGCGGGGGAAGACCCTGTGGAGGCTGGAGATGACACCTGGGAACCCACTCACTTTCACCAGCACAGACAGATGCGGAGCTGGACTTGGGGAGGAGGGGGGTCAGTGGTGGGGAGGAGTCACAGACTCCAAGCCATCCGTGGCCTCACCTCCAAGTACCTGAGGAAAGGCCGACACCCAACATCCCAGCTCCGGCCCCACTGCCCTCTGTCTCTCCTTCATCCACCAGCTGCCCTGTGGGCCTCCCTGCCTCATCTTTGATTTCCTCAGCCAGAGGTACCAGCCTACAGCCACCCCACCCCTCTCCTGGGTCCCTGTAGAAGCTGTGCCAGGCGATCAGCTGAGGAATTAAGAGCTTCTATCAGAAGCTGCTGCTGTTGGTGGTGTGTGTGCGCGAGGCGGGGGCTGGAGGGGCTGGGGGGTGGGAAGCTGATCGCTAGCAAATGGGAGGGGTGTGTGGGTGAGTCAGCCGTGTTAATGAGAAACACCACACCCCGCTGATTAGGGCTAATGAGGAAGAACAGAGGGGGGTGGGGGTTTCAGTCAGTGATATCTTGACAGGGTTGCTTGCTCCCCGAGTCCCATCTCTCCCTTCGTCAGGGCAAAGAACAGAGCCACTTTGGCTACTGCAGGAAGAATGGAGGTTAGACGCAGAGATGAACCGCCCGGGGCGAGGCGGTCCTCACTGAGAAGGGGTTGAACCAAGAGTCTGGGCAGAGACCGCATTCAGGGGAACCGTGAGAGATCCAGTAGGCTCCTGTTCCTGCCTGTCCTCTAATCTCTCTGTTGATTCACTCCAGAGAAATTTCTGGCACTCAGAACTGCGCCTCCCAGTTGCTTCAGTGCCCTTTGAAATCTAATGGACCTCTGCAGAGGGCCCTGATTAAGGGGGTGCTGCAGACAGGGCTCCGGGCTGTGCCCTTCCTATTGGCAGCCTGGTTTGAGGCATTGACTGTCTATGCGGATGTTAATAACCCAGGGGGGCCTGGCAGGGCTGAGGGAGGGAGGGCTTGGGGCAGGGGAAGGCCTGTGGACATCTGCTGAAGGCCCTCGTGGTAGCTGCCCTGTCCTTGCGGCAGAGGCAGAGGCCCCCAGAACCCGCAGCGTCACCCTGCCCCTCCATGCCGACTCAGCTGAGGGCAAAGGCCCCAGGCGCGCCCGGCCTATGTTCCAATCCGCTGTGAGTGCAGGCCTAGGGGAAGGGAGGGCAGGGGAGGGCTGGGAGGGGGACAGGATGGGTGTCGGCCAGCACCTCCAACACCTCCTCATTTGCATTACCACTGACACCCTTCTTGACCAAGAAAATGGAGCCAGAAATAACAAGGGGGAAGGTGATTCCCTGGGGGGGCCTTTGAGGTTCTTTTTCCTTGCTCCAACACTCCCAGTGCTGAGGGCAAGAGGGCAGCCACCCCCACCATCACTCGCCGGCCCCTGGTGGGGAAACGGACCTATATTTGCTGCTCCCTCCCCAGGTTGGGCAGTCAGCCCATCCCAGCCCCCCACCTCCCTTGGCCCCAAGCACCCCAGCCTGGCCCCTTTCTTGGGAGCCTACACCACCTCCCTTCCTCCTTCTGGGAACCCTCTCCCTGGAGCCCCTCACACAGCTGTGCTGACCCCAGCTCTGCCCAGCTGCGTTGTTCTTTTCAGTTTGTCCTGCCTCCCCCCTCAGACTAGGCGTTTCCCAGGGCAGGGCCCAGACATCCCCGCCAACCTCCAGCCTCGAGAGAACATTCTGCCTGAGAAGTAATCCCAACACTAGCAGGGGAGCTTGTGAGTGGATTCTAGAAATGGTGAGAGGTAGACCAGAGGTGCGACCCTGGCCTTAGGGTCATGAGGTGGGAGGCAGCGGGCACTCCCAACTCCATTGGAAGAGGCCTCTGTCCACCTTCACTTGGAGCTATTGCCAACTGTCAGCTCTCTGTCCTCTGTGATCCTTGGAGAAAAGGGCCAGGACTGTTCATTTTGACTGACTTCTCCACTGCCCCAGGGACTACTACCCAGACCCCCACCAACACATTTGGTGCTCAGTTTACATGCATTGGATTTACTTCTGTCCCGAATAGGGCAGGGAACGATTTGACGATGTGGCAGGTGGGAGATGGTGAACGTGATGGGCCAAGTAGAGGGAGATGGGACCCTCCGCCAGAGGGTCCTGGGACCTGGAAGAGCCCACGGTGAGGGTGGAAGCAGAACAGAAGGGCCTGGCAGGGAAACCAGGTCGCGAGAGACAGCCGTAAGAGCTGTGAACACACTGCGAGAAGGAGTGAAGGATGAGCTGAGAACTACCCCCACTCCCCCTCCAGAGATGCTATTTTGGAGGGAGAGAATATATGCAGTGCAGGGGGCAGGAGGGGGAGTATGCCAGCTTCCACAGGGGTCAGCGGGACCACCCGCTGCATGCACTCTCCCCTCTCCCGGCCAGGGCCAGCTGTCTTCACTGGCCTTGGAACCCCTTTCCCGCTCCCATCCCCACCCAGGACTTCCCTCCCCACTGGGAAATAGTGCTCCTTTGAGCACAGGAGGAGAAAGAAGGAGCCTGAAGATTTGCAGCTGGCTTCTTGGCACCCGTCTGAGGGTCCCCTGGGTCCTCAGACCTAGGGAGATGCTTCTATTTCCATGCCTGCCTTGGAATGAAAACATGGTGGGTACAGTGGAACATAGGGTGGGGCAGGCACTGCAGACTGCTCAGGGGGCCTGCACACTTCTTGCCTCCAGCTCCGTACTTAGGAACTCAGCTTGGATCCCCCTCTAGCATCAAACAGGGAGTGAATCTGGTGTTAAAAGAGACCAGGGCAGAGGCCCCTTCCAGGGCCAGCTGGGTTCACCCACAAGAGGCCTAGCCCCTCTGGGTGGAAGCCCGTATCTTGCCCCTTTGGACCAAGGAGGCTGGACAGGGGTCGGTGTCAAGTAGAGCCTTGCTTGGCATGAAGGGAAATTCCTGTGCCCCAGATCAACCTCTCTGAGGGGCCCTGACTCATTTTGGGATGAAGGCTCCAATGCCCTGCGGGTTTCTGTGGCGGCAGGGTGTGTAGAGAGCTCTGGGGACAAGGGGAGACTTTTGTTTTCGTTTTTGGAGCTTGACTTTTTTACTGCCTGAGAGCGCAGCTTCAGCTAAAGAAGCAAGATTGGCTAAGAGGGAAAGATGCTGGGCACGGCCACAGCAGAAGGACCGTTAAGTTAGACTTTAGGAAGAACTTCCTATGAAGACACTGGGGCACATTTCCTAGAGGAACCGAGGGAACCAGTTCCCTGAATGTTTTCCACAGTGAATCCCTCGCTGCCTTGGAGGCTGGGCCAGCATCGAGGCAGTACAGGCCGGAGGCAGATAGAAGAGTGGAATGACCCACAGCCAGGGCGGGGACTGAAGGCTCCAAGGAGGAAGGATGAGTGAGGGTTCAGGCATCAGAAGACATATGGCCCCACACCAGACAAGGTGAGGGATTGGAGTGAGAAGATCACAGGTGTGAAAGCCTATCTCTCATCTCGGTCCCTCTCCCACTGTCCGAGCATCATGCTCTTCTTCCTCTGGCCTTTATAGACCAGGGAGGGAAGGAGAGGAGAGGAAAGCAGCCATGGTGAACAGGCTGCTCCCCCTGTGCCTGGGGCAGGAGGCCTGCAGGACTTCTTGGTCGGGGGTGGGGGAGATGGGGTTGTGGAGCCAAACTCCCTGGGGCAGAGGAGCTGGGGGTGGTCAGCAGAGGGGCATGGGGAGGCAGGAGCCTGTGTTATTATTCTGTCTGGGGCCCCCTGCTCCAGAGGGATGCCCAGTGCAGGCTTTCAGTCCACAGTGAGTAGATGGATGGGGCCAACTGAATGATCATCAGGTCCTTCCCACTTCCTGGGGCTCATGACCTTGTGAGTGTCGCAGGAGCTGAACTCTCTCACCCTAACCCACTACAGCAAAAGCAATCTGTGGATGGGAGGTGGGGGAGGAGGAGATGGTGTAAAGGAGATAGGTCACCCAGAAGCATGGGTGAGGGGCAGGGAAGGGGAGAGTGCCCCCTGGTGCTGGCCTTTATGGTGTGCCCAGCACACACAGAGAGCTCACCTGGGGGGCCAGCGAGCCCCCTGCCTGCTCTGGCATTCCACTCCCTCCGGGCACGGCAGGTGGTTAAGCCTGAGGACAGAGGGGGGCCTGAGCAGGACTTGGCACAGGGGGTCTCTGAGCTCAGGGATTTGGGCGTCTCTGATCTCAGGCGCAGCCTCAGTCCCCTACAGTCGGCACATGTGGGTCTTTTCCCCACGCTGGTCCTCCAAACTCACCTTGTCACACATAGCCCCAGATACACCCTTCCAAAGACCCAGCTGCACACACACACACCCTTCCTCACTTACCAGGCTCCCAGTGACACCCATCTGCAGAGACATGCTTCTCCCAACACGCATGCACACAGAGTCTCACAGGACCACAGTGCCACACAATATGTCCCAGGTGCCAGGGGGACACAGACATGCACTGCCATTCATTTGCACATGACCCATGTGGACCCCAGGAACAGTGTACACTAACACATGCGTGAAGTCCCACATGTGTATGCTCTGGGCTTTGCAGTTGACCCCGTTACCCAGTGGTGTGCTGGTACATGTCCAACAACCAGTCCTCCAACTTGAGCTGCCACTGGGATGACACTGAGCAGTGGGGAGAGACCCAATCACCTCTTGCGAGCTGGTGCAGCCAGCTCTAGCCCACCACTCCACAATCCTTTGTAGAAACCACATGATAAATCTTAACCACAGATGGGCAGCCCCCAAGAGGGCTGCACCTGGGCAGCAGTGACTCATTAGGGCAGCTTCTTCCCCATGGGGGGCCTCCCCTTCCCTAGCTTCTCCCACACACAACCCCCCCTGCTCCTGTCCAGACCCCACTTCCTGTCCCAAGTGTAGAGGGTGACGGTCCCCCCACCCACCAAAGGTAATTCAGGCAGGCTTCCTGGAGGAAGAGGGCAAGGAGATGCTGCGTGTTCTCAGGGAAGTGCGAAACCTCTCTACCCAGCTGCTTCTGATCTGCTTCTGGCCCGCCCCTCATTTCCTGATTCTTCTCCCTGGTCATCAAGACCAGGAGTTGATCAATATTAAAAGCTGAGAAGGGAGAAAGTTTGTATCCTGTGGGGCAGTGGCCGGAGGTGTCCAGAGCCTGTCCTGACAGTGAGGACCTACTTGTCGTCCTACTCAAGCTCTGGAAATGTTGCATCATTTCTCAGAGCTTTTGCTTCCCAATGAGGAAAAAAAAAAAAAAGAAGGAAAGGACTGGACTGGATGGTTTTAATTTCCCTCTTGGCTCTGACACTTTGGCATTCTATATTGCTGAAATTCCTCTAAAATCTACTCCCTTATTGCTAATCCAGATCTTTTCCCAGCTCATGAGGGAAGTGATCAGATGCAGTTTGAGGGAAGCAGTGAGTGCCACAGCCCAAGGAGCTGGAGGCTGGGTCTGGGCATCCATAGGTTTGGATCTGGGGCCTGGCAGGCCATATTCATTTGCAGGAACCTTCCAGCAGCCTCTGTTCACTTTGCTATGGCTCCTGAACTATTCCTGCCACACACACATATTAGAGGAAAAGGGGAGGGAGACAGAAGAGAGAGGGAGGAAGGAAGGGAAGGAAAAAAAGGAAGGAAGGAAAGAAGAAAGAAGAGAGAAAGGAAGGAAAAGGAAAGGAAAGAGAAACAAAATGAAACAAAAAGGAAAGAAAAGAAAAGGGTTCACCTTGGATCCAGGAAGCGGCCAGCCTGACCAGTTAAGTTGCTGGGGGGACGTGGAAAGGATGGGGGAGGGTGGTGTTCCTGGTTGTTATGAACCCTTGCCCTGTGAATCTGTGAGGTGGGGGCAGTTCTGAGCCTTCCTGAGCTGTGCCAGGGCAGAGTAGAGTGCCCCGACGTTGCCCCGTCAGTGGCCAGGAAGGGGCCGGGGTCCAGCAGGCAGCCCACTCCTCTACCCAAGGCCTCCTGCCACTGCACTGCTGCTCCTTCTGAAAACAATTGAAACCACAAAATTGGCTTGTGGTTGGGTGAATATCAGTCACTGCTATTCAGCTTGGCTTCCTAGGATGACTAAGGGGGTTGTAAGCCCCTCCTATGAGCCCCCCAGATTTTCAGAGGCAGACTTGGAAAAGTGGTTTCTTTTGGAGGTTTTTGCTGGAAGCTGAGCTCCCAGGTGGCAGGGCTGCAGTCACCGTATCCAGCGTGACCGTGGGCCCGAGGTCTCGGGTGATCCCCGGGTAGAGGGAGCTGTTATCCCTGGGCTGCCTCAGGCAGCAGCTCAGAGAAGACAGGGGCTGAGGGTGAGGACACCAGGTCCCCCCAAGTCTCCTTTCAATCAGCCTGGGATTCCAGTTCCAATTCTCAAGGGAGCCAGAAGCCAAGATGCTGCTGCGGGTGTGACTGGCTGCAGTGGGTCCCATGGGCAGGGCCTGGGTGCTGGGGCTGGGACCAGAGTCCTCAGGTGGCATTCTCCCACCTCCCTCCCAGGTGGCTGCGTGACCTGGAGATGATCCCCTCCACTCTCTGGGCCAAGTTCTGCTGGTGGTCTTTCAGGCAGGGTGCTGCAGATGGGAGAAGCCGGGCTGAAATGGGAATGCCTAGCCCCTGGTCAGTGCCTAGCCCCTGGTCAGAGTTTGATGGTCTGGAGTTTGACAGGGCCTAACTCTCCATCCTTCTCAGAGTCAGGAAGAGACAATCCAGGTCATCCTGAGTGTGGGCTGGAGGTGTGTGGGTAAGAGAGTCGCTGTCTTTCTTCTGGATGTTGACACTCTTGGCCCCTTTGCTGACCTCCTCCTTCCTGCGCCAAGTGAGGAGGTTGCATTCCCTCCTCTCAATGTTGTGTTTTGTAAAGTGGCATAAAGGCATCCTTTCGAAAGTTTTGCTATTTTTATTGATCTGTAACATCTCAGGGGAAGAAGTGCGCTTGCCATGCAAATTTGTGTCAAGACTAATCTCCAGTCTCCTTCCCCCTTGCCACCCACCCCAAGCCCCACCACAGAGAATGTGGGAAGTGCCGGCTGAGCCTGAGTATCCTCCAGAAACCCATTTGGGCTTGGGTGGGGCGGGGGGAAAACGAACTCGATCTGGGAAGAAGGAGGGTGGGTCCTCCCCAGCTCGGTTTTCCCTTTTAAGTGACTCTATCACTAAGCCTCGATTTCCCCTTCTTTACATGAAAGACTTGCATTCTTTTTTTTTTTTCATTTATTTTTATTAGTTGGACGCTAATTACTTTACAATATTGTAGTGGTTTTTGTCATACATTGACATGAATCAGCCATGGATTTACATGTATTCCCCAAAAGACTTGCATTCTTTCCGCGCTGACAGCTTGTGCATCTGTGATGCCCGTGAAAAAAAGGAAAAGGCAACCCTTCCCTTGACCCCTGCTGCCAGCGCGCCCGCGGTCGCCGCCGCACTTCTGCTCCCAGTGCCCCGCCCCCCGCCCCAGTTCGGCCCTTCGATCTCTTTCTGACTGTCCACTGTCTCAGTTTCTCTCTCCGGCTTTCATTCTCTGTCTCTCCATCTCTCTTCCTGTTTCACTCCCTCGTTCTCCCCGCCCCGCCCCGCCCCTCCCCGCCCCTGGTCTGCGGGTGGGCGCACGTGAGTCCTAGATTGCCTACTCAGACTTTTCTAACTGCCCCCTCCCCAGGATTCAATTTCTCCAAACTCATCCTGCCCTCATCCGGGGTCCGAGAGTGGGGTTCATGACGTTTGTGTCTCTTTGAGCCTCTGACTAGGTGGAAAGGTTGAAGGTCTGCAGGACCTAGCTGTCACCTGTCCGGACCAGCCAAGGACTGGGGGTCCCCTGGTGGGACCAAGAAGGGTCATTTTTCTGCGAAGGGAGGGGCCTATCTCCTCACTGAATTCCTGAATCCCTCATCCTTTGGGGAAGCTCAAGGAGGGCAGGCTTCTCACTTAAGGAGAGGGAGGGAATATGGTTAATACCCAGGCTGCAAGGAGTGGGGTCCATATGGACCAGACTTGTGATTCTGGGAGGTCTGAAGAGTACACAGTGGACAAGGAACATGTGAATAACATACGTGTGGAAAAACCCTGTGTCACTCACAGACACACCAGCGGCATGACCTCTCCCCGCTCCTTCACCCCATACTCACCCTTGGGGATTAAGGAGCCCACCCCCAATACCAGCTGCACAAGTGTGTAAAGTGTGCATACACACATATCATGCTCTTGCACTCACACACACATCGACTAGCTAGAAGAGCAGGATGGAGGAGCTGGGCTGAATGAGGGGAGGGGAGGGGAGGGGAGGGACAGGAAGGCAGGGTAGCCCCACCCCCACCCCATGCCCCATGCCCACCGTCCGCCTCCTGCCTCCCGGTAACTGGCGAGGTCTCTGCCCCCTTGACTTTTCCCAGCTTCGAGGAAATACCTCCCTTTAGGGGAAAGCGAGATCGTGAGGGGAAGCAGGGGAAGCACTGACTCGGGCAGAGGCATGAGCCTGATTTTCCAGTCTGGGGCGGGGCGGAGCGAGGTGGCACTGGGGACGCCCGGGCGATGGGGCCTGACTCAGAGCCAGAACCACAGAACTTGTCCGCTGTATTGTCGTCGGGGAACAAGAAGCCACCAGGTTTATAAGAAACTGCGATTCATCTCTGCCCCCTTCTACCCCTCTGCAAGGGATCACAGTTAGGTTCGAGGAAGAACTTACAGTGCAGGGGAGAAAAGGACTGTCTCGGTTGATCTTTTTGGAAGGCTTCCCTGGGTTTGTTAAGGAAGGGTGGAGCGTTTTAGGGGGTCTAGATCTGGAGAACAGTCTGGGGTCCACGATTTCCCCACATGAGCTGTCAGAAGAAGCCCCTCCTCCCTCCTAGCCAAGAACAGGAGCTCTTAAGCCCCACTTGCTGTCCCAGAGCTACTGAAGCTACAGCAGCGGCTTAAAGGGGTTCCCAGCATCACAGGCCGTCCAGGTGGCGTGGAGAGGGGTGGAGCGACTGTCAGCTCCAGCCAGCTCTGAGCCACCCCCGGCCACTGGCCGTGCTTCTCACAGGTCTCCAGGTGAGAAGCAAGATGAGAAGTGGGCACAGATTCTATTAGCAGAAGGGCAGAGCCGAGGTGTGATGAACCTCGGAGTGGGCAGAGAGTGGGAGGCAGCACTGCCTGGCAGGGAGTACGCCCAGTGGTGCCCTCTTCCAATCTCTAAGAGCTGCCCAGGCCTCCTCCCCACTCATACCAAAAGGCTTGGATGTGTGGCAGTGGGCCTGGTGTTCAGGGCCAGGGAGTTCAAAACAGTGAGGAAGGTCCCTGCTCCCACCCCTGGAAACCTGCACCTGGAAATCAGCACTTCTGGCTTCTTCCATCTGGATCTGATTTCCTCTACTGCCACCATGCCCAGCCTGGCCTGGGCTGTGTGGCTGAGCCAGTGCCTGGCCCTTTTAGTTCCTCAGTCCTGCTCTCCCACCCCCTTGCCCCATAAGTGGGGTGGGCTTTGCTGAGTGATGGAGCTCAGTTCTGCAGGGCCATCAGACAGGACACTCGGAATGACTTCCCAAAGACAGAGGAACACACACTGGGGGTAACCTGGGGCGGCCCTAAGTTCTTGCCTTTCTCCAGAGCGAGGGAAGGACTCTGAGCCAGAATTGGCTGAGTAGGATCCTTGTGAGCAGAGAAGGATAGGGGAAAAAATAGCTGAGAGCCTGGGGAAATCAAATCACCCTCTGAGCATCCGTTTCCTCATCTGTAAAATAGAGAACGATAGTATCCTCTTTACAGGTGAGGTCATGGGAAGGGCACTGTGCAAGCATAAGGATTCACTGTGGGGTCACCAGCTTGACAAGGCACTTAACCTCTCTGTGCCTCGGTTTTCTTGTCTGCAAAATGGGTACAGTGATCCCTGCCCCACTGACCTGCGGTGTTGTGGAGCTTAATGAAATCAAGGGTGTGAATTGCCTGGGAGTGTTCTCTTTTTTCATTCTCTGTGCCCCCAAGCCGCAGTGGGAGCATCAGGAAGAACTCAGGTTTTTCCAATTTCCAACTTGCTGGGAGTCAACAGAGGAGACAAAGCACAAACTGGACTCAGCAGTATGTCCACGACAGTTGGAGCCCGAGGACCCTCGTACACAGTCCATTCCTGGGGCCCTGAGCCTTGGGTGGCAATTCCAGGTCCGTGTGCACGTGTGTGTGTGTGTTGTGTGTGTGTGTGAGAAATGCAAAGACCATGGGCCCAGTATCTCAATCCTCAGCCATTGGTCCAGTTGCTGAGAACTTGCCTAGCCAAAGCCATCCCTCCCCAACCCATAGAACATGTCAGGTTCTGGTGCCAGTGGTTGGAAAGAAATGGAGGCAGGCGTGAGGTGGGCAGGCTAAGGGCAGTCACACCAGCTTCACGACCCCTGTGGCTGGAGATGAGGGTCCAGGGGCTTCCAGCTGTCCATGGCTCTGGTAGAAAAATGTTAGCAGGACGCCTTGTGACACTTCCTGGGTAACTGAGGGGGGTGGGCAGCAGTCAACAGGCTCCCGGGGAAATCTCAGACTCCTGTGTCAGAGCAGATCTGCGTCTGGCGTCGTAAGTGGGGTTAAACTCAAGGTCAGATCTAGCCAATCCATTTTCCGTGCCAACATGGCCTCGGGTGCCCTCCATTGCAGTGGCTGGGACCCAGGTGTCCACTCAGCTGGAGATGGCTCTGCTCCTGCCTGCTCTGTTCCTCTCCCCGGACTTCCGCTGGCTGTCTGCTGGATTTCTGCCTGTGCCTGGGATTTAGGAGGATGGAGCGCAGCACAGAGGGCCAAGGCCTTGGCTCTCCTCCCAAGTTGTGGGTGCTAATCTTTCCATACTCCCAAGTTGGGGGATCTCAAGGAAATGAGACTGAGCTGCAGTGTGTAGTATGCAGAAGTTGGGCAAACAGCTTCTCAGTCTTAAGTGGATGAGGTGGGAGGTGACTCTAAACTGCTTAAACAGAAGAAATGCTTCAAGGTGTCTCAGGGCTTTGTATTATACGGTCCAGACTTGGTCACTCTGCCTTCACCGGTGAAGTGCTGGAAGATGAACCTGTCCCAGGCTCCTGGGTCTCCTACCTCACTCCTCCCTGCTCTCTGCCTTATGCCATTTCCAGGCCACTGTTATGTTTCATGGAGTTGAGAAGGAGAAAAGGAGGAAAGGAGAGAAAAGAAAGCCATGAGAACAGGCTAGAGGGCCAAAGTGGACCCCAAGCAGGATGCAGAGTTGGCAAGAACAAAGAGCACAGTGGGAAGTGAATTTGTTCAGATGGGCAAGAAATGAGGGATAAGTGAGCAAGCTGCTTTTGCAGAGCAGGACAGAGCAGAGGGTAAGGAGGACTTCCAAAGTGAGCAGTGGTCTTAGTGTTTCTGGAATAGGATGTGTATATATATATTGTGGGTGGGATAGGGCCAAACTGAGGAAGAGCTATATCTTCCTGCCTTTGAGGAGGAAGACCACGGTGCAGCAGGAAGGCCAGAAGGCGGACTGCAGGTAGGACTTCGGAGTGTCCCCATGAGACAGGGATGAGGGAGACAGAGGGCCAGCTGCTGGGCCTGCAGCCTCCTTGTCCCCACTCCCAGCACTCCCACCCCTGCAAACACTCCTCAGCACCCCCCCCCCCACCCCATTTTGGCCTGCAGCCCTTGGGAAGCTGCATGGCCTTCTCACTACGGACCCAATGCCGGCTGCGGCTTCTTCCCTCTGACCTATTTTTTAATCATCTGATGGGATCCCCCGCCCACCAAACCAAAGCCTCGGCCCCCTGGGCCCGTCAGCTCCACCGCGTGTCAAAACTGCCCCTGTCACTTTGCGTTGGCTTCTCAGTCCAGCCAGCCCCTCCCCCAGGGCCTGAGAGCGAGGGATAATTACCCAGCTGCTGAGCCCCCATCTCCTCCCTGTCCCTCCACACTCAGCCCCAGCAGAGGGGCCCCAGGACCGCTGGGAGGAGAGTCCCCACCCTCCTCCTGTGCAGCAGGAAGTCCCTCCTGCTATCTAACCCCTACTCTTCCCTCTGTCCTGCCTGGACAGAGGGACAGACACAGAGGATGTTGGTATTGGAAGGGACTTTGGGATACCCCTCAGGAGACAGACAAGGGCAACCAGTCTCTTGCCCTGGTTTTAGGGAAGTCTTCTGCCTCCCCCTGGCTCTAGAGGATGGTCTCTACTGACTGTTTCATTTTACAGAGCAGAAAACTGAGGCACAAAGAGGGAAAGCACCCATCATCGGGAGTTAGTGGTGGAGCTGTGGTCAGAACCCAGAGCGCCCCTTCTGCCTTTCCATTTCTTTCTGAGTCTTCCTCCCCTGATGTCTGTCTCAGTTTCTGTGCAGCTCTACCCTCATCCCACACCAGAAGGGCTCCTCCCAGGTCTCTCTCTCCCTTGCCCACTGGCCGGGAAGAGCTCCAGCCTGGTTTTTCAGGGCCGTCCAGCTGGCTTCAGGCAACGTTCAAAGAATGGGGTTTGTCCCCTCACCTCCTCCCCCCACTACCACCTGTTCCCCGCTTTTCCCCTCCTCTCTGGTCCATCCCAGGTCCAGCCCCTAAGTCTGCCTCATCTCGTCCCCACCCCCACAGTGTTAAGGAGATGGACAAACCAAAGGGCCTCGGGCCAGAGACAGGCCCAGAGCAGACTCTCAGGTGGGGGCCCAGTCCCAGACAGACAGACAGACATGCAGCAGGCACACTGAGACCTAGAGAGACCTCAAGGCCCTGACAGAGATGTGGAGATAGAGAGAAGTTTGCAAATTCAGCCCCGGAGTAAGCAGAATGATGGACACCGAGAGAGCGCCAAGGAAACTACTCTCAGGACAAGCACCCCAAGATTTTACAGATCCCAGAGCTAGAGATGGGTGTGAAGAAAACACACGGCCAGGCAGGCAGGAACACAGGGGACCCCAAGAGACCCAGAATCAGATAGATATAGCAGAGAAGAAACTCAGAGACTCAGAGGCCCTGAGAGACCAATAGGGTCACGGGGCAAACAGGGATACATAGGGCTCACAGGAAGCCAGGCAAGGGCCTTGGAGAGCGAGGGGCCAGGCAGGGGCTGTTTGGCTGACCTGTGGCCAGAGGCCCTGGGGAGTAGCCTTCCAGAGGCCTGGCCTGGCAGAGGTCTGACAGTGCCAAGGGATTGTACGGTCTTCAAAGGCACAAGATGGAGAGCAGAGAGGAGCCTGGCTGTGGAGGGATTAACCCCTGGCCCACATCGCACTACTCGGCTCTTTCTTGTCTGCACCCCTCCAACACCAGCTCCCTTTAACCAGAGCCCTGGGTATCCCCCCCCCCCCCGGCCCCCACCCCCAGCTCCTGGTAACCGGACTCTGCTTCCTGCCTGAGATTAAGGGCCTGTCTGTTGAGATTCCCCAGGAAGTGGAGGGACACACTCTCTCCCCCGGGCCTCCCTGAAGCTCAGGACTGCCCACTCATAGTCTGGCATGCCCCCAAGATGTTGCTCAAGCACCCAACATCTTGGAGGTCCCTTCAAGAGGGGGCAGGAACCCTAGCCTGGGAACGCAGTGAAGGTGGGGTGCTCTGTGGGTGTGGGGAGGGGTGTGGGTCTAGTGTGAAGAGCTGGGGCTCCTGGGTGACAGCTGTTAGAGACAGAAGAGCTGATCCAAGATAAGATACCCCCGGGGGAGGCCTGAAATACAGGAGAACCCGGTGTGGCCTGGAGCTAAAGGATAAGGCTTCCCAGCCTTGCAGGGGGTGGGGGGTAGGGAAGGGGAACCAGCCTGGGAGTGAGAGCCTGGGGCCCTTGACCTTAATTGGTGTTGAGCCCACACTGATCACCTGGTGCTGGGTGCTGGGGACTCGGAACTCCCGCAGCTGTCACGGGGTAGGGCTTCTACAGGTGCTTGTCACTCGCCTTCTGCCCTCCCTGGCTGTTAATCCGATGGTTCCGGCCATGCTATCTGAAGGACTGGCAGTCTGGGCCCAGAGCCGGAGGAGGTTCAGAGCAGGTGGGGGTGAGCAGAGCAGATGCCCAAGGAGCTCAGGGAGGCTCATGTGGGACACGCGAAGGGGGTGAGGCTGCAGGGATTTATCTAGCGTTGCTGTGTGTTTGTGTGTGTGTGCATTGCATGTGCTTGCTCACACATGGGTGCTGTCCATTGTATGTGCACAGGCTGGCATGTTTCAAGCCTGCATCTGAAGGGCAAATGCACT
Source organism: Odocoileus virginianus (assembly GCF_023699985.2). Lineage (NCBI taxonomy): Eukaryota > Metazoa > Chordata > Mammalia > Artiodactyla > Cervidae > Odocoileus > Odocoileus virginianus. Next base: position 37,002,856 of record NC_069690.1, on the reverse strand, counting down.
GAGGGGCTCGAGAACTTTGATCCCAAGGTCACCTCGCTAGGAGTTCTTTGGAGGCAGAGGCTGAGCCTACTTTATCTCTGTGACCCCCGAGTCCCTGGGGTCTGGCCTGTCCCGGTCTCCAGGGGATGGTGTATGGGTCTCTGGAGGGGAAGACTGTCCTTCCTGGGATGGGATCTTGGTTCTCTTTGGGCCCAGGGCCCTAGTGGAGACTGAGGCCTGGATTTGAAGGGCCTTTTGTGGGGAACCAGTAGATGCCAGAGGGAGAGAAGGGAACTTTGGGCAGCTTGGAGGAGAAGGGGAGGAGGCACTTAAGCATAGTCTGTGCCTCTGCTCATGGACAGAGGAGCCTGGCAGGCTACAGTCCATGGGGTCGCAAGAGTCGTCCATGACTTAGCGACTAGAGAGAGAGAGAGAGAGCCTCTGCTCTGCTCTTGCCTCGGGGCAGAACCCCATGGCCTTCACACTGCCTCACACCTCACTTGAGACCTGGTCATCCTGACAGAAAGTCTTTTAGCGCCATTTACTGATGAGGAAGCCAGGGAGGTGAAGATACTTGAACAGACCACACAGCCAGTTGGAATTGGGGTTCTAAGCCAGTTACATCATTTCTGTTGCCACAAGTATTTTCCTGCAAACCTCCCTCTCCCTGGCCCACCTCCTCTGTCTTCTTTTCAGATCTCCCTCTCCTGGCCTGAGACTTGCCCATTGAGTCACGCTCTGGGTTTCTGACTTTGTGGTCCCTGTCCCTCTCCATCTCTGAATCTTTCAGAAACACAGCTAAGCACCCCCCCCCCCGCCCCCGCTCCGTGCTCTCTCCTTTTCCTGCCCTGCCTCTTCTCCAGCATACCGTCCTCCCCGCTTCACTCATCTACCCTCTCACAGCCGCTCAGGTTATGCCCAGCAGGATGGAGGCAGAAATCCTGGATCCTAGAGTCCTGATATGCGAGGTCTCTGCCGAGAGCCACCCTCTGTGACTGCCCCGTGGGCCGTTCAGCACCCTACCCTGGCACCATGCAGCATGAGCCCATTCAAGAGCCTTCCAGGTCCTGGGAGTGCTAAGCATCCACACATTGTAAAGAGAGAACACAGGTGACGGTTAGCTTCTGGGGTAAGGAACTGCCTGGTTCTGGCACTTCAATAAGAAAATATACTCAGTGCCTGGAGCGGCCATCCTCAACCATCACACAGTCTTCCAGGTGCCAAAGGGCACACAACAAGCAGGGTCAGGGCACAGGCTTTCTCAAGTTGGGACATGATTTGGAGGTAGAATGGCAAAACGGGAGTGGGCCTGAGAGTGGGATGCATGGACTCTGGGGGGGCCCAGCATCACCTGGACAGATACTGGAGAATCAGCCACAGACCTGGGAATCAGAATCTCCAGAGGTAGGTCTGAGGAATTCACATTGTAAAGCTTCCAGGCACCACCTGTGATGCACAGTCATGGCAGGTACTGTGTGGCATCAGAGGAGCCAAGCTCCTTTTTGAGTCTTGATAGGAAATGGCTTGAAAAGAAGCCTTGAATATAGGCAGAACAGGGTGAAGAAAACCGCTGTCCAGGTTGGTGGGCTATGGGGCAATTTACTTTTCTGTTTTCTAAACCTTTTCTGATGTGATCATATGACTTTTCATTTATTACAGTTGTTCTTCCTCAAAATTGGGAAGGCAACACTCTTGTGGGAAGAGCACTGGATCAGGAGTCAAGAGATGGGGGTTCCAGCCCTGGCTCTGCCACAAGTGGGGTGTGAGAGTTTGGTAGGTTGTTCATTTTCCCACATTTCCCATCCAGCCTGTCTTGTGACGTTTGATGTTTATTGGAGACAGTGTCTCTCCCATCCTGGAGACATACCCTGTCCTTTGCTCCTGCCCCACCCAGACCAGCCTTCTGGACGATCAATGGGTAGATCCATGAGAGAGGGGCTGGGATGAGCAGTGATGGAAGTGGGCAGATCCCAGGGGGCCCTATATCCTGCCCCACCTCCCCCACCTCTCCAGTCCTGGGGCCTGGGAAGAGGATGAGGTGGCAAGGGGAGGAGGAGGTGTCACTGCCAGAGTTCTTCTTCTCACCCGAGCTGGCAGAGAGGCGGGCCTGGCAGTGGTGACACCAGGGCTACTCAGCCCCCGCTTTTCACAGGCACTTTCTTTTTTGGGTGGAAGGAATTGGAGGGAGTGAGTGAGAAACCTGGGTTTGATGAGCCGGGCTGTAAGACCCTCTAACAGTTCATCGGGTTACACAAAGACTGCCTCCTGCCACCCTCTTCCTCCAGGGACATGTCCCCAGGTCCACCTGATTCTGAAATTCATAATCCCTCCTGCCCCCAAAGCTGGGCAGGGGTTTAGGTTCTTCTGTTCAGGGGTAGGGGGAAGGATCACTTGACCCGAGGATGAGCATGGAGAGGAGGAGGGGGAGAGACAGGGCGGAACAGGGCCCCACTTGGCCCTCCACAGCCAAGCACTTAGCGAGAATGTCTCCCAGAAGAGGTGTCAGCATTCAGCAGCCTCATGTCTCCTGGGGAAACCAGTCATTCAAGGTAGACTTACTAAAATCTTTCATGTTTCCCCAAAAGTAGCCAAGGGTCTCAAGATCACCCTCTCTTTCAAGCAACGCAGCCCACATGGACCAGCAGGCAGAAACTCCCCCCTTCAGGAAGGATGGAGAAGGTGGGTAAAGGGCCAGGAGGAGGCCAATCCTGGGTTCTGGTGCTGTGGTGTGCTGGCCTCCATGCTCAGAGGATGTGCTTATGTTCTTTCCTCCCCCCTCCCTGAGTCATGCCCGCCTCCTGGGGTCCCCAGCTTTGCCTTCACCTGCCAACCTGCCTCTTGGTTCAGCTCTAGTTGGGAGCAGAGAGTCCCCATGGGCCCCTGAGGGTGAAGCCCTGTTGAGTTGGGACAGGGATGCAGAGATGGGGCCAGCTCCCAGGGGAGAACTGAGGCGGGCTGGGGAGGAGCGGGAGGGGGGGAAGGGGAGAGAGACGAGGTTAACCTTTAACATGATAAAAATGTTAAGGTATTTTTCAAAACACTCTTACAAATGAAAATCTTCATATATTGACATGTGAAAAATTCCATTACACCTTGTTGAGTGAAAAAACATTACGCGTATATATATATGTATGGTATGCGTGTGTGCATGTGCAAAAGACAGACCAAGAAGGGGTGTGCAAGGAATGATGTCTGGGGTGTTCAGCAAAATTGTAATCCTATTTGCCTCTGGGGGGTGGAATTTGGTGTGATTTACGCAGTCCTATTTTTTACTTCTTTATACTGCTTAAATTTTCTACATGAGTGTGTTTTATCTTTATTCACAGGAAAACTCCCAATGAAGATATTTTCAACCAGGGGGAAAACAGTCATCATAAAAGGAATATAACTACATTAGTCAACAGAAAAGGAAAACAGAGAAAGCTAAGCCCTCAGAGTCCTACCACCAAGGCAGCCCTTCAGAACATGTGGTGGGTTTCCTTCCTGTCAGCCTGCTCTGGGTCTGTTCAAAGCTGCTTTTCCATCCAGGTATAATAATAGACTGTAAAGTGCCACCCAGGTGTCTTCTCTCATGTAAGGCTCACAGGCCCTCTGAAAAAGTGCATCAGTTTGTTTTCTCTAGCCTGGGGGCCTTGAGGCTGACTTTCAGGCAAAGAGAGTGACTTGCCCGGGTCACGTCTACCTGAGTGATGGTCAGAGCCCGTCCTGGGACTCTGAGCGCTGGCAATCCAGTGCTGCTCCCAGTGCCCGTGGCTGGCACGCCCTCGTGCAAACCCTCAGCTGCTGCTACGCAGTTCGCTTGATGGAACTCTTCTCGCTGCCCACCAGGTCCCACTTCTGCCCTAGGGCTGAAGGAACAGATGCGTGGAACACAGCCTGCTTGGGCCTCTGGCAAAGAGGAAGAGGGCAACACTTCACACAAAGCCACTCGGCTCGGAGCCTGGGCACACAGTGAGCATCAGTGAACATCTGTCACATGGCCATGGGCAAAGCGGCTTGGAGCCTGCGAGTAAGCCCATCTGGGTCATCACCGAAGGCTTCCCGTAGGAGGGGGCCTTTGAGCTGAAGCTTCAAGGATGGGTGGAATTTCCACGAGGGTCCAGAGGAGACAAACAGTCTGGCGTTTCACGTGGAGGGGTTGACTCTCCCATAAGGCATAAAGTCTTTGAGCGTGAACTACAAGGCGCACCGGAGACTCGCTGCTCTGCACGGTGGGGGCCCTACAGTCCTCACCAACCGCGTAGAATTTGCCGAGTTATTAGCCAGGAGGGGCGGGGTGAGGCGGGGCGGGGCCGAGGTGGCGGGGTGGGGGGGTGGCCGAGAGAGCTTCATAAAGCCACAGCAAAGGCGCCGCGACGCTAGTGACAGCGGCCCGCTGGAGAGGGAGCCCGGGAGCTGCCGCGCGCCCGCCAAACGCGGGCGCAGGACCCAGGCGTCCGAGCCCGGGCTCCGGTGGGGCCCCGCCCCTCCCCCCGGCCCCAGGGCCCCGGCCCCGCCCCCGCCCACCTCTGCCCAGCCGACCCCCGCGCCCGCCCCCGCGCGGAGAGGGGCCGGTCCTCGACGGCCCGCGGGAAGGTGCCAGCCCGCCCCGGATGGGCATCGTGGAGCTCGGCTGCGGAGACATGCTAACGGGCACCGAGCCGATGCCGGCGAACGACGAGGGCCGGGCGCCAGGCGCCGACCCGCAGAACCGCTACTTCTACCCGGAGCCGGGCGCGCAGGACGCCACCGACCGTCGCGGGGGTGCCGGCCTGGGGGCGCCCTACGCCGGGGGCGCCCTGGTGCCCTCCCCGCCAGGCCGCTTCCTCGGAGCCTACGCCTACCCGCCCCGGCCCCAGGCCGCCGGCTTCCCCGGGACGAGTGAGCCCTTCCCGCCGACGCCGGGCGCCGAGGGCTACCAGTCGGGGGACGCCTACTCGGCTCCGGACCCGCGCGCCACACTCTACCCGGCGCCGCGCGAGGACTATACACTGCCGGCGGGGCTGGAGGTGTCCGGGAAGCTGAGAGTTGCGCTCAACAACCACCTGTTGTGGTCCAAGTTTAATCAGCACCAGACGGAGATGATCATCACCAAGCAGGGACGGTGAGTGAGGCGCGCGCCGGAGCGCCGAGCGATGGGAGCCCCTTCGTCCCTGACCTGCCCTGACCGAGACGAGCTTCTTTTTTTTCTGTCTAGACTGCTAGTGTCTCCGTGTCCCTCACAGCTTTGGCTCAGGCCTTGAGGGGAAGGAGGGAGTTGAGGTGGGGACAATCTCAGGACATTGCACCGACAGGCGCAACCTGAAACTCATGAGTGACGGAGGCGAGAGACACAGGGAGCCACGGTCCTGGTTTAGGGCGAGGGTGCCTATGGTTTCCCCAGGCACTGGGGTCCCGCTCTCTGCCTGAGTGGGGGACGCCCAGGGCGCAGGGGGAGTGTTTGCTGTGCGTCTGACAGAGCAGGGCACCTCTTCGCCCCTATGTGCTGGGAAACCCAGGGGAGGGCAGAATCTTGCAGTGGAGCGGACAGCAAAGCAGCCCTCCTCTCAGGGGCCCTCTTTGCCCACCTCTCCCCGTGCCCTTGCTGCTGTTGTATACAGGTCAGCTCTGGGGGAGGGAGACGTGTAAAACTGGGATTTGGTGACATGGAGACCTAGTCGCCAAGTTTCCTTTCCGGTAGTACTTTGAGATCATATGTCTGGTGTGTGCGTGTGGTGGGGGGAGGGAGGTGGGACCGTGGAAGAGGGCATAGATTCCTTCCAGACACGGTCCCTGCCTGAGGGCACAGATGTCCATGGGCCTGAGCAGGTGAAGCTACCTCAAGAGTCCCAGCTGGCAGCCAGTCCCAGTCTCTGCACCCTTCAAGGCCTGTCCCCGAAAGCCTGCCCCACCCTGACCCAGACGTTCAGTTCACCCTGGGGAAGCCCTGGTTCCGTGGCTTAGGCTCTCCTGAGCCCAGTGCGTGCAGGGTAGGGTTTTGGGGCCAAGGGTGCTGCTTCCGGAGAGTCTCCTACGTGGGGAAAGAAAGAGAAACTTGCAGCTTGTGTGTTATTTGTGTAGCAAACTCCACTCTGAGTGGGCCCTGACTGTGTCTGGTGGGTGAGAGTGTGCACGACCCTTTCCCGGGGAGGGGTCTGTGTGGGTAGAGAACCAGCGAGGGCCTCTGTGTGGAGGCAGCTGTGTCATCAGTGGACCCGAGAGGTGTTGAAGGGCAGATAGAAGTGTGGGGCTCGGGAAGGGAGAGGGGAGAGGCCATGCTGGGCCAGAGGGTTGACATTCATTCAAGCAGCACCCTTGGTCCCAAACCCTACCCTACATGTGCTGGGCTCAGGGGGGCCTGAGCCATGGAACTAGATCCCTCAAGGTAGACTGAATATCTGGGCATTGCTGGAACATTTTTCCGTCCTGATGAATGATTTCTGTGGGATGGCTGGGGATTGAGGGACCTGTCCACCAATCACAATTGGCTTCAAGTTGCTGAACTGTTCTTTCTCGGGGATGAACCCAGGAAAGACTGGCATTTTCTTTTATGGCCTGGCCTTCATCTTCTAGGCCGTCTGATAATTCCTCTCTGTTCCCCCAACCCTAGTCCCCTTCTGGGTGACCCTAGGCACAGCCCAGGCTTCTAGGCTGTCATGTCTAAATTGGAGGGAACCCAGAAGATCCTGTTCTGTCTTCTTCCTGGACAGACAGGGAAATGGACCCAGAGACAGTAAGAGACTTTTCTGAGGTCACACAGCACATCCATCACTGGCAGAACTGTCACCAGCTCCCAGATGGTATGTGCCTGGGGTTCTTTCTCTGCTCCCCCAAGACCAGGAGTAAAAACAGCTACCCACACTGTCCGAAGGCCTTGATGCATTCATAGTGCTTTCACTTCCATTATTTCACTACGCTAGGTAGGCCAAGCAGCCTCCCCGTTTGCAGCTGAGCGCGCTGAGGCCCGGGGGGCTGATGGCTTGCACTTGGTCACACGGCAGACCCGAACTCAAGCCTCCACTCTGTTGAGTGGTCAGGAAGCCTTCTCACCCCAGGGCCTGCTGGGGTCTCCCCACAGACTTGTGGCCAGGCCCCCGCCCCTCCAGTCTTGAGGCCTGGGGTGGACAGAGCTTCGGCAGAACTTCAGGGATCTGGGGGTGCAGGACTGGCTGTGGGTCTTAGGGTACGGTGCAGTACATATTGCTGTCTGTACTGGCTGTCTCCTTTGCATCTACAACCTCATTTTTCCTTTACATTCCTGCTGAATAATCTTCTCTTGACAGTTGTGTTGTCTCTCTTTTATTTTTTATTTTATTTTAATTTTCCATCTTTTGGCCATCCTGCACTCCTGCATAGCATGTGGGATTTTAGTTCCCTAACTAGGGTTTGAACCTGAGCCCCTGCCTAGGCAGCTTGGAGTCTTAACTACTAAATCACCAGGGAAGTCCCTCGTTGTCTCTCTTTTATTTAAACCCACACACTTAATTTCCTTTATTATGAAAAATTCCAATATATACAAAAGTGAAGAGAAACATGTAACAGATCTCCATCTACCCATTACCTAACTGTCGATACTAGTCCAACCCTGTTTCTACTTTTCCTTTGCTGTGTTAACGGCCATACCTCTGGTCTGAAACTATGTTAGTGATAGCGTAATTAGTAAGTAAATCCTAGATACTGTATTACTTCATCCTTAAGTAGTTCTCTGTGCACCTCTAAAAATGGGTTTTTAAAAATAAATGCAATACCATTAGCAAACCTGAAAAGAAATTCTTAAATATCATCAGATTTCCCTGACTGTTTTGTACACTCCAGTTTTACAATCCTCACACTTTCAATCCGTCCTGAAGGACTGCTTCGGACACTTCGTGGGTTGGAGCTGTTGGAAGGGGACAGTGGCCTCTCACCATTTCCCTTGAGGCCTCCTCTTGGATCAGGCCTCAGGGTGGAGTGGAGGAGACAGAGGACACACCGCTCCCAGCTTGGCACCCGGGTCTGTGAACTTAGGCTCCAGTGATCTGGGAAGTCGGCGGCCATTTCCTTCTGCTACTGGCTTCTGAAAAGTAAGACGGGCTCAGAGAACAGCTCCCTTTCTGCCCCCTTTCAGACCAGGGCAGACTGGTCTGTCCCTCCATGGTTTCCAGTGATCCGTCAGTCACCACCACATCACCCACGACTTTCTTCCTTTTTGAAAAATCCTTCCAGCAGGCCCACCCACAGCCCCGTAGCCTTTCGTCTTGGGGCTGACTCACTCCCTCCCAGATTCTTTCTCTCCTACCCACCCTAGACCCACCTCGCATTGTGGACAGGACACAGTCATGTTCTCCTCTGTGGCAGGAATGGGATGGGGAGCGGGGCAGGAGGTGGTTCTGGGGTCCAGAGACTAATCCAGGCGGCTCAGATGGGACCGGGAGGGGAAATGGAGGATAGGAAGATGGACTGGCCTACTGGAGGGTTTGGAGTTCAAGTCTATGTGTCTGTGGTCCATTAGGCGCGCTCATGTTGCTGGGCCTCATGTTATTTCTGGGAGGCAGCTTGTCTGATAGTCAATGGTAGACATTCTCAGCAGAGGAAGAGCGAGGCGGCTGTCTCCGTGTGTGGGTGTGTGGGTGTGCAGTAATTGCTGGCAATCCCCACTTTTCTGGGTGTGATTAGTTGATTATTATAATTAAGATAACTCTGTTGTTAAGCAGCTCTATTTGCATTTCTGTATGTATGTGCGAGGTTAGGGCTTGGTAAAACAATTTCAGTCCCGCATTATCCTCGATCGCAGGCCTGTTGGTTTTCTCTTCTCTACATTCCAACACCAAGAACTTTTTAGATCTTTAAAAAATATTTTTAGCTTTAAGCCTGCTTTAATTTGGGCTGATGGGCTTCATTTCTCATGGGATCGGTGAAAATGGCTTTGCTTTTTCTCTTTCCCTGTTTGCTGGTGGCCGTCTGATTTCTATTCAGTGGATCCGAGGTTAGTTTGAGGAGGCACTCCCTTGATGCTTAGGTGCGTTTTACATTTGGATCCATAAAGACATTGCCGAATACGCTCCCCAGACTTCCCTGGCGGTCCAGTAGTTAAGACTCTGCACTTCCACTGCAGGGATCATGGGAGTTTGATCCCTGGTTGGGGAAAATCCCACACTCCCCGTGAAGCATGGCCAAAAAAAAAATACAAACCTCTCCTCAAAAGTGGTTTCAGTTTACACCCCGACAGATAGTGGAAGAAAGGACCAATTATCCTTCAGGCTCAATAGCAATTAGGTATTATCAATTTTGAAACATTTTGCAAACATGCCTGATAAAAGTGTTAGTCATTCAGTCGTGTCCGACTCTTTGCAGCCCCACAGACTGTGGCCCATCAGGCTCCTTTGTTTATGGGATTTTCCAGGCAAGAATACTGGAGTGGGTTGCCGTTTCCTCCTCCAGAGAATCTTCTCGAGCCAGGGATTGAACCCAGGACTCTTGCATTGCAGGCAGATTCTTTACCGTCTGAGCCACCAGGGAAGCCCAGACTGATAAAAACCATCTCCTTTAAATTTGTGCCTAATAACTGTGAATTGGAGCGTTGTCGGAAGCATTCAGGATGGGGAAGGGGTACAGTGACTGCGAATCATTTCAAGTCCTTAAGTAGTGGTGAGCTGTCTTTTCGAGGGGCTCAGATTGGCACCAGACTCCCTTTTCCTTCCCAGCAAAATGTCATGTAAATCAAGGGCTATTTTGGGATCCCAGCTGGTGGTGAGTCTAGATTTTTAGGGTGAAGTTGAGACCTCCCTTCTCCTCTCCCTCTCCCCTACCCTACCCTGGTCTTCTTGTGTCTCCTGCTTTTCCTTCTACTAGTAAGAAGCAGGAGGGGGTGGTGGAGACTATAGCATGTCCCCTGCCATCAGGAGACTCCAGCTCTGTGATTCCACCAAGAAGCCATCACCAAACTTCTCGGAGCCTCATTTTCTTCAGATATAAAATTGGAAAAGAACATTTTGTACCTCAGAGGACTTTTTCAGTGAACTGGCTGCTGCATAAGGAGAGGCACAATGAATAAGTTCCCTTCTCTCTCTTTATTACTACATGTCTGGATAGGAACTGGGTACAATATAGGAAGCATGAATGACCTGACCACTGTTGCAAAATGAGTTAGTGGTATCAATGGGCTGAAAATATTCTCTCACTCTCGATTGCTCAAAGCCTCATCCCTAACTTTGATTTCTCCAGTTGACTGGCACGCTAAGCTCCTGGGACCCAAGGCCTCAAACCAGAACTCTGGACTCTTGCTTGGGGTTCTTCAGCCAGGCCAGAAGGTTTTGACCACTCTGGGCCTGGGAGAAGGTGGGATGAGGGTGGGATAGTGTAGACAGTGAGCTGAGTTGCACATCTTCCAAACTTCTTAACAGCTCTGAAAGTTAAAATGGACAGGAATTGTTATCTCCATTTATGGGTGAAGAAAGTGAGGTTTGGTTTAGGAATTAACTTATCTTTATTAACTTTTAATAAATTAACTTATTGAGTAAGTTTCTTTTTCTCAGCCCAGGAGAGTCTGGGGAAGGCAGGAATGTGACAGTACTCTCCTGGGAGATCTTTCCAAGGTTATTAGGGATGTTGCTCTAGGACCCTCTGGGGACTGTGTGTGTGCACGCGTATGCTCGGCTGTGTCCAGTTCTTTGCGATCCCATGGAGTGTAGACTGGGATCCACCCAAAAGTGCTTTTTGGCCCCTGGAACTCTAAATCCCCCAGGTTTCCTGACTCATGGACCAGGACCTTTCTTCCCACCCTGCAAGGCTTCTTGTAGGAGGAGGAGAGAAGTGTGTATGGGAATGAAAAGCAATTCTGATGAGGATTTGACTCTGCCATCTTAAAAAGTCTGCTCTTCCTGCTCGAGTCGAAAGAGAGGCTAAGCCGGAGAGGCAGTGGTGATGGTAGAGGTGCTGGTTGTAGTGACGGTGGTGATGGGAGTTGTGCTCCTTGAAGTGTTCCTTGTAGTGATGCTGGTGATGGTGGAGGTGTCGGTTGTAGTAACAGTGATATTGATAGTGGAGATATTGGTTGTATTGATGGTGGTGAAGGTGGAGGTGATGGAGATGGTTGTAGTATGGCAGTGCTTATTCCTCTGAATCTGTTACTCAGCACAATAGCATAACATCCCAAATCCAACTTCCTCCACTTTTCCTGGGAACCCAGGACTTCGATCACGAGAACTGTGCTCAATAGAGTCCCTCTTCCAGGTGGATGGAAAGCTCTGGCTAGGACTTCAGCTACTTCTCTGAAGACCCAAGCCGGGAGCAGGTGGCACTGCAGACGTCAGGCCTAGGAGGACGGGGCAGGGAAAGCCTGCGGATGACCGCTCTGAGGCTGGGTGTGTGTTAGCACCATGAGAGCCGCAGCGAGAGGATGGATGACAGACTGAGGCCAGACCAGGGTTCGGGGAACTCAGAGATGAAGACCTACTAGGAACAGCCTGTGTTGGGGCTGGCTTGTGGCTTTGCTCCCCTCCAGGGAGCAAACTAAGGCTAGAGACGGGTGTGCAGCTAATGTTAGCAACTGACGCTCAAAAAGAAAAAAATTTTTAAAAGCCCTGCTTCGTAGTGTTTGCTGATTTCCATGGTAAATACCCCTATAATGGCTGCTTGCAAGCTGCCCACATGTTATCACTGAACTTGGAGTTGGGAAGAGACGTGCGGCAGCAAATATTATCTAGTTTATCTCCACCATACTGATAAACAATCTCAAGAGCAAAGATAATAGTAAGTGTAGTAAAAAATATCGAGAAGTGATTTTTTTGAGTATTTATTGCCTTGACTTGTAATGTAATATATTTCATGGTAGTTTATATGATTTAATTTTTATTGATATTTATTTTTGGTTGTGCTGGGTCTTCACTGCTGCCCAGGCTTTCTCTAGTTGCCACAAGCGGGCACTTCTCTAATTTCGATAAGCAGCTTCTTATTGCAATGACTTCTCTTGTTGTGGAGCACAGGCTCTAGAGCTCAAAAGACTTAGTAGTTGTGGCTCATGGGCTTAGTTGCCCTATGGCATGTGGAATCTTCCCCGACCAGGGATTGAACCATGTCCCCTGCATTGGCAGGTGGATTCTTAACCACTGGACCACCAGGGAAGTCCTGGTTTAATTGTTAATTGTTGCTGTCTAACAACTGGCTGGCAGACTTCCTGGACTTCCCCGGCTGGCTCTGGTGAGGATGGGAGCTGGCTCCAGCACACCACTGATGGACGGCCTTGGCCCAGGGAACGGCTGTCCGGGGGGCTGGGGGCTGATGGGATTGGTGGGTCTCTCTGTTCTCCCCAGGCGGATGTTCCCATTCCTGTCATTTACTGTGGCTGGGCTGGAGCCCACCAGCCATTACCGGATGTTTGTGGACGTGGTCTTGGTGGACCAGCACCACTGGCGGTATCAGAGCGGCAAGTGGGTGCAGTGTGGAAAGGCTGAGGGCAGCATGCCAGGTACGTGCCTCCTTGGGAACCGGGGGCATGATTTTTCTATAAGACTGTGCGCCCCCTGGTGGATCCAAGAGGAACTCCCCCCAACCCCCAGTCTCTGACTCCTAGGATTTAATTCTCTAGTTCCACCCCACCCCATCCACTCCACCCCACTCCATCCCTTCCCCTCCCACGTCTCACTTTCATTCTGTTTGTCATCTCTTCTACTTTGCTCTATCCTGTTCTCAGCTTGGCCCTCTGCCCGCACCTCCCCCATCCTGCCCCGTCTGTCCTCCCCCTCCATCCTTCTTGCCGTGCCCCTCGGAACAGGCAAAGGAAGCCACCAGGGGCCTGGTCCCAGGGGCTGCATGCCAAAAAGATTAACTGTCCACAGGGAACCGCCTGTACGTCCATCCAGATTCCCCCAACACCGGAGCCCACTGGATGCGCCAGGAGGTGTCATTCGGGAAACTGAAGCTCACGAACAACAAGGGGGCTTCCAATAATGTGACCCAGGTGGGACGCCTCCCCTTGGGAAAGCCCCCATCTTTCCCTGTCCCTGAGGCCACAGTGCGTCCTGCAGGCTGATTCTGTTCTGTAAGAGCGACTTGTCTCCCTCTCAGACTCTGGTTCTTTTCCACCCACCTTGAGAGGAAGCTGACTCTCAAGGCAGATGGGGGTCACATTCAGGTCAATGTGGACCAACCCAGCCTGGGGGTTGGTATCGAGTCAGTACTGGTGGTCCTAGGAAGTGGATGCAGAGTTTCTTTGAATTGAGCAAGCCTATTAAAAGTGCCCTTGGTGCCCTGAGGAGGTTCAGGACTGAGGTTGGAGGCTCGGGAGAAGTTCCATGTTGGCAGGGCAGAAGAATGGTCACGATGACTTCAGGGCCCTTTGTAGCCTGGCCGTAGAGGCGGGGAGGGGAGGGCTCCTTTGCACTCCCTCCGCCCACGCTCACGGCCGTCTCGCCCCCTCTCAGATGATAGTGCTTCAGTCCCTCCATAAGTACCAGCCCCGGCTGCACATTGTCAGAGTCAGCGATGGAGAGCCGGAAGCGGCCTGCAACACACACATCTTCACTTTCCAAGAAACCCAGTTCATCGCCGTGACCGCCTACCAGAACGCCGAGGTGAGGGCTGCCTGGGCGAGGGTGGGCTGAGCCTGGGCGGGTGGGGTGGGAAGAAGGGGAGAGCAGAGCCCCTCAACTTCTTGGGAGTGAATTTGGAGGTTCCCCAGCCTCAGACTCGTCACTCAGATGACTCTGTTTCCCTTCTCTCTAGATTACTCAGCTGAAAATTGATAATAACCCTTTTGCCAAAGGATTCCGGGAGAACTTTGAGTCGTAAGTGCCCCTGGCTTCAGCTCGTGTTGGCAGAGGCCCTCCTTGTCTGTCTGGGACTGGGACTCCAGACAAGTGCCCAGTCCCCTCTCTGCCTCTGCGGTGGGGAAGTGTGCAGTGGGTGCCAAAGGGCAGCGGGCAGGTCAGGAAGGAGTTATGGGGAGGGTTGTGGTGCAGGCAGGCTCCTAACTGACCAGTTCTATTCATGACCCCTGTCTTTTGCCCCCGTTTCTTTTTTTTTAAAAGCATATATGCATCTGTTGACGCCAGCGTCCCCTCCCCGCCTGGACCCAACTGTCAACTGCTTGGTGGAGACCACTATTCTCCTCTCCTCCCCAACCAGTATCCCGTCTCCAGCCGTTTCTACCCCGACCTTCCCGGCCAGGCCAAGGATGTGGTTCCCCAGCCTTACTGGCTGGGAGCCCCCCGGGACCACAGCTATGAGGCCGAGTTTCGCGCTGTCAGCATGAAGCCTGCATTCCTGCCCTCCGCGCCTGGGCCCACCATGTCCTACTACCGAAGCCAGGAAGTCCTGGCGCCTGGAGCGGGCTGGCCTGTGGCCCCCCAGTACCCTCCCAAGGTGGGCCCAGCCAACTGGTTCCGCTCCATGCGAACTCTGCCCATGGAACCTGGCCCTGGAGCCTCAGAGGGGCGGGGGCCAGAGGAGCAGGGCTCCCCCTCCCTGTGGACTGAGATCACCCCACTCCGGCCAGAGTCCAGCGACTCAGGACTGGGCGAAGGAGACTCTAAGAGGAGGCGTGTGTCCCCCTATCCTTCCAGCGGTGACAGCTCCTCCCCTGCGGGGGCCCCTTCTCCTTTCGATAAGGAAACTGAAGGCCAGTTTTATAACTATTTTCCCAATTGAACAGATGACGTGAAAGGAACAGGAAGAGTGTCGTTAGGTTGGTGACTCCAACCGTACCACAAACTCAGGACTGAGCCGTCCCCAGCTTCTTCTGTCCTGTCTCCTTTTGTAGTTGGTTGAGGAAGAGGGGGGCCAAGAAGGATTCTGAGGTTCACTTGCTGTCTCCTGGCCCACCGGGAAACCCGCAAGGACTGTCCTCTGCCCCTTCCCCTGCCCCAACTACAGTCATATACCTGGTGCTGCTTCTAGCTGTGGGCTCCCAGCTGGAGAACATAAAACGGACCATGGAAGGTCTGGGACACAAAAGAGCTTCCTCTCTTCTACAGGCTGGGGTGGGGGGGATCAGGGTCAGGTGGGATGGCCTGGCTGGAGACTCAGATCTCTTCCTCTGTAGAGTAACTGTCAACATTTTCATTTGTGTGTGTGTTAATCCCTGATCTGAAAATAAAGACATGTGGATTTTCTAAGTCAGCCAGCAAGGGCCAGGGAGAGGACCCCAGTGACTTTGAACAACTGGCCTGGGCCCCACCCTCTTAGACACAGTGGAGTCCCGAGGAAGGGGCTGGCAAGGGTGTGGGGCTTGTGCATGACTCAAGAAGCAAAGTGTTGAGATTTTCCAAGTGACTCAGTGGTGAAGAAGCTGCCTGCCAATCGGAAGGCACAGGTTTAATCCCTGGTCCAGGAAGATCCCACATGCCATGGAGCAACTAAGCCCGTGCACCACGACTATTGAGCCTGTGCTCTGGAGCCCGGGAGCTGCAACTACTGAGCCCACGTGCCTCAACTACTGAAGCCAGCGAGCCCTAGAGCCTGTGCTCTCCAACAAAAGACGCCTTCTCAATGAGAAACCCACGTACCACAGCTAGAGAGTAGCCCTCCAAGTAGAGAAAAGCTCCACACAGCATTGAAGACCCAGGACAGCCAAAAATAAATAAATAAAATAATTTTTTTTTTTTTTAAAAGAAGCACTGTCTTGCCCAGGGAACAGGGGATGGTGTGTGAGGATACATTTTTCTTTTTGGGGAACAGGGGAGGCTATTTATTGTACAGAGAGTGGTGTCCAGATATATTACTTTTGTCTTCATCACTTTCTGGAAATAAACACAAAACTGTCAAGCGTGTCCTGCTTTGGTACCTGGGTGGGGGACACAGGCGGGGACTCTCCTGGGAACTGCAGCTGTACCCAAACTGTTCTCTCTGCTCTAGAACAGAATTTGAAGTTCCGAAGACCCTCCTAGAAACTAGAGGTGATTTCATTCAGGGGATAAACAGGATTAGAGCAATTCTACGTGTCCTGCCTTGGTGCTCAGGTTGATGGCTGAGTATATCTTGGGATACCCTGATTGTAGAGCAGGGTGTGAGGGCAAGACCAGAGGATGGGGGCTCTGCAGAAAATGATGACACTTGATTTTTCTGTGCATTTCTGGCAGCTTGGGATCGCCAACTTCATCTTGGGGTTGTTCAAAGATTAAAGGAGTAAATGTAAATAGGACCATATGAAATTGCTCTTTTCGTAGGTCAAGAACAGCCAAATGTTGGCAGTTTCATTTGATCCAATCATATATGTAATGAGCTTAGAACGGTGCCAGAAAAACAGTAAGCCCTCAGGGTGTAAACTATTGTCATTGTCAATATTATCATTCTCTGGCTGTTTCTCTCTCTCCTTGCACACATACTGAATTGTGGTTGTAAAATGATACATGCTTCTTTTAAAGAATTAAAATGTTGTGGAAAAGTATGAAGACAACAATAAATTATCTTAAATCTTACCACCCATCAGTAATTAGCATTAACAATAGGTGGATTGGATAGACAGAAATATATTTATGACATGGGAATCATACTGAAAATGCTTTTTTTCTTAATGAAAGCTATTGAATTTTCATTAACAGAAGCTAATGATAATGATAATAACAACCCACGAAGCAAACCATCAAGACCCCCCAAACTCTCAAATGAGTGAAGAGAATTGCTGAACCCAAAATAAATCTTCCTTCAAGATGAGAAATAGTTCCTGAAAGAGCATGCAAAGATTAAAAAAGGAGCTTATGGGAAACAGTAAAAGGTCAGAGTTACTATGTTTGCCTCACGCCAGTCCAGAGTATACCCCATTCTAATGTGGGAACAGTGTTACAGGCTTTGGGGTGTTGTTCTAGTTCTGCTTAGAGCCTGGACAATTTTGCTTATATTTCATAGTTCACATTGACTCTTTTACTGGTCTTTTCCCAGAGGAAATTTTCATCACCATCTAGTCAGAAGAAGGAAAAGATAAGGAGACAGTCATATACTTGGTTCCATCTTCTTTGAATTTAGAAGTTCATCTTTTTAAAATGACATGAGGAAGTCAGCCATGTTGTGCTCTGTGAATACAGATTAATTCTCCACTTGCCCTACCCCTTGGCTCTCACTCTTTGGAGTTAATGATACTAAGTTGAGCTTATTTCTTTTCTTGGGAACTCTGGTGGGTAATTACAATACTTTTCTCCCTCACTATTTTTAAATGGTTTTGGTTTACTTCATTAGATATGAAGTGAAAGGAGTTGTGATCAAGTCATGCTCTTCTATCTTCTTCTAGAAGTCTGGTTACAGATGTTTTGATGCTTTGTTATTTGACTCACAAAAGTTCACTACTAGTATTTCTTTACCGTTACATGAACCTTCCCAAATACTATATATTTTCCAAAATGTATTTATTTATTTTACTGAATATATATGAATCCATATACACAGAGTTTTTAGTCAATGTAGTGCGTTTTACCTTAAAATTATACAGTCTGACTGCCCTGGTGGTCCAGTGGTTAAGACTCCACACTTCCAATGCAGGGGACTTGGGTTCAATACCTGGTTGGGGAACTAAGACCCCCACATGCCATGCAAGATATATGAGAGTTGGACGTGACTGAGGACACACATACACACATATATATGGTGGTGGTAGTTAGGCCCTAAGTTGTATCCAACTTCTTGAGACCCCAAGGACTGTAGCCCACCAGGCTCCTCTGTCCATGGGATTTCCCAGGCAAGAATACTGGAGTGGGTTGCCATTTCCTTCTCCAGGGGATCTTACTGAGCCTGGGATCAAACTCACATCTCCTGTGTCTCCTGCTTGGCAGGCACATTCTTTACCACAGCACCACCTGGGAAGCCCTATGTATATTGTTGTTGAGTCACTAAGTCGTGTTTGACTCTTTGTGACCCCATGACCTGCAGCACCCCAGGCTCCCCTGTCCTTCACTATCTCCCAGTTTCCTCAAATTCATGCCCACTGAGTCAGTGATGCTATCTAACCATCTCACCCTCTGCAGCCCTCTTCTCCTTTTGCCATCAGTGAGTCAGCTCTTCGCATCAGGTGGCCAAAGTATTGGAGCTTCAGCTTCAGCATCAGTCCTTCCAATGAATATTCAGGATTTATTTCCTAAGATTGACTGATTTGATTTCCTTGCAGTCCAAGGGACTCTCAAGAATCTTTTCCAGCACCACAGTTCAAAAGCATCAATTATTTGGTGCTCAGCTTTCTCTATGGCCCAACTCTCACATCCATATGTGATTCCTGGAAAAACCATAGCTTTGACTATACAGACCTTTCATCGACAAAGTGATGTCTTTGTTTTTTAATATACTCTAAGTATGTCATAGCTTTTCTTCCAAGGAAATCTTTTAATTTCATGGCTTCAATCACTGTCCGAAGTGATGTTGAAGCTCAATAAAACAAAATCTGTCACTGCTTCCACTTTTCCCCTTCTATTTGCATGAAGTGATGGGCTCAGATGCCATGATAACCAGCTTTTTCATTCTCCTCTTTCATCCTCATCAAGAGGCTCTTCAGTTCATCTTTACTTTCTGCCATTAGAGTGATATCATCTGTATATCTGAGGTTGTTGATATTTCTCCCAGCAATCTTTATTCCAGTTTGTGATTCATCTAGCCCAGCATTTCACATGATATATATATATATATGCATGCGTGCTAAGTCACTTCAGTCATGTCCAACTCTATGCAACGCTATGGACTGTAGCCCACCAGGCTTCTTTGTCCATGGGATTCTCCAGGCACGAATACTGGAATGGATTGCCATGCCCTCCTCCAGGGGATCTTTCCAACCCAGGGATGGAACCCTCATCTCCTGCATTGACAGGCAGGTTCTTTACCACTAGCGCCACCTGGGAAGCCTCTATGAATTTGCTAATTTTTGTTTTGTTTTTATTTGACTTCATCTAAAGTTTTTTTAGTTGACAATGTTTTAGTTTCATTTTTGTTGTAGTTATGTCTGTCTTAAGCAGCAAACTAACAAATTTTAAAATAATCTTTTTATAATTTTGTTTAAAAATTTTATTTATTTATTTTTGGCTATGCTGGATCTTCATTGCTGCGTTGGACTTTCTCTAGTTGGGGTGCGCGGGGCCTGCTCTGTAGTTGCAGTTTAAGGGCTTCTCATTGTAGTAGCCTCTTTCGTTGCAGAGTGCAGGCTTTAAGGCCTGTGCGCTTCTATAGTGTGGCTCCCAGGCTTTAGAGAATAGGCTCAGAAGTTGTGGCCCACGGGCTTAGTCGCTCTGAGGCATATGGGATCTTCCTGAATCAGGGATCCAACCCATGTCTCCTGCATTAACAAGCAGATTCTTCACCACCGAGCCACCAGGGAAGCCTATAAAACCAAATTTTAGGACTCAAAATATTTTCTATTTATTCATAAATATAATGATCACATTAACTGACCACACAACTTAAGGACTAAAACATTAATAACATCATAGCTAGCATTATAGATAACCAGAACCTTGAATTTTGGGCTTCCCTGGTGGCTCAGTGGTAAAGAATCTGCCTGCAATGCAGGAGACCTGGGTTCAATCCCTGGGTTGGGAAGATCCCATGGAGGAGGGCATGGAAACCCAGTCTAGTACTCTTGCCTGGAGAATCCCATGGACAGAGGAGCCTGGAGGGCTATAGTCCATAGGGTTGCACAGAGTTGGACACAACTGAAGCGACTAAGCAGCTAGCAGCAACCTTGAATTTTGTGTTCATCCTTTTCTTGCTTTTTAAAATTAACACTTTGTATATCTAATTATTATGTTATTTAGCTTTTTGTTGTTTTGAGCTTTATAATATGTATATATCTTTATATAATCTTTCTATTCAAGAAAATGGAATATTTCTTCCTTCCTTTATTTATTTATTTAAAGTTTTTTTGGTCATGCTACGGGACAAGTGGGATCTTAGTTCCTCAACCAGGGATCAAACCCTTGCCTTCTCCAGTGGAAGCGCAAAGTCTTAGCCAGTGGACTGCCAGAAAAGTCCCTCTTTGTTTATTTAGGTCATCATTAAGATCTCTCTCTCCGTAAAGCTTATTAATTTCTAAGTATAGATTTGAATATCTTTTATTAGACTTAGTCTTAGGTATTAAGTTTTATTTCTCTGTAAAAGGCATCTTTTAAAAATATGTATTTCC
This sequence comes from Odocoileus virginianus, assembly GCF_023699985.2. Lineage (NCBI taxonomy): Eukaryota > Metazoa > Chordata > Mammalia > Artiodactyla > Cervidae > Odocoileus > Odocoileus virginianus. The sequence continues at coordinate 36,982,851 of NC_069690.1, read as the reverse complement.
TAATTGTTACTGGTGTGTAGAATTATAATTAATTTTTGTATGCTGATCATAAGATCCAGCCATCTTGCTAAGCTCATTATATTTTAGTGGTTTGCTATGAATTCATTACTTTCTTTATGGGAAACCTGGTTGTTTCAAATAATGAGAATGTTATTTCCTCCTTCTAAATCATTATCCTTCTAATTTTTTCTTCTTATCCTATTGTACCGGCCAGAACTACAAATGCTAGTTCCTTGCCTTCAGGAGAATGATTTCCCCCTATTTATTTCACTTTTCCCCTTAATGCTGGTTTGGTATTTCTGTAACTTAGTTCTCTCATTTTAATGCTCTCTCTAGACATTTTAGATGCACATTTAATCTAACAACTTAGTGTTGAATGATATTCTGCCCTCCATTCTGGTCAATAAAACAGTTTTAGATCACCTTGTTGTTCAGTCTGAGTCATGTCTGAGTCTTTGTGAAAGTCGCTCAGTCATGTCTGACTCTGTGACCCCATGGACTGTAGCCTGCAAGCCTCCTCTTTCCACGGAATTCTCCAGGCAAGAGTACTGGAGTAGATAGCTATTCCCTTCGCCAGGGAATCTTCCCAACCCAGGGATTGAACCCAGGTCTCCTGCATTGCAGACAGATTCTTTACTGTCTGAGCCACAAGGAAATACTGGTGTGGGTAGCCTCTCTTCTCCAGGGGATCTCCCCAGCCCAGGAATCAAACCAGGGTCTCCTGCATTGCAGGCAGAATCTTTACCAACTGACCTACCAGGGAAGCCCGACTCTTTGCCACCCCATAAACTGCAGGACGCCAAGCTTCTCTGTCCTTAACTATTTCCCGGAGTTTGCTCAAACTCATGTTTAGATCACTTTAGCTCTGCTCTTACCCCTCTGATTCGCTATTGCTTTTGCCCCCCAACTTACTGATTTTGAACATTTCAGTTGTGTAGTTTTTCATTCCCCGCAGATTAGACTCCTGTATTATTTTACCGAGACAGTATTTGTTTCGGCTTACTTTCATGTTACTATTTATTTTGTTCATTTTTCCTTTTAGTGTTTCTACCTTTTTCTGGAATTATTTTCCCACTTCTTGAGCTAAATCCTTTATATGTTCTTTTAGAGAGAGTCTCTTTGTAAACTCCACATGTGCTTGTTTCTTATAAAAATGCTTGGTTTTGCCTGCATTAATTAATGAGATTTGTTGAGAAGACGATTTTAAATGTTTAGTAATTTTCTTCTTATCATTTAATAGAAGTTATTCAACTGTTTTCTAGCTTCTGTAGCTGTTTGTGAAATCTGATGCTATTCTAATTGCCATTCTTTCAAAGGTCCTTTGTCTTTTTCTTTCTGCTTTCTAGATCTTCTATTTATGTTTGATGTCCAAAATATTCACTATAATGTTACAAGTTATGAATTTATTTTTCTTGCTCATATTTAGGATATTTTGTGCTTCCTGGATCTGTGCGCTCATGGTTTTCATCAGTTCTGAAAGTTCTCAGTCAATTATAATTTTCTAGTTGAAATATAGTTGATTTATAATATATTATTTCATTATCCCCGTAAATATTGCTTCTTTCCATTCTCTTTAATTTCACCCTTTGGGACTTCAATCAGATGGATGTCAGACATTTTTATTCTATTATTATTCATGCCACACAACTCCCTATTATATTTTCCCCTTGCCTTTCTTTGCTGAATTCTGGATAAATTACTGGGATATATTTTTAAGTTAAAGTCTACTTTCAATGATATCAAACATGCTGATTGATTAGCCCATCCATTGAGGGCTTTTTTTCCCATAGTTTACAAGACACTTTTTGTAAATATTTTATATCTCCATTGCTTTACTTCAAAGTTATACTTTGCATTTTTATAAGTTCTGTTTTTTCCAATCTGTACAATCCTGATGATTTTCTGTTTTTTAATTTCCTTATAATTGCATTTTTTGTTTCTGTAAACATTCTGTACACAGTCATTCTGTATTTTATATTTGAAATTTTCAACATCTGCTATCTTTGTGGGGGTGGTGGTAGGGATACTGCCTAAATATGTTGTTTCCTCTGGTCCTCACTCAGTGTGTTTGCCTTCTTGCACGCTTGATGGTCTTTGTAAGGTCATGTTTGACTTTTAAACCATGCAAATCTGATAAGGCTAACTTGGGGAAACTTTCTTCCACAGGTGTTGCCTCTCATTCAACAGATGTGGAACACCAGGTAGCGGCTGGACTTTTCTTTCCAGCAGTAAAGTTCTGTTTCTTGGCTAAGTGCTCCAAAAGAGTGAGACAGAAGCTTCCAGACCACTAAGAGCCAAGCCTGAGACTGGGATGGCATCACTCACACTGCATTCTATTGGTTAAGACCAGACCGTATAGAGGAGGAAGGGAAACTATTTCCTTTCGGGGTGGGAAAGTAACATGTAGTACCTAGCTGTTTTCTTGGAATCTTTCCTCCATCATCAGTTTGAGAATTCCTTTCTTGTCTTTCTGGTGTTGGATCTCCTGTTTCCTGGATCACGTCTTCCCATTTCATTGTTTATTTTATTTTACTGAAGGGCTTTTTTTATTCTGAAGGAGTTTTATGATGCACAGGAGGTAAAACTAACATGTTCAACATGTCTGAAAATATCTCTATTTCACTTGCATGTCTGGTTGGTGGCTTGGCTGGATATAAAAGCCTCAGTTGGGAATAATTTTCTCTTGAAATTGCCAAGGCATGTTTCCATTGTCTTTCAGTTTTCAGTATTGCTCTGAAGAAGTCTGACGCCATTTTAATTCATGATCCTTTGTGTTGGGTTTTTGGATTCTCTCTTTATCCCAAGGGTTTTGAACATTCTAGATTATATGTGTTGGTTGGAAGCTTTTTTCTGGTCTTTTATTCTGGGGCATTCAATGAGACCTACCAATTCAGAGACTCTGTTCTTCATTCTTAGAAAATTTCCCTTTTATCCATTCTTTTTTGTTTCTCAATGTTTTAATCTTATGGTAGATATCCAAGGTGATTCTCTAATTTTATTTCCTAACTTTGATCCTTTTTCTATTAGTATTTCAAGTGAGTTTCTAGTCTTTATCTTCTGATTCTGTTATTGACTTTAAAATTTCTCTTATCTTGTTTTGAATTCTACAAACTCTCTCTTGTCTTCCAAATGTTTTTATAGCACCCTATATTTCTCTTATGGGTAAAATATCTTTTCATATCTCTAAAATCGTGATTGGAAGATGGAGTTTTTCCCTTGCCTCTTGCAATGTATCTGTTTTTTTTTTTTTTTCCCCAAAACTTCTTTTCTGCTTAGTTATTTTAGACTCTCTTTTTCATATGGGAGGCTTTGCTCAAATATTTAGTAACCCTTGACTGTGTTTGAGAACAAAGCACTATAAAGATAATAATTTTAAAAAGAAGCAGGCACTGAAGCTTACATGAAAGCACTTGTGTGTTCACGTTGCTGTTGTTTAGTAGCTGAGTTATGTCTGACTCTTTTGCAACTCCATGGACTGTAGCCTGCCAGGCTCCTTCTCTCCATGGGATTTCCCAGGCAAGAATACTGGAGTGGGTTGCCATTTCGTGGAGAAGGGATGAATCAAGCCCTTTAATAAAAGGGCTTCATTTCAGGGTGATATCAAAGGATGGTTAGGTTGGCGACTTGGCAAAGGTGTGCTGGAGCTGGCTTATACCAGCTTGTAAAAGCTGAATGGGCACACATATCCCAGCTCTGCATTCAACAACATCAAGTTGGTAACTTGAAATTGTCTGTGGGAATATTTACACCAGGAAAATCAGTAAATGCTACAAGCAAGGGCACACTTCCTCCCAAATTGTTGGTTGTTAAACATTTACTGCCACATCACTGGGAGCTGGTTCATTAGGTTGGGAACCTCACAGTGAAACCTGAGAGGCGTGTCCAGAGGTCTTTTCTCCTAAGATACCATTCAATTCTCCAAAGGAGACTCAAATTTTTGCATGGTTGACAGCATTCTAGGAGTAGAATATAAGAAGAGAAATTAGAGGTCCAATTTTTTCTTTTGTAAATTTTCATTTAAACTTTCTGCTTTCAGCTTTGCCTCACCCTGCCACCTACTTTAGTATCCCCAAGTCCCACATCTCTTCTCACTTTCTTCAGAGAACAACTCTCTGTTCTTTCAGGTGGTGGTAGATATCTTGATACTCATGATTTCAGACTTTTAGCCCATTCACTAATTTTCAATTCTTTGCCTTAACTCCACCTGACTGATATACTCCAAAGTCCCGAGCTTCTTAAGTATTGCGTGCCCGCTTCAGTCATGTCTGACTCTTTGTGACCCCATGAACTACAGTCCCACCAGGCTCCTCTGTCTGTGGGGTTCTCCAGGTAAGAATGCTGGAGTGGGTTGCCATATCCTCCTCCAGGGATCGAACCCAGGTCTCCCACATTGCAGGTGGATTCTTTACCGTCTGAGCCAGCAGGGAAGCCCTTCTTAAGGGTTATTGGTTGGTAAATCAGTTCACCCTTGTTGATTCTGTTTGAAGGCATTTCAGGTGTGGCTACATTTCAGTTTGTTGCTGCATCTTTCTTAATCGGATACTGGACTGCAAGGAGATCAAACCAGTCAATCGTAAAGGAAATCAGTCCCGAATATTCATTGGAAGGACTGATGCTGAAGCTGAAGCTCCAATACTTTGGCCACCTGATGTGAACTAACTCATTGGAAAAGACCCTAATGCTGGGAAAGATTGAAGGCAGGAGAAGAGGATGACAGAGGATGAGATGGTTGACTGGCATCACTGAATCAATGGACATGAATCTGAGCAAGCTCTGGGAGTTGGTGATGGACAGGGAAACCTGGCATGCTGCAGTCCATCGGGTCACAAAGAGTCAGACAAGACTGAGCAACTGAACTAGGATTCCTCTATCTATTTTCCATATTCCAAAAATTTGCTGAAATTTATTGTCTGCTTCCTTTACCCCTGTTGCATCTGTGGTTTTATACATTAGGAAAATTCTTCTATTATCATTTTGGTAATCAATACAAAAATTTAATTTAAATATAGTTGATGTACAATATTATGTTAGTTTCAGATGTACTACAGAACAATTTGACACTTACATATATTATGAAATGATGGCCACAATAAGTCTAGTAACCATCTGTCCCTAAAGTTATTACAGTATTATTGACCATATTTCTGTGCTGTATATTTCCATGATTTGTATGACATGTAATTGGAGATATCTGCCTTTTAATCTCCTTCATCTATTTTTTCCACTCTCTACCCTCTCCCTTCTGGCAACCATCTGTTTTTTTCTCTGTATCTGAATCTGTTTTTGCTTTGTTTTATTTTGTTTGTCTTTTAGTTTCCACATATAAGTGAGATAATGCAACATTGTCTTTCTCTGTCTAATTTCACTTAGCATCACTGCTGTTGTCGCTCAGTCCCTCAGTCATGTCCAACTCTTTGCTAACCCACCGACTTCAGCACGCCAGGCTTCCCTGTCCTTCACTATCTCCCGGAGCTTGCTCAAACTCATGCTTCCTGAGTCGGTGATGCCATCCAACCATCTCATCCTCTGTCGTCCCCTTCTCCTCCCACCTTCAATCTTTCCCAGCATCAGGGTCTTTTCCAATGACTTGACTCTTCCCATCAGGTGGCCAAAGTATTGGAGTTTCAGCTTCAGTATCAGTCCTTCCAATGAATATTCAGGACTGATTTCCTTTACGATTAACTGGTTGGATCTCCTTGCAGTCCAAGGAACTCTCTAGAGTCTTCTCTAACACCACAGTTCAAAAGCATCAATTCTTCAGTGCTCAGCTTTCTTTTTTTTTTTAGTGCTCAGCTTTCTTTATGGCCCAACTCTCATATCCATATGTGACTACTGGAAAAACCATAGCTTAGACTAGATGGACCTTTGTCAGCAAAATAATGTCTCTGTTTTTTAACATGCTGTCTAGTTTGGTCATAGCTTTTCTTCCTAAGAGCAAGAGTCTTTTAATTTCATGGCTGCAGTCACCATCTGCAGTGATTTTGGAGCCCCAAAAAGAAAGTCTGCAATGTCTCCATTGTTTCCCCATCTATTTGCCATGAGGTGATGGGACCGGATGCTATGATCTTCATTTTTTGAATGTTGAGTTTTAAGCCAGCTTTTTCACTCTCCTCTTTCATTTTCATAAGAGGCTTTTTTGTTCTTCTTCATTTTCTGCCATAATGGTATGTCATATCATATCTGAGGTTATTGATATTTCTCCCAGCAATCTTGATTCCAGCTTGTGCTTCATCCAGCCCAATGTTTCTCATGATGTACTCTACATGCAAGTTAAATAAGCAGGGTGACAATAGACAGTCTTGACATACTCTTTTCCCCATTTGGAACCAATCCATTGTCCCATGTTCAGTTCTAACTGTTGCTTCTTGATCGGCATACAGAGTTCTCAGGAGGCAGGTAACGTGGTCTGGTATTCCCATCTCTTTAAGAATTTTCCAGAATATCATTAAAACATGTGTATTATCATATGTGAAACAGATCACCAGCCCAGGTTCTATGCATGAGACAGGGTGCTCAGGGCTGGTGCACTGGGATGACCCAGAGGGATGAGATGGTGAGGGAGGTGGGAGGTGGGTTCAGGATGGTGAACACATGTACACCCATGGCTGATTCATGTCAATGTATGGCAAAAACCACCACAATATTCTAAAGTAATTAACCTCCAATTAAAATAAATAAAATTTTTTAAATTTATATAGCAAAAAGAAAAAAAGGAATTTTCCACAGTTTGTTGTGATCCACACAGTCAAAGGCTTTGGCGTAATCCATAGAGCAGAAATAGATGTTTTTCTGGTACTCTTGCCTTTTCAATGATCCAACAGATGTTGGCAATTTGATCTCTGGTTCCTCTGCCTTTTCTAAATCCAACTTGAACATCTGGAAGTTCTCAGTTCACATACTGTTGAAGCCTGTCTTGGAGAATTTTGAGCATTACTTTGCTAACGTGTGAGATAAGTGCAACTGTGCAGTAGTTTGAACATTCTTTGGCATTGCCTTTCTTTGGGATTGGAATGAAAACTGACCTTTTCCAGTCCTGTGGCCACTGCTGAGTTTTCCAAGTTTGCTGGCATGTTGAGTGCGTCACTTTAACAGCATCATCTTTTAGGATTTGAGATAGCTCAAGGAATCCCATCACCTCCACTAGCTTTGTTCGTAGTGATGCTTCTTCCTAAGGCCCACTTGACTTCACACTCCAGGATGTCTGGCTGTAGGTGAGTGATCACATCGTTGTGGTTATCTGGGTCATTCAGATCTTTTTTGTATAGTTCTTCTGTGTATTCTTGCCACCTCTTCTTAATATCTTCTACTTCTGTTAGATCCATACTGTTTCTGTCCTTTATTGTGCCCATCTTTGCATGAAATGTTCCCTTGGTATCTCTAATTTTCTTGAAGAGATCTCTAGTCTTTTTCCATTCTATTTTTTTCCTCTATTTCTTTGCATTGATCACTGAGGAAGACTTTCTTATCTCTCCTTGCTATTCTTTGGAACTCTGAATTCAGATGGGTATATCTTTCCTTTTCTCCTTTGCCTTTAGCTTCTCTCCTTTTCTCAGCCATTTGTAAGGCCTCCTCAGACAACCATTTTGCCTTTTTGCATTTTTCTTGCCAATGGTCTTGATCACTGCCTCCTGTACATAGTTCTTCAGGCACTCAGTCTATCAGATCTAATCCTTTGACTCTATTTGTCACTTCCACTGTATACTCATAAGGGATTTGATTTAGGTTCTACCTGAATGGTCCTGTGGTTTTCCCTATTTTCTTCAGTTTAAGTCTGAATTTTGCAATATCTGAACCACAATCAGCTCCTGGTCTTGTTTAGCTGATTGTATAGAGTTTTTCCATTTTCAGCTGCAAAGAATATAATCCATCTGATTTCAGTATTGACCACCTGGTGATATCCATGTGTAGGGTTATCTCTTGTGTTGTTGGAAGAGGGTGTTTGCTATGAACAGTGCATTTTCTTGTCAAAACTATTAGCCTTTGCCCTGCTTCATTTTATACTCCAAGACCAAACTTGCCTATTACTCCAGTATCACTTAACTTCCTACTTTTGCATTCCAGTCCCCTATGATGAAAAGGACATTTTTTTTTTTTTTTTTTTTGGTGTTAGTTCTAGAAGGTCTTGTAGGTCTTCACAGAACTGTTCAACTTTAGCTTCTTTGGCATTAGTGGTTGGGGCATAGACTTGGATTACTCTGATATTAAGTGGTTTGCCTTGGAAATGAACAGAGATCATTCAGTCATTTTCGAGACTGTGCCCAAGTACTGCATTTCAGACTCTCTTGTTGACTATGAGGGTTACTCCCTTTCTTCTAAGGGATTCTTGCCCACAGTAGTAGATATAATGGTCACCTGAATTAAATTCACCCATTCTGGTCCATTTTAGTTCACTGATTCCTAAAATGTCAATGCTCACTCTTACCATCTCCGGTCAGACCACTTCCAATTTACCTTGATTCATGGACCTAACACCACCACTAAGGTGTCCATCTAGTGAAGGGTATGGTTTTTCCAGTAGTCATGTTTGGATGTGAGAATTGGACTATAAAGAAAGCTGAGTGCAGAACAATTGATGCTTTTGAACTGTGGTGTTGGAGAAGACTCTTAAGAGTCCCTTGGACTGCAAGGAGATCCAATCAGTCCGTTGGAGATCAATCCTGGGTGTCCATTGAAAGGACTGATTGAAGCTGAAACTCCAATACTTTGGCCACCTGATGTGAAGAGCTGACTCATTTGAGAAGACCCTGATGCTGGGAAAGATTGAGGGCAGGAGGAGAAGGGGATGACAGAGGATGAGATGGTTGGATGGCATCACTGACTCAATGGACATGAGTTTTGGTAAACTCCGAGACCTGGAGATGGACAGGGAGGCCTGGCGTGCTGTGGTTCATGGGGCCACAAAGAGTTGGATATGACTGAGCAACTGAGCTGAACTGAATGGACCTAACATTCCAGGTTTGTATGCAATACTGTTCTTGACAACATCGGACTTTATTAGTTACATCCACAACTGGGTGTTATTTTCACTTCGGCTCAGACTCTTCATTCAATCTGGAGTTATTTCTCCACTCTTCTCCAGTTGCATATTGGGCATCTACCGACCTGGGGAGTTCATCTTTCAGGGTCATATCTTTTTGCTTTTTCATATTGTTCATGGGCTTCTCAAGGCAAGAATACCAAAGTGGTTTGCCATTCCCTTCTCCACTGGACCAGGTTTTGTCAGAACTCTCCACCATGACTCATCCATCTTGGGTGGCCCTACACAGCATGGCTCATAGTTTCATTGAGTTAGACAAGGCTGTGACCCATGTGATCAGTTTGGTTAGTTTTCTGTGATTGTACTCTGATGTACTCTGTAGAAAAGTTAAACAAGCAGGGTGACAATATACAGCCTTGATGTACTCCTTTCCCAATTTGGAACAGTCCATTGTTCTAGTTAGAACGTGTCTGGTTCTAACTGTTGCTTCTTGTCTTGCATACAGGTTTCTCAAGACACAGGTAAGATGGTCTGGTATTTCCATCTCTTTAAGAATGTTCCACAGTTTGTTGTGATCCACACAGTCAAAGGATTTAGTGTAATTGATGAAGCAGAAGTAGATGTTTTTCTGAAAATTTCCTACTTTTTCTGTGATTCAGCAGATGCTGGCAATTTGATCTCTGGTTCCTCTGCCTTTTCTAAATCCAGGTTGTACATCTGTAAGTTCTCAGTTGTCATACTATTCACTTAGCATAATACCCTTTAGATCCACACATATTGTCAGAAATGTCAAGATTTCATTTTTAATGGTCAGATAATATTCCATTGCATAAATATATCACATCTTCTTTATTCATTCATTTATTAATGGAAGCTTAGATTACTTCCATATCTTGGTTATTGTAAATAATGTTCCAGTGAAAGTTGGCATGCATGTATCTTTTCAAATGAGTGTTGTTGCTTTCTTTGGATAAATATCTTAAAATGAAATTGCTGAAAAAAAAAATGAAATTGCTGAATTCTAAGGAAGTTCTATTTTTAAAATTTTTAAAAGAGCCTCCATACTGTTTTCCATAGTGACTGCACCAATTAACAATGTCACCAACAGTGCACAAGTTCTTTTTTCTCCACATCCTCACCAACACTTGTTATTTATTATCTTTTTGATGAAAGCCACTCTGACATGTGTGAGATAGTATCTCACTGTGGTTTTGATTTGCATTTCTCTGATGATTAGTGATCTTTTTATGTCTGTTGGTTGTTTGTATGTCTTCTTTGGAAAAATGTCTATTCAAATCTCTGCCAAATTTAAAATTGGCTGTTTTATTTTATTTATTTATTTTATGTTGACTTGTGTGAATTCTTTCCATATTTTGAGTATTATCAGATATATCATTTGTAAATGTCTTCTCCCATTCAGTAGACTTCCTTTTTGTTTTGTTGATAGTTTCCTTTGCTGTGCAAAAGCTTTTTAGTTTGGTGTAGTATCATTTGTTTATTTTTGCTTTTGTTTCTCTTGCCTGAGGAAACATATCCAAAAAGGCATTTCTAAGGTAGATGTCAAAAAGCATACTGTCTATATTTTCTTTTTCTTAACAGCTTTATTGAATATAATTGTAGTAAAATAAATGGCACATATTTAAATTATACAGTTTGTAAAGTTTTGACATACATATATATCCATGAAACCATGACCACAATCAAGATAAAGAACACATCCATCATCCCCAAAAGTTCTCTTGTTCCTTTTTGTGGAGGGGAAGCTTTTTGGATATATTTTTTAAAAATTTATTTGTTTTTAATTGAAGGATAATTGCTTTATGATATTGTATTGGTTTCTGCCATACGTCAGCATGAATCAACCATTGGTATACGTATGTCCCCTGTCTATGTTTTCTTCTACGAGTTTTATGGTTTTTAGGTTTTATATTTAAGTGTTTAATCTATTTTGAGTTTGTTTTTGTATATGGTATGAAAAATTAGTCCAGTTTGATTCTTTTGTGTGTAGTTGTTCAGTTTTCCCAACATTGTTTATTCAGGAGGTTGTCTTTTCCCCACTGTATAGTCTTGTCTCCTTTGTCATGTATTAATTGGCCATATAAGTGCAGGTTATTTCTGGACTCAAATCTATTTCCTTGATGTGTGTGTGTGTGTGTGTGTGTGTGTGTGTGTGTGTGTTGTGCCAGTACCATACTTTTTTGATTACTGTAGTTTTGTAATATAGTTTGAAATCAGAGAACATGATACCTCTAACTTTGTTTTTCTTTCTCAATAGTGTCTTTTGTATTTCCATACAAATTTTAGAATTATTTATTCTAATTCTGTGGAAAATGTCATTGTTATTTTGATAGGACTTGCATTGAATCTAAGATTACCTTGGGGAGTGGCATTTTAGCAATATTAATTCTTCCAGTTCATAAACATGATTTACCTTTCCACTTGTTTTTGTAGTCTTCAATTTCTTTCATCTTAGTGTCTTAGTACATTGTATGATTTCTTTATTAGTACAGTTTCTTTCATCTGTGTCTGAGTATAAGTTTTTTACTTCCTGCTCATGCTGAGTCACTTCAATCACATTTGACTCTTTTTGACCCCATGGACTGTAGCCCAGCAGGCTCCTCTGTCCATGGGATTTCCCAGACAAGTATACTGGAGTGGGCTGCCATTTCCTCCTCCAGGGGATCTTCCCAACCCAGGGACTGAACCTGTGTCTCCTGCATTGCAAGCGGATTCTTTACCCACTGAGCCACTTGGGAAGCCCTCTTTTACTTCCTAAATTAGATTTACTCATAGGTATTTTATTCTTTTTATTGCAGTTATTAGTGGAGTTGTTTTCTTTATTTTGCTAAGAGTGCATTGTTAATATATAAAAATACAGTAGATTCGTGTATTTTAATCTTATATCCTGCAACCTTACTGAAATCATTTATTAGTTCTAATAGTTTTTTTTTGGTGGGATCTTTAAGATTTTCTCTATTTGATATCATGTCATGTGCAAACAGTGACGATTTGCATTCCTTTTGTTACTTTACATTGTCTGATTGCTAAGGCTATGAGTTTTAATACTATATTGAATAAAAGTGGACATCTTTGTCTTATTCCTGATCTTAAAGGAAATGCTTTCAACTTTTTACCTTTGCATATGATGTTGGCTGTAGATTTGTCATACATGGCTTTCATTATGTTAAGGTGTGTTTCCTCTGAACCCACTTTGTTGAGAGTTTTAGTCATAAATGGATGTTGAATATTGTCAAAAGCTTTTCCTTAATCTATGGAGATGGTCATATAGTTTGCATTCTTTAATTTGTTAGTATGGTGTATCATATTGATTGATTTGCATATATTGAACCACTTTTGTATCATATACCATGGCCAAGTGTATAATCTCATTTAACTCTGGTGTATGATCCTTTTAATGTATCATTGAATTTAGGTTGTTAATATTTTGTTGAGGACTTTTACAACTATGTTCATCAATGATATTGGCCTGTAAATTTTTTTGTCTGTGTGTGTGTGATATCTTTTTCTGGTTATGGTATCAGGGTGACGCTGGCCTTATAGAGTGAGTTTGGAAACATTCTTTCCTCTTCAAATTTTTCTAATAGTTTGAGAAAGATAGATGCTAACTCTTCTTTAAATGTTTTGTAGAATTCACTTATTAACTGTCTGGTCTTGTACTTTTGTTTTTTCGGTGTTTTATTACTGATTCAATGTTTTATTCAATGATTCAATATGTTTTATTTCATACCTGGTAATTGGTCTGTTTGTATTTTCTATTTCTTCTTAACTCAGTCCTGGGAGATTATATTTTAGGAATTTATCCATTACTTCTAGATTGTCCATTTTATTGGCATATAATTGTTTGTAGTGATCTCTTACAATCCTTTGTATTTCTGTGGTGTTGAAATGAGACTTCTCTTTCATTTCTGATTTTATCTATTTGGGCCTGCTCTCTTTTTTCCCTTGATGAGTCTAGGTAAATGCTTGACAGTTTATCTTTTCAAAGAAACTGCTGTTATTTCCTTGATCTTTTCTACCATTTTTTTAAGTCTATATTTCATTTATTTCTGCTTTGATCTTATTTCTTTCCTTCTACTACCTTTGCATTTTGTTTGTTCTTGTTTTTCTAGTTCCTTTAAGCATAAGGTAAGGTGTTTTGTTTTTTTTTTTTAAGTTATTTCTTATTCCCTAAGGTAGGCTTGTATCATTATAAATGTCCCTCTTAGAAGTGCTTTTACCATGTCCCATAGATTTTGGATTGTTGTGTTTCCATTTTGATTTGTCTACAGGTATTTTTAAAAATCTTCTTTGATTTCTTCAGTGACCCATTTGTTATTTAGTAGTATATTGTGTAGCTTCCACGTGTGTGCATTTTCTTTGCAGTTTTTTTCTTTGGTTGATTTCTAGTCTCAAGCCATTGTGAGTGGGAAAGATGCTTGGCATGCTACGATTTAAATCTTCTTAAATATATTGAGACTTGTTTTGGGGCTTAGGATATATTATATATTCATATCTTTATATATGTGATTATTTTAAGTTGATGATCTCTTCAGTTCAAACGAATTCTAAGCTTGTTATTGAAACTCCAACTAAAAATTTTAATTTATCTACTTAAAAGATAATTGTAATATATAGTGGAACTATGTATAATTTTGTTCTATAGTTTCCAAATCTCCTTAAATGTGTTATTATACTTTCATAATTTAAAAAATAAAAAAAATCTTTTTAATCACATGCTAAAACCCTGCATTTTTACCTCCCCCACCACATTTAATGTTTTTGATATCATTTTTAAAAATCTTTTTGTTTTGTATATCCCTTAACTACTTACTGTGGATATAGGTGATTTTACTACTTTTGTCCTTTAGTGGTTGAGCTGCTACCTTTACTGTATGCTTGCCCTTACCTATGAGATTTTTCCTTTCATTATTTTCATATTTTTAGTTATGGTCTTTTCTCTTCCACTTAGAGAAGTTCTCTTAACATTTCTTATAAAGCCAGTTTAGTACTGCTAAACTTTTTAAGTTTCTGATTATCTGTAAAACTCTTCAAATCTGGATGATAGCCTTGTCATGTAGAATATTCTTGGTTGTAAGTTTTTTCCTTTATATTACTTTGAAATATGTCATGCCACTCCCTCTGGCCTGCAAAGTTTCTGCTGAAAAGCCAGATGATAATCTTACAGTAATTCTCTTGTATGTATTATAACTAATTACTTTTCTTTTGATGGTTTTAAGATTCTCTCTTTACCTTTAATTTTTGCCATTTTAATTATAATCTGTCTTGGTCTAAATCTCTTTGGGTTCATCTTATTTGGAACTCTCTCTGCTTTCTGGACTGAGATGTTTGTTTCCTTTTCTAGGTTAGAGAAGTTTTCAGCTATTATTTCTTCAAATAAGTGTTCTGCCTCCTTTTCTCTTTTTTTCTCCAACTGGGACCCCTCTAATGTAAATGTCAGTGCACTTGATGTTATACCATTCATCTCTTAAACTATTTTCATTTTTAAAATTTCTTATTTTCCATTTTTCTGTTCAGCTTGAGTGATTTCCATTGATCTCTTCCAGTGTCCTGAGCTGTTCCTCTATATCACCTAATCTACTGTCAGTTTCTTCTAGTGAAATTTTTTATTTCAGTTACTGTAGTCTTCAGCTCTGTTTGGTTTCTCGTATTTTTCAAGTCTTTGTTAAAATTCTCACTGTGTTCATCCATTCATCCATTCTTTTCCTGAGTTTGTTGAGCATCCTTACAATCATTACCTTGAACTCTTTTTTAAAAAATGTAAAACTTATTTATTTATTTGATTGCACTGGGTCTTAGTTGTAGCACATGGTATCTTCAATCTTCATTACATCTTGTGAGAACTTTAGTTGCAGCATGCAGGATCTTTCATTGCAGCAGGTGGACTCTTAGTTACGGCATGTGGGATCCAGTTCCCTGACCAGGCCCCTGCATTGGGAGTGTAGGGTCTTAACCACTGGACCACCAGGTAAGCCCCGTCTTAAACTCTTTATTGGGTAGATCACCTATCTCCACTCCACTTAGTTCTTTGTCTCAGGTTTTGTCTTATTCATTTGGAACATATTCCTCTGTCTCCTCATTTTGCCTAAGTCTCTGTCTATGTCTATGTATTAGGTAAGTTGACTACATTTCCTGGATTTGGAGAAGTGACCCCTATAGAAGACATCCTATGGGGCTTAGCAGCACACTCCCCTCTGCTCACCAAAGGTATATGCTCTAGGGGTACCGCTTATGTGTTCGGTGTGGTCCTTTCTGTTGTGGTGGGACTGACTACTGTGGGCAAGTTGGTAGGCAGCCCTCAGCATGGCTGGCTGCCAGGCCCTGCATTGTGTAGTGGCTCCAGGCATGCTGGTTGACAGGGCTGTGTCCTGGTGCAGCTGGCTGTGTATCTCAGGGGTCCCAGAGTTGGTGACAGCCCACTGGTGGGGGGGTTCATGTCCTAGGGTGATGAGCTTATGTCTCAAGGTGGCCGGATGTGGAGTGAGGGAATAATGAAAATCACAAAATTGACAAAGAAGAAATATATTTTTTTTAATTTAAATATTTTTGTTTAAAATTTTTAACTATTTATTTTTAATTGATTGATGAGATGAATGGAAAGAGTAGTAAGAAATATGTTTTTATTTTATTTTTTTATTTTTTTGAAGAAATATGTTTTTAATTCTAAAAAAAATTTTTTTTAAATAGGCTATGAAATGAGGCCTCTCTGTCATTCCTGACATTGTTTCTTTTTCCTGCGTGGCTTGAGGTTTATAACTGGTATTAATCTGCTCAAAGAAACTTTGATTCTACTGATTTTCTGTTTCTTTTTTCTATGCTTTAGTCCACTAACTTTTGTTTTAATCATTAATACATCC